>NC_138109.1:82084538-82482038 GCF_964146895.1 Miniopterus schreibersii | reverse complement strand
GTTCTCATATTTGCACTTTTCAAAGATCATTCTGGTCAATACTAGAAAAATGGGTTGAGTATATGGGTGTGCAAAAGTGGATACAGAGAAACCACTTCGAAGACTTTTGCAATAACTGGGGTGATTAACAGTGATAACATAGTCTACGGGGAAGTAGAAAGGTCGAATAAAATTAACAACCTTGGTGATGGCTTAGATAGGGAGTGAGGAGTAAGGGAAATGTAAGTATGATTACTGATGTCTGGGATCTGACTTACAAATCAGTGGCATTGTGGTACTGTACACTCGGTTACGAAACTCCGGAAGAGGGCAAAGTTGAGAGTGGGACAGAGAGATTATTAGTTTAATTTTGCACATGTTGATTATAAGGTACTAATTTTGCCTCCAAGTAAACACATAAAGGATGCATTTGATATGTAAATTAGGATCCTGTTGTTTACTGGAGCCAGCCTACTCATGCTCTGCATCTCTTCCCAATTCTGCATTCAGTGATATCCTGTCAGTAGCTCCATATTGGCCATGGTGAGAATATTTACACCACGGAAATAGGCAAATGCTACAATTCAGGGTGTGTGTTTTTTCCACTTGGAGAACTGGTTGTTAAACATTTGCCCACATACCACTCTTTGAATCCTAGAGGAGAAGTCTGGTATAGAGATAAAAAATGTGGGAGTCCTCAGAAGGCAGCTGAAGGTGCTCTGTTGTGCTTCATTAAGCAGCAATTCATTTTCGCACAGAGCTGAAAGTCTCAGCATGGAATTTGCTGATGCCATCCCCATAAAGCAGCCTGTTGTTGACACATAAATGGCTGCCAGACTTTTAAGACAGGTTGGGGTCCTAAAAGGAGTGAAAAAGGAATGTTTTTCAAAGAAACCCAATTCTCCTTCTGTTTTTGGCCTTGGCAGTGTGGCAAGGAATGTGAAAGCAGTGTTACAGGTTTGCGTGCATGTTCCATTCACTGCCTTTGGGGCCATCTACACATGCTTCCCCAGGGACCTTGTGGACAGATGCCAGCCCTGGGTACACACCAGTATCAGGTGGCAGGCCTCGTGCACACGCAGCCTGCCTGACCTTACATCCCTGCAGATGCAAGCAGACATGAGTAAGTAACCCTGCCAATAGCCTAGTGTCTACACAGAGAACCGCACACTTCTAGGCAGCACATGGAAGCAGAGCTTAAGAAAACAGTGGCCAAGGTGTCTGACAACTGGAGCAAGATGTGTGGCTAATGCTCCTGAAAGAAGGGCTTCCAAGGGATGCAGACATGGTTCCGAGAAGGCCAGCAGTGCCCTGTGGGAGGTCTTGATATACTTCCAGAGACAACAGCTACAGTGATGGTGAGAGCAGCCGCTTCCTCTTGCCTAGGACTTTACATTTCTCCAAGCATTTTCACATACAGTTTCATATTTTTGTTTTTTACAACAGCTCTGTGGAGTTGAAAGCACAAGGTCACTATCTTCCTCTGTTTTACAAATGAAGTAACTATGGTTCCAGCCTCTTTAAATTAACATGGACCACCCAGCAGCACTGTGCTAGGACTGGGTAATGTTCGCTCCAAAATGTATGTTTGTACATACAGTGAAATACATAACTCTATATATAATTGTGTCTATTATAACAGTATATATTTTGCTTTCTGAAACATTTAAGCAGACAGATGGCTTTTCTACAAGGTCCCAAGAATTCTAAGCAGTACCCATCATATCTGTGTTAACATGTCTAAACATACAGTGTTTTAAAACACTTTCTTCTGATTATAAAAGTAATACATGCGTTGATATTACAACATTTTGAAAATCAGGAATAGTCATACATAATTAATAGGCAAAACAAAAATATTTGCTGTGTTGGAAACATTATTAGGATAAATACGTAGCCCACCATGATAGTGATTATCTTCAAAGTGCACTCATTTGAATACACAGTTATGGCATTTGCAAACATAATGAATATAAGTGTGTGTGTGCTCACATGTGTACATGTTCAATGTTGTCCTACAGAACTCTTGTCAGCATTTTCAGCTGTGAATTGTGCCACACACACTGACCATGGTGGCCAGCCCCTAGGTGGCTGGTGATTCTTGCCTCCTGGTTTCACCCTCTGGATAGTCCCCTCCATCCTGAGCAGGGGCTGCGATAACTAATAGCATATTCCAGAAACAGCGACATATTCCTAAGCTAGAAAATAAAAGACATTCTGGCTTCTTCCTTCCTCTCCTTTGGGTCATTCGCTCTGAGGGAAACCAGCCACCCTGTCACAAGGATACTCACACAGCCCTACAGACAGGGCCACGTGGAGAGACGCCCAGCCCGCCTGTCAACAGCCATGGGAGGGTGTCACACTGAAGGCAGATCCTCAGCTCCAGTCTGAACAGCAACCCATGAGAGACCCTGAGCCAGACCACCCGCTAAGAGGCTCCAACCCTGATGCACAGAAACTGTGGATTAATAACCTTTCTTGTTGGTCTAAGCCAGCAAGTTTGGGGTAATTTATTGTGCAGCAACACAGAACTAACGCACTTGCTTTCAACCAGGCAACTTAACTTAAGTCTAGGCTCTGTCACTTACTATGTGAGTGGCCTTGGTAAACTCATAGCATCTCTCATTTACAATTATCTTTCAATTGAAATAATAGTATCTACCTCAAAGCAATGCTTTAAAGAATAAATGTGGTCATATAACATGGAAATTCTTGGCACAAGGTCAGCATTCTCAGGGTGACTGATTTCAGATTACCCAGAATTTTTTTGGTTTTAGCACTGAAGGTGCATCTGGAGAACTTCTTTAACCCAGGCAAACTGAGGTAGTCATGCCAGCATTCATCAAAAATTGGGAGAAGGTGAAGGATGTCAGTGGTATATAGTTAAGAAGAAAAATCTATACGCATCAGGTAGAGCCCACATTCTACTAACCACGCATGAAGAGATACAGCTAAGACTGCCTCACCATACCTGTGAGGCCTGGATCCCCAGAGTGTGGACATAAACTCAGGCTACAGTTCTTTTATTCTTTCTTTTTCATTTATAATTTATCTTTATTGTTGAAAGTATTACAAATGTCCCTTTTTTCCCCCATTGATCCCCTCCACCCTGCATCCCCCCATCCAGGCCTTCACCACACTATTGTCTGTGTCCCTGGGTTATGCATATATGCATATAAATTCTTAGGTTAATCTCTCCCCTCCCCACAACCCACCTTCCCTCTGAGATCCCTCAGCCTGTTCCATGCTTCTATGTTTCTGAATCTATTCTGTTCATGGGTTTATTTTGTTCATTAGATTTCACGTATGAGTAAAATCATGTGACACTTGTCTTTCTCTGACTGGCTTATTTTGCCCAGCATAATACTCTCCAGATCCCATCGTGCTGTCTCATAGGGTAAGGGATCCTTTCCCTTTTACAGCTGCATAGTATTCCATGGCATAAATGTCAGAGAAGATGCTTGATATGATTTCAATCTTCTTGAGCTGATACAGGCTTGCTTTATGTACTAACATGTGGTCTATCTTTGAGAATGTCCCATGTGCACTTGAGAAGAATGTATATTCTGCAGCTTTGGGGTAGAATGTAAATGGGAATTAAATCCATCTGACCTAGTGTGTCATTTAGAGTCACTGTTTCCTTGTTGATTTTTTTGTCTGGAAGATCTATCCAGTAATGTCAGTGGGGTGTTCAAGTACCCTACTATGATTGTATTGCTGTTGATCTCTCCTTAGAAGTCCTTCAGAAGTTTTGTGGGGCTTTTTCAGCCTGTGAGAGTCCTTTGTTCTGAGGTGAGTCTCTTGTAGACAACATATATTTGATTCATGTTTTCTTATCCATTCAGCTACCCTACGTTTTGATTAGAGCATCAATCCACTTATATTTAAGGTTATTATTGATAGGCACTTATTTATTGCTATTGCCTATGTTTCTCATTCTCTCTATTTCCACTTCTTATTACAGCAGTTCCTTTAACATTTCCTGCAATGCTGGTTTGGTGGTGATAAACTCCGTTAGCCTTTTTTGTCTGGGAAGCTCTTTATTTCACCATCTATTTTGAATGATAGCCTTGCTGGATAACGTGGTCTTGGTTTCAGATCCTTGTTTTGCATTACCTTGAATACTTCATGCCATTCCCTTCTGGCCTGTAGAGTTTCTGATGAGAAGTCGCCTGACAGCCTTATGGGAGGCCCTTTGTAGGTAACAGATTGATTTTCTCTTGCTGCCTTTAAGATTCTCTCTTTGTCTTGAATTTTTGGCATTTTAATTATGATGTGTCTGGGTGTGGGTCTCTTTGGATTCTTCTTGCTTGGGACTCTCTGTGCCTCCTGAACTTGTGTAACTTTTTCCTTCACCAGGAGAGGGAAGTTTTCTGCCATTATTTTTTCAAACAGTTTCTCTAATCCTTGCTTACTTTAGGCATCTTCTGGCACTCCTATGATGCAAATATTGTTGCACTTCATATTGTCCTACAGCTCCCTTAAACTGTCCTCCTGTTTTTTAATTGTTTTTTCTTTTTGGTTCTCTGGTTGAATGATTTTTCTACACTGTCTCCTAATTCGCTTATCTGATTCTCAGCTTCCCCTGATCTGCTGTTTATTCCTTCCAATGTATTCTTTATTTCTGCTATGTCATTCTTAATTTCTTTCATAGTTTCCATATCTTTTCTTATGCTGTTGAGCATCTTTATGATCAGTATTCTGAACTCTATATCTGATAAATTGCTTATCTCCATTTCATTGAGCTTTTCTTCTGGAGACTTCTCTTGTTCTTTTACTTGGGGTTGGTTTTTTGTCTTCCTATTTTGGCTACCTGTTTGGATTTGTTTCTATGTATTAAGTAGATCTGCTAGGACTCTCAGTCTTTTGGATGGTCTCTGGTGCAGGCCAATGTCAGACACTGTTTATAACTGGCCTTGAGAATCCTGTTTGAAGCTTTCTGCACTTCACAGCTTGTTGTTCCCTCTGCTAGAGCTGGATGTGCTTGGACAGGACGAAGACTCTTACTAAGGTCTACTTTTCCAAGACCTGAGTCCAGAAGCAAATCAGGCAAAGACTCAAAGCACCCAGAGGCTGATTGTTATTAGTCTTTTAATGAGCCTCAGGCTGTAGAAATTCCATAGGGTGGAGTGTGAGGTTTTTAATGGGTGGGGCAATTGTTTTCTCCCCAGGAAAAAGCTGCTTGGAAGTAAATGTCTGCCTTAGAAAGATGTCCTCTGCTGTATGGGGGAATGACCCAACACAGGAATCCAGACAGGTGACTTCTGAGATCTCTTCCCCCAGCCAGTCCTCCTAGATTCTCCTCACACTGCTCTAGTCCACTCTCCCTCCCTCTGCTGGAGCCCAAGGTGAGCAGCTGCACACAAAACTTTGTGCATTGGCTCTTTAGGAGGGTGCCTGCATTTCTAGCCATTTCTCCCTGGCAGACAGAAACCTGGCTGCTTTTCACAGCCAGATTTTATGTGGGCACCTTTCTCAGTTCTGGTGCTCTGGGATGGGAAGCCCAGCTTGGGGTTCAGGCCCCAGAGTCCTCTGTGGGAACCCCCCACAGCTGAGATATCTCTCGGGACCTTCAGCTGCTGCCTGTGGGAGCAAGCCAGCCCTCTCGCATCCACACTTCCTACTAGTCTCTATGTGGTCTCCACTTTCCTCATTGGTTAGAAGGGTGCTCTCCAGATCACCTTCAGTTAATTATTCAGGATTTTTTCTTATTTTAGTTGTAATTCCAGTTTGGTCTTGGAAGAGTGTCAGTGTAGCTTCCACTCAATCCCTCACCATCTTGGAATCTTCAGCCTGCAGTTCTTGAAGTTCTTCGATGACCTGGAGATTCCTGCTCTGCTGTGTCCACCACCCTGCCCTTACCAGAAAGACTCCAAGTCTTCCATGACCTCTTTTTTTGAAGGCTGGAACAGGGTCTGTTCCACACTATCAACAAGAGTAGTCTAGAACATTTCATCGCATTGGACACCTAAGTTGGAGGTGCTGAAAGGGAAGTGCAGCCCCACTGATGTTGGAAATGGTGACTTTGAAGCCAATGATCAAACCTGACCTCAGAGGCCATTACCAGGCAGAGTCCCAGGTGAGCCCTGAGTTGCTCACCGAAACCCAAGTATCTCCCAGCCTCCTCAGAACCCACCACCCTGTGGGGCTCACCTTCTTCTGTTCTTCCTGGAGCTCTCCCCTGCAGCCTTCCTTGCATTGTGCACATCTCCACCCATCCACCCACAAATGACCAGCTCACTCACCATTCAAGCCTAGGCCAAGGCACTGCTCTCTCCTGGGAAGTTCCCCCATCTCCCAGGAGCTTCTTATGGCCCCCAATGCTTAACTGGTGGACCACATTACAAGTTACATCACAGATGACTCTTTGTTTGTCTCACTAGCCCTTCCCCCCCATCTCAATCTGCTTCAGCACAAGGACTGTGTCCTATTCACCTTTCTTTCTTCAGTTCCCACCACAATGCCTGGCATATAATAGATGTTCAACAAATGGTCATTGATTAAATGCATAAGCACATGAATAAATGCCTTTCATTCCACTTGGCTCGATTTTTCAAAGCCTGATACGTGGGAAGCAAAGTAAAATGCTCTTTTTACTTCTTAGGGGCCACAGTTTGCTCCAGGTAATAAGCCGACAAAGGCAGAAGGAAGCCAAGCTCACCACATGTCCGGGATGTGCAGACATGGGCACCGACTGACACACTTTACACTCAGGGACTGCCTATCCTAAGGCAAGGCCAGGCTTGGTAATCACTCTTGCAGTGCGTCCTGCTCTCTGCCTACATTGATTACTTAAGAAGCCAAAAATAAAAGTCAAGTCTTGAATGAGCTTTCTTTCTTTTCAAAAACAAATGACACAGACCTGGCCTGGTCCATTTGACAAACTCCAGTGCTTTGTGGACTCCCTGTAATTGGGAGCTTCTCCCGTCAGCTACTGAATTACCCACCCGCAGACAGAACCCAGGGAAACCAGGTAGTCAGTGTAACATACAGAAGAGTGATTAGCAGACAGATCGTGAAGTCGCTGGCCCTCTGGACAGAGCTGGGAGCTGAGGTCAGCGCTGTGAGTGAGCATGTGCGGCAGTGGAGGCCGTGGCGCCTGGCCAGCGGCGCTACTTCATGCATCACGTGTCTCAGTGGAGAAAAGAGGAATGTCTTCTAGAAATCCCAGGCACCTCGACATCTGGTTTAGTGCTCCTTCCAGCAGCCTGAATAAAATGATGTGCTGCTTTCAAAATCAGGTCAAAGTAATAGAGTGGAAGGATGCTTTGACAAATAGACTTCACTCCATCTGGTAAACAAGAGACAAAGAAAAAATAAGTTAAGACAGACCCTTGTAAAGAGAAGCAGTACTGAGTGGGTAGCCCGCAGTCTATCTGGGGTGAGTAAAACATTGAATTTCAGGATCTAAGACAGCTTGTAGGCTAGGAAGCTAAATCAGGAGGGGGAGCAACTGCAGTTCATATGCTTGTTTTACTAGGAATTTGCTGTTGTGTGTCTGCTATTTGGAAGGCAGGTATTAAATTGTATGTGGTTCTCCAAGAAAGTATAATGTACCGAGGCTCATAAAGTGTCAGACTGAGCGGCTGCAGCCATCCCTGGTATTATTAGGGAGGGGAGCGAACATTAATTGAATGCCTTTATGCTCTTATACATATATTTTTAATGTAATTCTTGCAACAAAGCTGAGAAGACAGTGTTATCACCCCCCTTTATAAACTAGATTAAGCAGCTTAATCAAGCGTATGCAACTTAAGTTAAACTTTGGAGCTGCGATCTGAAGCTGAGGATCCAAATCTGTGTGTTCCTGTCGTTCTGGAGTGTCCACCTCCAGGCTGCGACCACAGCGTTGCCATCTCAGACACTTTCTTTTCCAGTTCAGTGGAGATTCCAATGGGTCCTTAACCAGTCGTCTCAGGCTACTGATCAGAGCATTCCCAGCAAGCATGAACCTACATATGCTAAGCACTCTGTTTCTCCTTTGCAAATCTGCCTTCCATTATTTGGAACTTGGTATTTTTTCCACAAGATGGAGTATCAAGGTAACTGTATAAAACTCACACTCACTTATAACTTTTTTTAAATTTGAAAATCCAAATTCTCCATCTGCTTATGAGCCTTGTCTGGAATTAACCAGACAGAGTGATATCCCCACATTATAGAGTGGGTGCGGAGTTAAGGAAGTGGATTGAATTTACAGTGGTTACTCTTTTTTGCCAAGAAACTCATCCAACTGGGGTTGGAAAACCAATCCTCAAATGCTGGGTATTAATTGTACCCTTGGCCAAAGCAATCACTCTGTCAGCCAATTAAGGTCCTTGGAGCAAGAGCAGACTGTCATGCAGAGCCAATGCAGACGGCCTGAGGCCTGGTCACACACTATTTCTCTCCCGCTGCCGCCAAGCCGGTGACTTTGCCCCTTTGTCTCCAGTGACTTGAGTTTCCCTTCTTCAGTCTGCTGGCAAAACCAGGGGTCTTTTCAAGCTCTCCAGGACTCAGCTACCCATGGATATTAAAAAAGAAGCCACAGGTAGTTATTGAAACTTGCAGAAAGCTTGTGAATTTTCAGGGAGGGTCTTGGAGGAGTTTATGGTCTTCTGGAAAGAGACAAAGAGGAGTGGGGAGCCAAGAGGAGCAGGCATTCTGTAGGCCAGCAGATGTGTCAAAATAGCCTGGAAGACGTGCCACTTCCTTACCACCTGCCTTTCCAATAACAAAAGGGATACACTGCACTTTTTCTATGACTCTTTTCAGCAGAGTATTTGTGTTCACTGGTAATAGACATGTTGCCCATCACTACTGGAAAGACACATCAACCAGGAGCTCTGCTACCCGCTAGACTTAGGCTTAGTCCAGACTCCGTCGCTTTCCAGTTGGAAATCCCAGGTGGGGAACTTAAATTCTCAAACTTCCACATCGTCAACCTCAGGTTATCAAGAGGTTAAGTATGTCACACTTAAGACAAGGTCTGTACTCAATAAATGTCGCTAACTATTGTTAGTTTTCTCTGCTATTTTTCCAAATCCTCGCTAACTCAGTTAGTGACTCCTCTCTATACAAAAACAAGTATAGAATTGGACGTCAATTTGAGACCCCATCTGAATAATTATTCTCTAACTTAGACCAGTAGCATTCTTTATCAGGGTGCATGTAGACCCGTGTAAGCCCTGGGAGAGTTTCTGGTGAATTGCATAACGGGGGTGCTTTGCCCCATGTATAAAAAACAATAGATCTCTTTTGATGTGGACCAGAAAAGTGGGAACTGAGACGACTACATTACAATTTTTCCCAAAGACAGCGTGTTCACTTGAAATAGCCCCATTGCTGTGGAGAAAGTGAAGGCTTCTTAAGGACTGAATTATCTGGGAAGCTGCTTCATGCTCCCCAAGCATCTGTAGACAGTGGAGGGACTTTTCCACAGCACACGACCCACACGGCAGCCCACTGATGCACTGATGACCAGTCTCTGACCACAGAGCTGCCGAGCAGGCAGGAAACACCCCGCTGGCAGCGACTCGCTCACAGGGCTCCCTGGGGTCAGCCGTCATCGCCTGGGGGAACGGCGTGTCTACAGGGCAGAGCGGGCGCGGCCTGACTGGCTGGGGCAAAGCCGACTGTGATACGCAAAAATACAGAAAGGATTCACTCCTTTCGGCCAGTTATCCAAGATTTGGGACAGTTGGCTTGTCCAAGAAAAATGTAGTGGCTACAACACAACTCACGAAGTGCCTTAAAGTTCTTTACTTCCAAGCCAAACATGACGTGTCGGGGACTCACACCCGGCATCCACCGAGGCGCCTTGGCTCCCCGCCTTCCTCATCAAATATCCTGTCACAGTCGTGTTCCTTGACATTGCTTCCATCCCCACATTTTCCCTGATGATACAAGTGTCCATTCAGCATGTATTTCTATTGAGTTTGCTCAATATAAGCAAAATAAGTGGCACAAGGAGACTGAGGCAGGGTGTGTTCGGAAAACACATCTATCTGACAAGTGTCAAGGGATCACTGACTAACCAACTTGTTTAGCATCAGGTTGAGATCATATGCCAAAGACTTTGAACATCTTAATAGAAAACATGAAAAATCCCCTTTAAGGTAAAGATACTCATTGAAACAGACTGCGAACTATAAAACAAACCACAGGGGATGAGTGAAGCATGTCCCTGGGCTGAAGGCACCCCAACTTCTCCCTGCCACGTGCAGCTCCACCCCATGGCCCCCCAGTTCTGCTACATGTCAGTGTCTTTCCAACACCTGTTTTGCCCCAGCAGATGCAGTTAGTTGAACCCTGCTGCCCTGCTATGTCTACTCCGCCCACCACCAGAGAGTCTATGTGGCACCTGGTCTCACACCCAGATACCCCGAGCAGGAAGCAAATCTTGCTTGAGAGGGCACTCATTTAGAGGGCCCCAAACTTGCAACCATAACTTTTAAAAACTGCATTTTTAAAATTTGTTGTATTTACAAGTTGAAAACTCATGAATTCCTTTAATAGCATAGAAATGGTAGCATTGATAAAAATACCTAAGGAAATAATAAAAGTGGGATGTTGCTCAGCTGTCCCCATTGCTATCAAAATTCATGAGTGAGATGCTCAAAACACAGAATCAATCAGCTTTGTGCTACCTGTCCTGAGCACCAGAAAGTCAGACTAGAGCTCCAGTTCCTCCTGCTAAGGCACTGGCCCGGTCCTAGGTGCCAGGATGGCAAAGGAGGGCAAAGGACAATGACAGTCCTCTCCATAGCCCCCATCACCAGACACTGGGTGCTAAGAGTTTTATGTCCATTTGCTCATCCTATCCCATCAACAACCCTGTAGAACAGGTTCTGCTTCTGCACACATTTTACAAATGAGACTCAACAGTAACTTGCCCCAGCTCAACAGTTAGGATGTTGCAGGATATGGGATCAGAATCAGACCCAGGGCTGTTCGGCATATATCACAAACCCCCACCTTAACTACTCTATTAATGCACTTCGAGCTTGAATGTGCACTTGAGTCACCTGGGGAATCTTATCAAAATGCAGATTCTGACTGGGTGAGGCCTGAGGTTCTGCATTTCTAACCAGATCCCAGGTGATATAAATGCTGCAGGTTCTTGGACACGACTCTGAGGAGTTAGGTGCCAAATATCACCCTTCGTCTATGCATAAAGGGGGTACCCGCAACTGGGAGAGGAGGGGTGCAGAGAAGAGAGAAGTAGGAAGGAAGCTTTCCTGCTGCAAAATGTTGTTCCCCCCCTAATATATATGTGACAAGAAACTCACAGAGTCAATTACTTTCCCCCATGTACTCTAACTGGCTCTGTGTAGTCATCACGTATATCTTTTCCTAAACACTTGGGCCTCAACAGATTGGCCCAATTTTGCATTTTAAGAAATCAGCCTCCAGGAATAAGAGCTCCTCACTCTCCTCTCGCAGGTTGAATCCTAAGGACACAGTAGCAGTCACAAATGAGTAAACCCAAAAGCTTGAAAGCATCCTACCAAATGCACTGTGAAAATGTGGATGCCGCTTTCCTTTACGGACACCTCAAAGTCACCCAAGGTCATACAAGACTGGCCTCTCGCCTGGGAGTGGTGCCCACTTCATGGCACTTGTTTCCTCCTAGAGCTTTCTGGGGACACATCATGGAAGATGAGTGTTCTTTTCACTGAGAGCTTCTGGTAGTTCTTGAGAGTGAGGTTAGGACATGAGGGACACTTTGGAGACACCTGTTGGCATCTGAGTGCTTGTGGGCACTCTCTCTGTCCCCCACATCCAGAGAGCAGAACCACGACATGCCGGACAGACCCTGCCCTCATCCTTGGCATGAGCTCATTCTTCCTGGAGAAATCAGGCAGTGCTGTGATCACCCCGAAAGAGTGTGCTGAGGGCTGAGCAAGAAGCAGGATGTGTTTTCATCCTGACTGTCCTAAGTCTGTGGCTGGAAAGTTTAGTGAGCAATTCCTCCATGAAATTGTCATCCACTGACCTATTCATTCAACAAATATTTGCTGATCACCTACTATGCACTAGAGAGTATGCTAGACTGGGGCCGCAGCGATGAATGTAATGCAGTCCCTGGACTTGAAATAGAGTCTAGAAGTAGAGACAGACATGCAAATAAATAATGATGATAGATATCACGCCCCTGAATTACATCCAGTCCTGTGTATAGGGCTGGGCTATCAGATGCTGTAATAGAGGCTTGCTCAGAAGTGGGAGGGGACAAAAGGGGAGAGCACATACATTTACTGAGTACCTACTATGTGCCACATACTTTAGAATATTCTTTCAGTGTTTCCCTATCTTTTTCATATCACTGCTCATCTGGAAAAATGAGAATAGTCCTGTAATATAGTCAGGTAAACTCAGGAGGCCACTCTTAGCTAAAGGCCAGCTGCCCAGGCTCCAGTCCTCTGTAGGCTGTAGGGACACATCTCGGCACCACCTAATCCCTTCTCAGGTGCTTCACTGTGCTGTAGAGCCAGGCAAGATTGCAAATACACCACTGAAACCTCACAACTCTGCAGATGGGGAAATAAGGCTTTGCAAGTTTAAGTAACTTGCTCAAGGTGTCACACAGCTCATAAAAGGTGAGCTTGAGATTCAAACCCAGGCCAGTCTTGTTCCAAACTAATGGGGTTTTCCCTTTGGTATTATATTGCCTCTGGCTCTGCCTCAGGGAAACACTTCATTGAGGGGTGGGCCTCTGGAAGGAGACCTTAGCAAATGAGTAGTCTGGGGAGAAGGGAAGAGAAAAGATTTCCAAGCATAGGAAACAGCAGGTGCAAACACACAGGGATGTGAAATAGGTTTTTCCACATCCCAAATTAAGAACTATAGTAGTGTCCATTTATATGAGGCAAGAGTAAGAGGAAATTCATTATTCTAGCCGTTTCTCTCCTCATTGCTTAAACGGAAAGGACACTTTGCTCAGGCAAGTTAGGTTTCCAGACTTGTCCTGCTGATTGGGTTGGGAGGGGGAGAAGAGAGTGCCAGATGCAGAACCAGGCCTGAGCCAGTCACTCAGGAAAACCGAGGCAGGGTGGGGTAGGAAGGGGCGGGAGCCGGCACTGTGGGAAGGGGACTGAGAGAGCCGGGGAAGAACGGGAGCGGGAAAGCGTGAACGGACGTGAGGGCCTGAGAAAGAGGGAGAAGTAGCTAGAGAGCCTTGGAAACGGGAAAGGGCAACTCTGCAGTGACCTGGGCCAGGCCTAACAGCTCCCATGGCTGCAGAAGCCCACGCGTGCTCCTCTGAGCTCTGTCACCATGTCGAGAATGGCCTGGAGGCGACTCGACACGTTTGGGTTGTACATTTGACCTGCAGATATGCTCTAGAGCCCCTCCGGGGCCCAGATGCTCCTCTGAGCAGCGAGAGCAAGCGAAGGACAGCCCGCGGCCACAGCCCTGGGCCCGCAGAGGGAAGCACGCGGGCAAGGCGGCTCAGGGTCAAGGGCAAGCGCGTGGGTCATCCCAGACTTCTTTTTTTAAATATCTTTTTAAATTAAGTTCATTCGGGTAACATTGTTTAATAACATAAGTGCCAGCTGTACAACTTTATAGCATGGCTTCTGGACACCCCACTGCGCTCTCAGCGCCACAAGTCCAGTCCCCTTCCTTGGCCGCGGGCTCGAGCCCTTTGCCCAACCTGTTCTCCCGGCCCAGCCCCTAGACCCACCCTTCTGGCAGGTATCTCTGAGTTCCATTGTTTTGTTTGCTTGTTTTGTTTTTCGCTTACAGCTCTTAGTTTTCTGTCTCACATATAAGTGACACCATATGGCTCTTGTCCTCTTTACCCCACCACTTCATTCAGCGTGGGACTCTCGAGATTCGTCCACGTGGTCACAAATGGCGATGACGCATCTTTTTATGGCCAAATAGTATTCCATTGTACACGCGCACCGCCTCTTCTTTATTTAATCATCTATCGAAGGACTCTGGCTTATTTCCGTACTTGGCTATTGTGAATGATGCTGCAGTGAACACAGGGCCACATGTATCTTTACAAATAAGTGTTTTCAAATTTGGGGGGGTACATACCATGAAAAGGGATTTCTGGGTCATATGGTAACTCTAGTCTAAATTTTCTGAGGAACCTCCATTCTGGGTTCCACAGTGGCCGAACCAGTTCACATTCCACCAGCAGTGCACAGGGTGACCCTTTCTCTCCACAGCCTCTCCAACACTTGCTATTTCTCATCTTATTAATAACAGCCAACTAACAGTGTGAGGGGCATCTCATTGCGGTTTTGATTTGCATTTCCCTTATAGCCAGTGGAGCTGAACACTTTTTCATGTATCTGTCAGTCATTTATATGTCTTTATTGGAAAGTGTCTATTTAGGTCCTCTGCTCATTTTTTAGTCAGACTGGTTTTTTAGTTGTTGTTGAAATGTATTGATACCATTGTAATAACCTGGTTATTAATTAATAACTGGAAAGGAGCTAAGGGAAGCTGCGATTTAGAAGTATGCCCAGTAAGGTCTGGGTGACATGGGAAGGTGCTTACCTGTTAGTAACACCTGGGAGCAGGGCATTGGCCAAAGGAGGCATGTAGGTGAGGCCACCGCAAGCACCGGAGGATTTGACATTTAAGCTTCTAAGCAAAGGAGGCCCCTCTCTCTCTTGCTCTCCTGGCTCTTGGCACTGTTGGCGCTCTGGCGCTCCTGGCTTGCAGGGCTCACATGCTCTGCACTCACCCACGTGACTCACAGCCATGTGGACACCATACAATAGACTAATGGACTGTGACTAGCTTGATGCAAACTCCACGGCTCCACCATGGAACAGAAACTCTGGACACTGACTTTGCTTCTAGCTCTCCTAAAGCTCCAGCTGCACATTTCCCAAGACTGGATTAAGGGAAATGGGACTTTGGAAACTGAGGGATATAATTCCACACAAATAAAAATCATTCATTCTCCCATGTGAATGTCAGAAAATTCTTTTTCTCAAGATATCACAAGAACCCCACTCCCACTAGGAAAGGAGGAATTTCACCCATGCAATTCTTGGGTAACAACATGAGTACTTTAAATATTTCAGATATTAGCCCCTTACCAAAGGTATCATTTGCAAATATCTTCTCCCATTTGGTTGGTTATCTTTTTGTTTTGTTGATGATTTCTCTTGCTGTGAAAAGCTTTTTAGTTTGATGTAGTCTCAGTCATTTATTTTTGCTTTTACTTTCCTTGCCTTTGGGGTGAAGTTCCCCAAAGAGAGACCCCCAAGGTCCATAAGTTGAATATCTATATTTTCTTCTATGTATCTTATTGTTTCAGGTCTTATGTTCAAGTATTTAATCCATTTTTAGTTCATTTTTGTATATGCTGTCAGCAGTCTAATTTTATGTTTTTTCATGTGGCTTTCCAGTTTTCCCAACACCACTTATTGAGAAGACTTTCCTTTCTCCATTTTGCATGTTTGGTTCCTTTGTCAAAAATTTGTTGCCCATATATGTGTGAATTTACTTCTGTGTTCTAAATTCTGTTTCATTGTGCCCTAGCTCAACCAATCGATGTGTCTCTCTCACATCAATATTTCTCTCTCTCTCCCTTCCACTGTCTCTGAAAAGCAATAGAAAAAATACCCTTGGGTGAGGGTTAGAAAAAAATAAATAAATAAATAAGTTCTGTTTCATTGCTCTCTTTTTCCACCAATACCGTACTGTTTTGATTACGGTGGCTATACAGTATAGTTTGAAGTCAGGGAGTGTGATACCTCTGGCTTTATTCTTTTATTTCAGTATTATTTTGGCTATTTGGAGGTCTTTGTGGTTCCATATAGATTTGATAAATTTTTTTTGTTCTATTTCTGTGAAAAATGACATTGGAATTTTGATGGGAATTGCATTCTTTTTATTGTTTTAGGTAATATGACCATTTTAACAATGTTAATTCTTCCAATCTGTAAACACAAAATATTTTTCCATTTCTTCTGTCTTCTTCAATTCTTTTCAACAATGTTTTGTAGTTTTAAGTGTACAGGTTTTTCACTTTCTTTGTTAAGTTTATTCTTAGGTATTTTATTCTTTTTGTTGCGATTGTAAATGAGATTTTTTTTCTTCATTTCTCTTTCTAATATTTCATTGTTAGTATATAGAAATGCAACAGATTTTTGTATATTGATTTCACATCCTGCAATTTTACTGTATTTGTTTATTGTTTATAATAGTCTTTTGATGAGGTCTTTAGGGTTATCTATATATAGAATCATGTCATCTGCGAATAGTGACAGTTTTACCTCTTCATTCCCAATTTGAATGTCTTTTATTTCTTTTTCTTGTCTGATTGCTGTGAGTAGGACTTCCAGTACTATGTTGAATAAGAGTGGTGAGTGGGCATCTCTGTCTTGTTCCTGATGTTAGAGAAAAAGCTTTCAGTTTTTCACCATTGGGTATGATATTAGTATGATATATGGCCTCTAATTATGTTGAGGTAATTTCCTTCTATACCCATTTTATTAAGTGTTTTAATTATAAATGAATGTTGCATTTTGTCAAATGCTTTTTCTGCATCTATTGATAAGATCATATGATCTTTAGCCTTTATTTTGTTAATGTAGTGTATCCCATTGATTAATTTGCTCCAATCAACTGAGCCACCTGGCCAGGACATTGATGTTTTCTGTTGTCTTTTTGTTCTCTAGTTCATTTATTTCTGCTCTAATTTTTATTAACTTCTCTCTTCTACTGAGTTTGGTCTTCATTTATTCTTCTTGTTAAGTTCTTTAAGACATCATGTTAGATTTTTTGATATTTTTCTTGTTTCTGGAGGAAAGCCTATAATGCTATAAACTTCCCTCTTAGTACAGTTTTGCTGCATCCCTCAAATCTTAGTATGTTGTATTTTTATTTTCATTTATGTCTGTGTATCTTTTGATCTCTTTTGTTTCTCCTTTGACCCAATAGTTTTTCAGTAGCATGTTGTTTAATCTCCACATATTTGTGGTTTATCTAGCTTTCTTCTTATAGTTAATTTCCAGTTTCATAACTTTGTGGTCAAAAATTATGCTTGGTATGATTTCAGTCTTCTTAAACTTATTGAGACTAGTTTTGTGCCCTAACCTATTGTCTGTCCTTGAGAATTTTCCATGCATCCTTGAGAAGAATGTATACTCTATCATTTGGGGATGGAAAGTTCTATAAACATTGATTATGTCCATTTGCTCTAGTGTGTCATTTAAGGCCAATATTTCTTTATTGCCTTTCTGTTTGGACAATCTGTATTGCTGTCAATGGGATATATTCAAGTCCCCTACGCAATTGTATTTTTGTCAGTTTCTCCCTTAGATGTGTTAGTAATTGTTTTATGTATTTTGGTGTTCCCAGGTTGGGTGCATGTACATTGACAACATCTTCTTGATGACATGTCCCCTTTATCATTATAAAATGTCCATCTTTGTCTCGTGTTACCTTTTTTCTTAAAATCTATTCTGCTTGATATAAGTACAGCAATACCAGCTTTTTTCTGGAAGCCACTTGCTTGGCGTATCATCTTCCACCCCTTTACTTTGAGCCTGTGTTTGACTTTGTAGTTGAGATGTGTCTCCTGAAGGCAATGTAGAGTTGTGTCTTGTTTTTAATATATCCCACTACTCTATGCCTTTTGATAGATGAGTTTAGTCCATTCACATTTAGGGTGATTATTGAAATGTGAGGACTTATTACAGCCATTTTTTTCTTTTGTTTTCTGGTTGCTCTTTAACTCCATACTTTTCCCTTATGTTTCTGTCTGCTGCTTTAGCTTGGTGGTTTTCTATAATTTTCTGTCTTGTTTTTATGTTTTGTGTCTCAGCTCTGGATTTTTGTTTTGTTGTTACCATTAGGTTTATTTTATTATTATTTTTAATATATCTTTATTGATTTCAAAGAGAGGAAAGGAGAAAGAGAGAGAGAGATAAAAATATCAATGATGAGAGTCACTGATCGGCTGCGTCCTGCATGCCCCCAACTGGGGATGGAGCCCTCAACCCGGGCATGTGCCCTGACCGGGAATCAAACCACGATCTCCTGGATCCTAGGCCAAAGCTCAACAGTTGAGCCACACCCATCTGGACGTTACTATTAGGTTTAAAGTGCAGAAATTATAGTCTTTTTTAAAATGCTTTTTCCACCCTGGCCAGTGTGGCTCAGTTGGTTGAGCATTGCCCCATTCACCTGAAGGTCACCAGTTTGATTCCCAGTCAGGGCATATACTCAGGTTGCAGGTTCGATCCCTAGTCGGAATGCATATGGAAGGCTACTGATTGATATTTCTTTCTCACATCAATATTTCTCTCTCTTCCTCTCTCTCTAAAAATCAATAAAAGCATATTAAAATAAAAAAACTTTTAAAAAATGCTTTCCCCCCTGTAAACTTCATGTTATAATTGTTTAATACCATATTCTGAAAGAGTTGCAACTTCCTGCTTCTGTCTGCCTGTCATCTTATTCAAAGTTTTGTATACTTGTGTTTTTTTGTTTCACTTAAAAGAGCTGCTTTCAGCATTTCTTGTAATACAGGTCTTGTGGTGGTATATTCCATCTGCTTTTGTTTGTCTGGGAAAACCTTTATTTCTCCTTCATATCTAAAGGATAACTTTTCTGGATATATTATTCTTGGCTGGTGGTTTTTCTCCTTCAATATTTTGAATATTTCATTCCACTCTCCCTTGGCTTGTAACATTTCTGTTAAAAAAAATCTGGTTTCCTTTGTGGGTTAGAGTATTTTTCCCTGTCTTCCCAAGAATTCTTTCTTAGTCACTAACTTTTGACAGTTTGAATAAAATGTACCTTGGAGAAAGTATTTTTACACTGATATAATTTGGTGTTCTGTTAGCTTCCTCAATTCTAAAGTCCATTTCTTGCCATAGGCTTGGGTAGTTCTCATCAATTATTTCTTTGAGTAGGCTATCTGTTCTCTTCTCCCTCTCTTTTCCTGCTAGTATATTATCTTTATGTTGCTCTTTTTAATGGAGTCAGAATTTTTTCTCTTTTTTTAGAGTTCTTTCTTCCTTTCTTTTTCTTTCTTTCTTTCTTTCTTTCTTTCTTTCTTTCTTTCTTTCTTTCTTTCTTTCTTTCTTTCTTCTCTTTCTCTTTCTTTCTTTCTTTCTTTCTTTCTTTCTTTCTTTCTTTCTTTCTTTCTTCTTTCTTTCTTTCTTTCCTTTCTTTCTCTCCCTTCCTTCCTTCCTTCCTTCCTTCCTTCCTTCCTTCCTTCCTTCCTTCCTTCCTTCCTTCCTTCCTTCCTTCCTTCCTTCCTTCCTTCCTTCCTTCCTTTCTTTCTTTCAACTCTTAGTTCGATCTCTCTTCCTCCTCCTGGGCCATTTCTAGGTTTCTATCCTCAAGCTCACTAATTCTCTCTTCTATCTAATCTGCTCTGTTTCCAAAGCTTTTTTAAAGGCATTTCTCATCTCATTTAGTGAGTTCTTCAGCTACAGAATTTGTTTGTTTGTTTGCTTTTTAATAGTTTCAATCTCTTTGGTAAAGTGCTTCTTTTGTTTATTAATTTTCTTCCTGACCTCATTGAACTGCCTTTCTGAGTTCTCCTGTATCTCATTGAGCTTCTTCATAACTGTGATCTTAAATTTTCTGCCATTCAAGTCAGTCTCCCAGGACTCTGAGTTTGGTTTCTGGAGACTTTTCATTTTCTTTCTGTGCTCCCATGTTACCCTGATTTTTCAAAGTATTTGTTGGATTATTTCTCTGCCTGTGCATTTAAGGTAGTGAGCTCTTTTGTTGTTTAAATATTGTTTTGCTCTCAACAATTTAGCTGGTTTACAAATAGGGTACTTTGTTTTGGTTTCCAGTAGATGGTGTTATAGTACAAGTTTTTGTTTTCTCTTGCCTGCATTATTTGTACCTCAAGGATCATGGTAATGGAGCACTGCTTCAGTTAAGGAAAATGTTGTGTACCCAGTTGGATAGTAATTGTCCCCTCTGTGGCTGGCTTGTGTAGATTACGGGACACCACCACTGTGGTGGGAGTATGTGGTGGGTGGTGGACAACCATTTTTTGCAAGCTCTCAGCACTACCTCCTTTTTACTAATGGTCACTGGCCTTGTTGTGTTTTTAGAGGGTGTCTCCACTGCCTCTACCAGACTCTGCCAAAATGAGTGTGGAAGGGGTGTGGGCAAGTTCATGATTTCACAGCCCTGCGGTAGTATTAAGGTACCTCAGTTTTCTCTACCTGGTTCTATTGGGTTGGAGGGAGCAAGGGAAACAAGTTAATGATCTCACAGCTCTGTTCCTTCTCCAGCTAAAGCCATGGACACAGCCAAGCTGTTTGGGGCTTCTCAGCTTTCTTTACCGAGCTCTCCCAAGATGGGTAAGGCTATGGAGGCAAGTTCACAATCCTTGGTTGTGCACCATTTGCAGCTATGGCTTTCAGCAGTGTTGTGCTGTTTGAAGCTTCCTAGTCACCTCTACCAGAGCCTGCTGCAATGGGAGGAGGGGGGACAAAGGGTGATGCTTTTTCTCAGGACACCATTGCTTCTGTCCTCCTTGCAATATAAACTATAGCATAAGGGCTGCATTTTGACTCCTCCCCAGCTACCATGTTTGCTGGACCCTTATTGGATCCCAAATTGCATCTGTAGCAACTGTTGCTGTCCTTCCCCATCCCACTTTCTCTATTTGTTCCAGTGTGACCACCCTCAGATGTTCAGATGTGTGGGTCTTTCAGGTATGTTGTGTGTTGAGCAGGGGCTCCTTTGTTGTTATTGTCTAACTTGTACACTTAGGGGAAGATACAAAGGAGTTCCTTCATTTCTCCATGATGCTGATGTGGACTTCTTTCTTTACTTCCAATTCATATCCAACCCACTGAAAGACCACTGGGTTATGTCATTATTGGCGTTATTGACTAATACCAATAATGCTGCTATAAACATTCATGCACACAGTTTTAGGCATATGTCTTTTCTCTTAGGTATATATCTAAGAGTGGAATTGCTGGGTCACATAGCATATCTATGATTAACTTTACGCATGTACTCCACATTTTTTCATTCTTGTGCTATACTTTACATCCCCATTACTATTTTGTAACTACCAATTTGTTCTTCCTTTTTTTAATGTTTTTTATTGATTTTTGAGAGAGAGGAAAAGAGATGGAGAGAGTGAGAGAAACATTGATGTGAGAGAAACATGGATTCGCTGCCTCCTGCACACCCCCTACTGGGGATCAAGCCCGCAACCTGGACATGTACCCTGACTGGAAATTGAATCCTTTTGGTTCATGGGTTGACACTCAACCAACTGAGTGACACTAGCCGGGGCCCAATTTGCACTTCGTAATCCCTTCACCATTTTCACCCAATCCCGCAACCTCTTTTCTATCTGGGAACCATCAGTTTTTAACCTGTACCTAGGAGTCTATTTCTGTTTCATTTGTTCATTTATTTTCTTTTGATTCCACATATAAGTGAAATTCTATGCAATTTGTCTTTCTCAGACTGACTTATTCACTTAGTATAACACCCTGTAGATGCACCCATGTTGTCACAAATAGTTCTTTATCCAGTCACCTATTGATGGATAATTCAGTTGCTTCCATAACTTGGCTGATGTAAATAATGTTGCAGTGAACCTAGGGGAGCATATATCTTTTTGAATTAGTGTTTAGGGGAGCATATATCTTTTTGAATTAGTGTTTTAGATTTCTTTGGATAAATACCCAAAATGGAATTGCTGGGTCATATGGTAGTTTTATTTTCAACTTTTTGAGAAACCTCCATACTGTGTTTCTATGCTGGCTGCACCAATTTGCAATCCCACCAATAGTGCACGAGGGTTCCATTTTCTCCACATCCTTGACAATACTTGTTTATTTATTGATGATAGCGATTCTGACTGGTATGAGGTGACATCTCATTGTGGTTTTAATTTGAATTTCTCTGATGGTTAGGGACATTGAGCACCTTTACATATGTCTCTTGGCCTTCTGTATGTCTTCTTTGGAGAGGTGTATATTCAGTTTGTCTCCCCATTTTTTAATTGAATTCTTTGCTGGTTTTGGTGTTAAATTGTATGAGGTCTTTATAAATTTTGGACATTAACCCCTTATTGTATGTATCATTCGCAGATATCTTTTTCCATTCAGTAGGTTGTCTTTATTTTGTTGACGGTTTCCTTTGCTGTGCAAAAGCTTTTTAATTTGATATAGTCCCATTTATTTTTTCTTTGTTTCCCTTGCCCAATATTTTTTTGAGATGTATCAAAAAAATATTAGTATTGGCAATGTCAGAAAATTTACTGCCTATTGTTTCTTCTAAGAGCTTTATGGTTTTGAGTCTTACATTTAAGTCTCTAATTTATATTGGGTTTATTTTTGTATATGGTGCAAGAAGGTGGTCCAGTTTTTTTGTTGTTGTTGTTGTTGTTTTGCATGTAACTATCCATTTTTCCCAAAACCATTTATTGAAGAGACTGATTTGCCCCATTGTATATTCTTCCCTCCTTTCTCATAGATTAATTGACCATACAGACATCAGTTTTTTTCTGGGTTCTCTATCCTGTTCTATTGATCTGTGTCTGTTTTTATGCAAGTACCATGTTATTTTAATAACTATAACTTTGTGATATAGTTTGATATTAGGTATCATGATATCTCCAACTTTGTTCTTCTTTCTCAAGATTGCTATGGTTATTTGGAGGTCTTTTGTGGTTCCATATAAATTTTAGAATTAATTGTTCTACTTCTATGAAAAATGCCATTGGTATTTTGATAGGGATTGCATTAAATCTATAGATTATTCTGGGTAGTATGCACATTTTAACAATGTTAAATCTCCCTATACATTAACAGAGTATATGCTTCCATTTATTTGTGTTTTCTTCAATTTATTTCTTTAATATCCTACAATTTTCCAAGTACAAGTCTTTTACCTTCTAGGTTGAATTTCCTTCTAAGGGCCAGGCTGGGTGGCGCAGTTGGCTGGAGCAGAATCCCTTACACTACAAGGATGCAGGTTAGATTCCCAGTTGGAGCGCATACAGGAGTCAACCAGCCAATGTTTCTCTCCTCACATTGATGTTTTTCTCTTTCTCTCTCCCTTCCTCCCTCTCTAAAATCAATAAACATATTCTTGGGTGAGGATTAAAAAAATAATTTACTTATAGGTTTTTCTTAAATGAGATTGTAATTGGGATTGTTTTCTTAATTTCTTTTTCTGATAGTCCATTATTGTATAAAAATAGAACCAATTTCTGAATATTAATTTTGAATCCTGTTACTTTACTGAATTTATTTATTAGTTCTAATAGTTTTTTGGTGGAATATTTAGGGTTCTCTATACATAGTATCATGTCATCTGTAAATAATGAGTTTTACTTCTTCCTTTCCAATTTGGGTGGCTTTTATTTCTTTTTCTTGTTTGGTTGCTAGGGCAAGGGCTTCTGCATGTATTCTGTACCTTAATCTTAATTATACTCTATCCTCCTTGTCATCTCTCTCAGAATATAAGTCTCATGAAGACAGCAACTTTTGTCTGTTTTGTTCTTGGCTATATCACTAATGCTTAAAAAATAAGTGCTCCATAAATATTTCTGGAATAAATAACTGTGCAGAAGTCTAAGAGTAAAACATGTGTTTGTAGTAAGGAAACTATAAGTACTTGAGTGTGGACAGATTGTAGGATAAAGGAAGCTGAAGGTCAATTCTGAAGTTAGAGAAGGAAGACACCGATGTGAAGTATGGCTGGGACTTGCCAAGGAGCTTGGGCCTTACTCTGGGAACAAAGGGCAAGATGTTAAACAAGGCAACAATGACTAGATTTATGTGGACAATTCCAATTGCAAATTATGGAATTCCAGCTCAAACCGGCCTAAGCAAAAAAGGGATTTAATGGTTCCCAAACTTGAAGTCCAAGGCAGGAAACCACCTTCACTGCAGAATTCAAAGGTTAAAATGATTCTTCCCCCTTCCACAGTGGCTCTCCTTCTAACTTTATCTTTTGGCTCCCTTTCCTGAATTAGTTTTATTTTTGGTCAGGCTCTTCTACTGCAGTGGTAAACTGGCAGTGAAGTTCCAGGTCTTTATTATCCTTTCAGACAGTATACCCAGAGAAAAGTTTACTGTGGCTTCCTCACATCCATGGTCATTTCCCAGAAGGTCTCTGATGAGCCCCAACTAGGTTTGATGCCTCTTTCAGATGAGACAAAGGGATATTATCCAGCCTGCAGGGGCTGGTCCAAGTAATTGAGGGGCCCCCAGGTTCACATAAAATGTGTGTGTGTGCATGTGTGTGCTCACATCTGGTGTGTGTATTTGTGCATGTGTGTGTGCATGGACATGTTTGTATGTGTTTACTGGCAGAAAAAATAATGAAAAGAGCAGGGAGGCAAAAGGAGAGGGGTTTGAGGAACTGATGGACAAAATAATGACTAGGCCTGAACCATCTTGGTGCGATGAAATGGAGAGGAGATGGATGGAGGGATATTTGAGGGGCTATGAAGTACCTAGTGACAAGTAAGATAAGAAACTCCTGGGTTGCTGGCTTGGGGGACTTCACAGTCCCCATGTCATCGTAGAAATAAGGACTAATGGGAACAGAAACATGATTGATGGGACAGCTTTGGTTTCCTGGTTTTGTTATTCTTTTAACATACATTCAGACTTACTTTTTGTTTAAATCCAAAGGATATGCCTGAAAATTGTGATCAGTAAAAGATATTGTCAGAAGGAGAAGAGAAAGAGCAAGAAATGGAAAACTTATTTGAAAAAATAATGACAGAAAACTTTCTTTACCTGGTGAAGGAAATAGACACACAAGTCCAGGAAGCACAGAGAATCCCAAAAAAGATGAACCCAAAGAGGCCCACACCAAGACACATCATAATTACTGCAAAGGTTAAAGACAAAGAGGGAATTTTAAAAGCAGCACAGAGGCCCGGCTGGGCATGGCTCAGCGGTTGAGCCTCGACCTAGGATCCAGACAATCAGGGTTCGATTCCCAGTCAGGGAACAAGCCCAGGTTGTGGGCTCGATCAATGACTCTCTCATCATTGATGTTTCTATCTCTCTCTCTCCCTCATCTTTCTTCTCTCTGAAATCAATAAAGATATATTTAAAAAAAAAAAAAAAGCAGCAAAAGGAAAGCAGTTAGTTACCTACAACAGAAACTTTGCAAGTCAGAAGGGACTGGCAAGAAATATTCAAAGTGATGAAAAACATGGAACTACAACCAAAATGACTTTACCCAGTGAAACTACTATTTATAATCAAAGGACAGATAAAGAGCTACTGAGGCAAGAAAAGGCTAAAGTAGTTCATCAGCACCAAACTAGTATTACATGAAATGTTGAAGGGTCTCCTTTAAGAAAAATAAATAAAAGATCAAAAAATATGAACAATAAAATGGCAATAAATACATATCTATCAACAATTGAATCTAAAAATCAAAATTAACGAACAAGACTCAGATACAGAGAACTTTTTGACAGTTTCCAGATGGGAGGGGAGTTGGGGGGATGGGTGAAAAGATGAAGGGATTAAGAAGTACATCTTGGATGTTACAAACAGTCATGGGGATATAAAGTACAGCATAGGGAATATAGTCAATGATATTCTAATAATTACATACAGCATTAGATGGGTATGAGATTTATCAAGATGATCATTTTGTAAGCTATATAATGTCTCATCACTGGGCATACATCTGAAACTTATACAATGTTGTATGTCAATTTTAATTGAAAAATAAAAAATGATTTAAAAGAGAGAGACATGGTCATCAGAGCTGCTATAAAGGACTCTAAGAAGCATAGTTTCCTTCTCTTTGAGGCTTGAGATTTAATACAAGCAACACAAAGAACACCCTGAGATGTCATAGACACCAAATGAAGTTTATTTTTAACATATATGTATCTGTTTTACTATATGTCCCTTCAAATTGGGAATGGTTAGAATTTATGATATTTTTAGTTAATAGGTATATTATTTTTAGAGTTCACATAAAAATTAAATAAGTGTGATTAAAGTAAAAAAAATGAGTTGGCAAAAATAAGAATTCAATGATAGGGCCCAGCCAGACGTGGCTCAGTAATTGAGCATTGACCTGTGATCCAGGAGATAGAGGTTCAATTCCCAGTCAGGGCACATGCCAGAATTTCTGGCTTGGTCCCCAGTGGGGAGCATGCAGGAGACAGCCGATCAGTGACAACTCTCTCATCATTGATATTTCTGCATCTCTCTCTCCCTCTCCCTGAGATCAATAAAGATATATTTAAAAAAATTAAAAAA
This sequence comes from Miniopterus schreibersii, assembly GCF_964146895.1. Lineage (NCBI taxonomy): Eukaryota > Metazoa > Chordata > Mammalia > Chiroptera > Miniopteridae > Miniopterus > Miniopterus schreibersii. Next base: position 82,455,852 of record NC_138109.1, on the reverse strand, counting down.
GAATAGTGATAAGTATTGAGGATATTAAGTTGGATGATAGATAGGTGATTGGTAGATGATGATGATAGATAGATGGATGATGATAGATGATGACAGATGATGATATGATGATAGATAGATGATAGATAGATAGATAGATAGATAGATAGATAGATAGATAGATAGATAGATGATAGATATAGATAGATGATAGATATAGATAGATAGATGATAGACAGATATAGATTAGATAGATAGATAGATAGATAGATAGATAGATAGATAGATAGATAGATAGATGATAGAAACATAGATGATAGATAGATATAAAGATAGATGATAGATGATGATAGATGATAAATGGATGATGATAGATGATGATAGATGATGATAGATAGATAGATATAGATTAGATAGATAGACAGATATAGATAGATAGATATAGATAAATGATAGATCCATAGATAAACAGATAATAGATAGATATAAAGATAGATGATAGATGATGATAGATAGATAGATGATAGATAGATGATAGACAGATAGATATAGATAGACGATAGATGATAGATAGATAGATAGATGATAGATAGATAGATAGATAGATAGATAGATAGATAGATAGATAGATAGATATAGATGATAGATAGATGATAGATAGATAGATAGATAGATAGATAGATAGATAGATAGATAGATAGATAGATAGATGATAGATAGATATAGATGATAGATAGATACAGATAATTAGTTTTCTGTGGCTGCCATAGCAAATCATTATAACTCAGTGGCTTAAAACAATATATTTTCTCACAGGTCTGAAGGCCAGAGTCCTAAATCAAGGTTTCCACAGGGCCATGCTCCCTCCAGAGGCTCTAGGGGAAAATCCAGTCCTTATCTCTTCCAGTTCTGGTGGCTCGCAGGGTTCCTTGGCTTGTGACCGCATCACTCTAATTTCTGCCTCCATTGTCATGTGGTTTCCTCCTCTTCTGTTTCTCCTGTGTGTGTCTTATAAGGACACTTGTTACTGGATTTTTTTTTCAGGATTTATAGAGTTCATTATATGTAAGATATATCTTGAACTTGTCATTGGATTTAGAATTTACCAAGATAATCCAAAATAATCTCCACATTCAAGATCCTTAACTTAATGCAAGCACCCTTTTTTTCTTTTTTTTTTTCAAATAAGACCACAATCTCAGGTTATGGGAGTTAAGACATGTACTCATTTTTTTGATGGGGCCATCATTTCAGCCCACTATAATTAGGTAAATAATAAATAAGGTTTCCATTTTATATATTACATTTTATTAAATTTCACCCAGTGTCCAATCTTATTTATTCTCTTCTCTTAGTTGCATAACTATTGCAACTTAAGCAACTGTGAGCCGCCAGCTTCAGTTTACCGTATCATTTGGGGTCACAAGCTCACAAAGGACTACAATTTTTTAAAGATGATTGTCGAACCAGATGCCAGAGTTCTCATGAGACACTCTATAATTCAAACCACAGGCTCCTTGGGCTGTGTTGTAAGAGGGACAGTCCTACAATAAAAATACGGTGTGTGCGTCCCCTTGGCCTTCCATAGGCTCAGTCATACAAAAGTCTATCACCTGGGAGCAGGCAAACTTTTGGAACCTGATGGGTGGACTTGCTTGAAGTCTGTCTTTCAGCCAATAAATAGTCACCATGCCCACATCAGTTATATAAGGCTTGCCTATGAGGAAAAAATTTTAGAGTGTCCCATTTCTTTAATCTGTTTCTATTGCTGAAAGAACTAAAAAAATAAAAATAAATAAATAAATAAAAAAGTAGCTTGTTTGGGCCAGTGGAAGAAGACTAATGTTTATTTCTGTTTAATTTCCAAAGTAAAAACAACCAAAATAAAACTTTTGATTTTCTTTGTGTCCAAGTTTGAGCAAGGTAGAAGTCTGTGGGGTGGTTGTCAATGAAAGTGTATTAAATAGTGACTCTATGGGAATAAGGCAGCATGACCAGAAGAAAGGGCAAGGAGTCAAGAGGGGAGGGGTTAGAGTAATTTTTAACAAGAAAACATTTAAATATACTGTAGTTATAATAAATATATTTTTCATTTTAAATGATCAAATATCTCTTTCTTCATTTATAACATTTTGTTTATCTTTCAGTGAAAATCCTGAGTGAGACTATAAAATAGCTAATAGTGTTTTTTTATTACCATGAGCTAGCCATATTTCCATCAATTGGACAAAATAAAACATAGAAAATTTATCATTGTTATTTTTTAAGTAATTAATTTAAGCTTTTGGGTAAATTCTCTTTGGCAACAGAATAATAATTAGCATAGTTAGAAAGGCAAACCCTCAGTAGCCACTCTCATTCAGGAGACTTTCTAACATCTGCCTTACTTTTGTTTGGTAGGAAAAGCAATTTTATTTTTCATTTTACACAAATACTTTTTGGCTTTTGAAATGTATTATTAGATATATGCATCCAAGCTCTATCTTTCTATACCATAGATCTATCACTGTATCTCTATACAGTTAGAGATATAAATATACATACATACTTGCAGACCTCAGAGATATTGTGAGGTTGGCTCCAGATCATTGCAATAAAGTGAATATCACAATAAAGCAAGTCACATGAAATTTTTTGGTTTCCTAGTGCATGTAAAAGTTATGTTTACAGCCAACTACAATTTGCTGTGTAGCTCAGGCTGGGTGGCCCTGGGCAAGACACTGGCACAGGCTACTTTGCACCTCCCTGGAGGCCCCAGAGACAGTGCACCTGGTGGTCAGACTCAACCACACTGGATTACAACCCTACCACATCCACTAGTGACACTCAAGGGGTGCACTTGGTGAACACCAAAGCTCCACTGAAGTAAATCCTGATCCATAGGGGTGTCTGCAGCACAGCAGCTCTTTGACTGTAGCTGCAGCTGGTCCTCACAGCCGGTTGGTCTGGGGGTCAGTTCCTCCCAGTGATGCCAACAACAACCAAGGCTCAACTACAGCAGGACAGTGCACACAGCCCACACAGGGGAGCACCTAGAAGGCCCAGCTCAGGTGACTGGGAGGCTGAACCGCTGGACCCTACAGGACACCTGCTACGCAAAGTCACTCTACAAATTCCAGGAGACATAGCAGCTCTACCTAATACATAGAAACAAACACCTGGAAGCAGCCAAAATGTGGAGGCAAAGAAACATGTCACAAAGGAAAGAACAGAAGAAATCTCTAGAAGAGGAACTAAATGAAATAGCTCCAAGCAAGCTAACAGATACAGAGTTCAGAATTTTGTTTATAAGGATGTTTAAGCATACTATTAGGGAAATAACTGAGAAAATCGATAATATAATAAAGTACCAATTTGAAGTGAAGGCTACATGAACTGAAATGAAGAATAATTTACATGGAATCAACAGTAGCGTAGAGGATGCTGAGAATCAAATCAGCAATTTGGAACATAAGGAAACAAAAAATACCCAACTAGAAGAGCAAAAAGAAAAAAGAATCCAGAAATATGAAAATAGTATAAGGATCCTCTGAGACAACTTTAAGAGGCCCAACATTCGTATTATTAGGGTCCAGAAGGAGAGGAAAGAGAGCAAGAAATTGAAAACCTATTTGAAAAAATAATTACAGAAAAATTCCCCTACCTGGGGAAATAAATCGACTTACAAGTCCACGAAACACAGAGGGTCCCAAACAAGAGGAACCCAAAGAGGCCCACAGCAAGACACATTGTAATTAAAATGCCAAAAGTTAAAGACAAAGAGAGAATCTTAAAAGCAGCAAGAGAAAAGCAGTTAGTTACCTACAAGAGAGCACCCATATGACTGTCAGCAGATTTCTCAACAGAAACCTTGCAGGCCAGAAGGGAGCGGCAAGAAATATTCAAAGTGATGAAAAACATGGAACTACAACCAAGATTACTCTACCCAGCAAAGCTGTCATTTAGAATTGAAGGTCAAATAAGGAGCTTCCCAGATAAGAAAAAGCTAAAGGAGTTCATCACCACAGACCAGCACTACAGGAAATGTTGAAGGGTCTTCTTTAAGAAGAAGCTAATGAACAAAAGAATCTGACGAACTAAATAGATCCAGAGACATTGACGCATGCAACAGACGATCATATTTCAGAGGAAAGAGGGAAGGGGGGTGGAAGGTGGGAAGAGATTAACCAAAGAAGTTATATGCATATATGCACAACCCATGGACACAGTTAATAACAGGGTGAAGGCTTGGGGAAGGGGTGGGAGCGAAGTGGAGGGGGTCAGTTTGGGGGGAAAATGGGACACCTGTAATGCTCTCAACAATAAAGATAAATTAAAATAATAATAATAATAATTTTAAAAATAAAAAGTTATGTTTAAACTTTACTGTAGTCTATTAAGTGTACAATAACATTTTGTCTAAAATAACAATGTACATACCTTTATTAAAATTACTTTATTTTTAAAAACAATGCTAACTACTCTATTACCATAGCTGGGTGGCTCAATTGGTTGGAACATTGTCCCATGTACCAAAAGGTTGCACGTTTGATTCCTGGTCAGGACACATACCTAGGCTGCAGATCCATCCTTGGTCAGGGTACTTACAGGAGGCAACCAATTGATGTTTCTCTCATCAATGTTTCCCTCTCTCTCTCACCCTCCTTTCTCTCTCTGTAATCAATAAACATATCCTCAGGTAAGGATTTTTTTAAAATGCTCACCGTCATCTGAGCCTTGATCAAGTCACAGACTTTTTGCTAGTGGAAGATTTTGCCTCAGTATTGATGGCTGCTGACTGATCAAGGTGGTGGTTGCAGAAGGTTGGGGTGGCTGTGGCAATTTCTTAGAATAAGACAGTAATGAAGTTTGCTGCATAAACTACCTCCTCCGTTCACAAATGATTTTTCTATAGAGTGCAATACTGTTGAATAGCATTTAACCCACAGAACTTCTTTCCAAATTGGAGTGAATCCTCTCAAACCCTGCCATTGATTTATCAACTAAGTTTATGTAATATTCTCTATGTTTTATTGTCATTTCAACAATCTTCATAGCATCTTCACCAGGAGTAGAGTCCATCTCAAGAAACCACTTTTTTTCCACTTATTCATGGGAAACAACTCCTCATGTGTTAAAGTTTCATCATGACATTGCAGCAATTCAGTCACATCTTCAGACCTCACTTCTAACTCTAGTTCTCTTGCTATTTCCACAACATCTGCAGTTACTTCCTCCACCGAAGGCTTGAACCCTTCAAAGTCATTCATGAGGGTTGGAATTAACTTCTTCCACACTTCTGTTAATGTTGATATTTTGACCTCTTCCCAGAATCATGAATGTTTTTAGTGGCATATCTAGAATGGTGAATCGTTTCCAGAAGGTTTTCAATTTACTTTGCCTGGATTCATCAGAGAAATCACTATGCATGGCAGCTATAGCCTTACAAAATGTATTTCTTAAATAAGACTTGAAAGTCAAAATTACTCCTTGTTCCATGGGCTGCAGAATGGATGTTGTGTTAGCAGGTATGCAAACATTAATCTCATTGTACATTTCCATTAGAGTTTTGGGTGACCAGGTGCACTGTCAATGAGCAGTGATATTCTGAAAGAAATATTTTTCTGAGGTCTCAACAGTGGGCTTAAAATATTCGATAAGCCATGTTGTAAAGAGATGTGCTACCATCCAGGCTTTGTTCTTCCTTTTACACAGCACAAGCATAGGGAATTTAGCATAATTCTTAAGGGCCCTAGAATTTTGGGAATAGTCAATGAGCATTGGCTTCAACTTAAAGTCACCAGCTGCATTAGCCCCTAACAAGAGAGTCAGCCTGTCCTTTGAAGCTCTGAAGCCAGGCATTGACTTCTCTCTCGCTATAAAAGTCCTAGTTGGCATTTTATTCTTATATAAGGCTGTTTATTCTACATTGAAAACTGTTGTTTAGTGTAGCCACCTAATTAATTATCTCAGCTAGATCTTCTAAACAACTTGCTGCAGCTTCGACATCAGCACTTGCTGCTTCACTTTTCACTGTTGTGTTATGGAGATGGCTTCTTTCCTTGAACCTCATGAAACAACCTCTACTAGCTTCAAACTTTTCTTCTGCAAATTCCTCACTTTCTCAGCCTTCGTAGAATTGAAGAAAGTTAGGGCCTTGCTCTGGAATAGGCTTTAGATTAAGGGAATGTTGGGGCTGGTTTGATCTTCTATCCAGACCACTAAAACTTTCTCCCTATCAGCAATAAGTTTGTTTCACTGACTTATTAGTCATGTGTTCACTGGAGTAGCACTTTTAATTTCCTTCAATAACTTTTCCTTTGTATTTATAATTTGGCTAACTCTTTGGTGCATGAGGCCTGGTTTTCAGCCTACCTTGGGTTTGGACATGCCTTCCTCACTAAGCTATAATTTATAGCCTCTGATTTCAAGTGAGAAATATGTGACTCCTCTTTCACTTGAACACTTAGGGGCCATCTTAATGTTGGTAATTGGCCTAATTTAAATATTGCTGTGTCTCAGGGAACAAGGAGGCCCAAGGAAAGGGAGAGAGATGGGGGACAGCCAGCCATGGAGTAGTAAGAACATACACATTTATTGATTACATTTGTGGTCTTATATGGGGTGGTTCTTGGTGTCTCAAAGCAGTTACAGTAGTAACATCAAAGATCACTGCTCACAGATCACGTAACAAATAGAATAATATTGACAAAGTCTGAAATATTGCAAGAATTGACAAAATGTGACACAGAGATGTGAAGTGAGCAATGCTGTAGGAAAAATGGTTCTGAGAGGCTTATTTGACATGGGGTTGCCGCAAACATTCAATTTGTAAAAACTGCAGTATCTGTGAGTGCAATAAAGCAAAACACACTAAAACGAGGTTCCTATAAATATGGAACTTAGGTAGCTCTATATTTATTCATACACCTACCGACACGACCAAATTACATAAGGAATTAAGGAAATGCTCCAAGTAAAAACCACCTTTACTTCTCTGAGGGTTTTTTGCTGGATATTTCAGGCTGAGAATTTAATCCATTGAAATATTCATGTAAGTATCTCCAATAATCCATATAAGAATCACAACATTTATCTTTATTTTTCCTTTGTGTTTCTGTTGAAAACTTCTTTACTTAAAAGAAAATTATAATACAACATTCCTTTGACTAAAAATTTCACTAATAGGTCAGAATTATGTAGGCAATAAAATACTAGGACTAGTATTATTCACTTATACTTACAGTTTAATAGCATATTATTAAATTTTCAGTAGCTATTATTAAAATGGCATTTACATCCTTATCAACTGTCTGGATAAAAAAAAAAAATTCAGCTCTTGAGAAACATGAAGCCCAAATGCAGAATAAACTATAATGCTTAGAATTAATCACTACTATTACTCAACAAAAATAAGAAGTGTAATGTAAATGGTAAAGTTTGCAGGGAACAGCTGGTAAGTAATGCCTCCTGGTAGGTTACTGTAATAGTGAAATAATTCTCAAGCCAGAATATCACCATTTATATTTGCTTTTTGGTCCCTTGGGCAATATTTTTTTATTCTGTGTCTAACTAATAAAGTTTACCTCAGACATTTATTTACAGTTATTGTTATTAGTTGCCAAGCTGATAATATATATAAACTCTATAATTAGCACAAGAAATATGTGTATTTTATAGACATTTATGGCAAGTTTTCTATGCATTTTATAGGTTGTGTAACCTACAGTAAATCTCTAAGCATCTAAGACAGGTTTTACCCTGGAGGCACTGTTTCCTGGCTGTTACATTAAATATTAGTCACTACTGATTTTGTAGGATTTTTAAGTTAATACATGCTATGGTTCTACCTTTAATTGGTACTCCATTCAGTCAGGCATCCACTGGGTGCCACATGCTATGTCAGGTCTGGGGATAAATAAGACCTCGGAGTGAAGAGGATTGTGTTTCCTGACCTTGTAGGGAGAACAGCCTACTGGCACTGAAGCCTTGAGGAGGGTGTGTGAGTGTACACTCTCCAGCGTTTACTTCAGCAGTCATTTTAAACAGAACCCCTTGAGAGTCCAACATGGTGGCAGATTGAGTGGAAGCTACACTGACACTCTCCAAGGACCAAACTGGAATTACAACTAAAATATTTTTTAAAATCCTGAATAATCAATTGAAGATGAGCTGGAGAACACCCTCATAACCAAGGAGGAAAAGTGGAGACCACATAGAGACTAGTAGGAAGTGTGGAGGTGAGAGAGCTGGCTGGCCTCCCACAGGCAGCAGCTGAAGGTCCCGAGGGAGATCTCAGCTGTGGGTGGCTCCCACTGAGAACTTTGAAGTCTAAACCTTAAGATGGGCTTCCTAGCTCAGAGCACCAGAACTGAGAAAGGTGCCCACATAATATCTGGCTGTGAAAAGCAGCAGGGTTTCTGCCTGCTAGGGAGAGACAGCTGGAGATGCAGGCACACTCTTAAAGGGCCAATGCACAAAGATTCATGTGCAGCCACTCACCTTGGGCTCTGCTGGAGGGATGGCTGAGTGGACAAAAGCAGTGTGAAAAGAATCCGCAGTTTCAGGCTCTAGAGATGGAGCTCTGAGTCACCCCTCTGGATTCCTGTCCTTGGTCATTCCCCCATAATGCAGAAGACATCTTTCTTAGGCAGACCTTTGCCAACTAGGCAGCTTTTGCTTCAGGGGGAACAATTGCCCCACTCACTGGAAAACCCCGTTCCCCACCTTGTGGAGTTTATGCCTTGCTGTGGTCTACAGCCTAAGGCTCATTAAAAGACTAAGAATAACAATCAGCCTGCAGCAGAGGCAGAACTCTGGGAGCTTTGAGTCTTTGTCTGATCTCTTACTGGACCCTGGCTTTGGAAAAGCAGACTTTGGTGTACATCTTGGTTCTGTCCAAATGCACCCAACCTCAGCAGAGGGAACCACAAGCCATGGGTTGTTGATAACTCCAAACAGGATACTCAAGGCAAGTCACAGTGTCTGACATTGGCCTACACCACAGACCCTCCAAAAAGACCGAGAGTCTTAAGAGATCTACCAAATACATAGAAACAAACCCAAATAGGCAGCCAAAATGGGAAGATAAAAAAACAAGCCCCAAATGAAAGAACAAAAGAACTCTCTTGATCAAGAGCTAAATGAAATAGAGATAAGCAATCTAATAGATATAGAGTTCAGAATACTGATCATAACGATGCTCAACAGCATGATAAAAGAAAGGAAATTATGAAGGATGACATAGTAGAAAGAAAGAATACATTGGAAGGAATAAACAGCAGATTAGAGGAAGCTAAGGATACGATCAGTGAATTAGAAGACAGGGTAGAAAAAAATAACTTCATCAGGGATCAAAAAGAAAAAACAATTAAAAAACAGGAGGACAGTCTAAGGGAGCTGTGGGACAACAGGAAATATAATAATATTTGCATCATAGGTGTGCCAGAGGGGGTTGAAAGTAAGCAAGGGTTAGAGAACCTGTTTGAAGAAATAATGGAAGAAAACTTCCCTCTCCTGGTGAAAAAAAAAGTCACACAAGTTCAGGAGGCACAGCAACCCAAGCAAGAAGAATCCAAAGAGGCACATTCCCAGACACATCATAATTAAAATGCCAAAAATTCAAGACAAAGATAGAATCTTAAAGGCAGCAAGAGAAAAGCAATATTTTACTTACAAGTGAGCTCCCATAGACTTTCAGCTGATTTCTCATCAGAAATTCTAAAGGTAGGGGGGAATGGCATGATGTATTCAAGGTAATGCAAAACAAGGATGTGAAACCAAGACTACTCTATCCAGCAAGGCTATCATTAAAAATATATGGTAGAATGAAGAGCTTCCCAGACCAAAAAAAAAAAAAAAAAAGGCTAAAGGAATTTGTCACCACCAAACCAGTATTGCAAGAAATGTTAAAGGGACTGCTGTAATAAGAAGTAGAAACAGAGAGAAAGAGAAACATAGGTATAAAGAAATAAAATAGCAATAGATAAGTGCCTATCAATAATAATCTTAAACATAAATGGATTAAATGCTCCAATTAAAATACATGGGGTAGGTAAATGGAAAGAAAACATGAATCAAATATCTGCTGTCTGTAAGAGACTCAATCTCAGAAGAAAAGATTCACACAGGATGAGAGTGAAGGGACGGAAAAATTTTTTTCCATACAAATGGAAATGGAAAAAACCTGGGGCAGCAATACTCATATCAGACAAAATAGACTTCAAAATAAAGACCATAGTGAGAGACAAGAAAGGTCATCACATAATATGAAGGGATCAATCCAACAAGAGGATATAACCCTGATAAATATATATGCACCCAATTTAGGATCACCTGAATTTATTTAAAAACTTCTGGAGGGCTTAAAGGGAGAGATCAAGAGCAATACAATCATAGCAGGGGACTTAACACCCCACTCACTTCACTGGATAGATCTTCCAGACAAGAAATCAAGAAGGAAACAGTGACCCTAAAGGACACGTTTAAATCAATGGATTTAATTGACATTTACAGAACATTCCACCCCAAAGCTGCAGAATACACATTCTTCTCAAGTGCAAGCAGGACATTCTCAAAGATAGACCACATGTTAGGACACAAAACAAGTCTCTACAAGTTCAAGAAGATCAAAATAATATCAAGCATCTTCTCAGATCACAGTGGCATGAAATTAGAAATCAACAACAGTAAAAACTCTCAAAAACATTCAAACACACAGAGGCTAAATAGCATGTTATTAAACAATGAATGGGTTACCAAAGATATCAAAGAAGAAATCAAAAATTTTCTGGAAAGAAATGAAAATGAACACACAACAACTCCAAATCTATAGGACATAATGAAAGCAGTCCTGAGAGGGAAGTTTATAGCACTACAGGCCCACCTCAAAAAATAAGAAAAACTTCTAATAAACTATCTAACCCGGAAACATAAAGACTTAGAAATAGAACAACAAGCCTAGAGTTAGTAGAAGGAAGGAAATAATAAAGATCAGAGCAGAAAAAAATGATATAGAAACTAAAATAACAATACAAAAGATCAATGAAACCAAGAGCTGGTTCTTTGAAAAAATAAACAAGATTGATGAACCTTTAGCCAGACTCATCAAGAAACAAAGACAGAGGACCCAAATAAACAAAATCAGAATCAAAAAAGATGAAATAACAACTGACCCAACAGAAATACAAAGGATTGTAAGAAAATACTATGAACAATTATATGCCACCAAGCTGGACAACCTGGATGAAATGGAAAAAAGAGATTCCTAGAAAAATACACCCATCCAAAACTCAATCAGGAAGAATCAGAAAACCTGAACAAGCCGATAACTACTGAATATGTTGAAGCAGTAATCAAAAAACTCCCAGGACACAAAAGCCCTGGACCTGATGGCTTCACAGGGGAGTTTTAGAAGAACATTCAAAGAACTAATGCTTATCTCTTCACACTATTCTACAATATCCAAGAGGAAGGAAAACTTCCAAACTCTTTTTATGAGGCCAGCATTAGCCTAATTCCAAAAGCATATAAAGACACTGCAAAGAAAGAGAATTATAGGCCAATATCCCTGATGAATATAGATGCTAAAATCCTCAACAAAATATTAGCAAATCAAATTCAGCAGTACATAAAAAAGATCATACACCATGAAAAATGGGATTTATTCCGGGGATGCAAGGCCGGTACAATATTCGCAAATCAATAAATATGATACATCATATAAACAAATTGAAAGACAAAAATCACATGATCATATCAATAGATGCAGAAAAAGCATTCAACAAAATCCAACACCCATTTTTTTATAAAAACACTCAGCAAAATCAGAATAGAGGGATCATACCTCAATATAATAAAGGCCATATATGACAAACCTACAGCCAACATCATACTCAGTGGGCAAAAACTAAAACCATTTCCCCTAAGAACAAGAACAAGACAGGGGTGTCCACTTTCACCATTCTTATTCAACATGGTCCTGGAAGTCCTAGCCACAGTGAAAGCATAAAAGGCATCCAAATTGGAAAGGAGGAAACAAAACTGTCATTATTTGCAGATGACATGATATTGTACATAGAAAATCCTAAAGATTCCACCAAAAAACTACTATTTAATAAATGAATTCAGCAATGTAGCAGGATACAAAATGAACACCCAGAAATTGAAGGCATTTTTATACACCAATAATGAACTCTCAGAAAGAGAAACTAAAAAAAAAAAACCCATTTACCATCGCAAAAAAAAAAATTAAAATACTTAGGAATAAACTTAACCAAGGAGGTAAGAGACCTGTACTCAGAAAATTACAGGACATTGAAAAAGAGATAGAGGAAGATACAAACAAGTGGAAGCATATACCATGTTCATGGATTGAAAGAATTAACATAATTAAAATGTCCATACCACCCAAAGCAATTTATAGATTCAATGCAATCCTTATTAAAATACAAACGGTATATTTCACAGATTTAGAATAAACACTTCAAAAATTTATATGAAACCAAAAAGACCCCAAATAGCCTTGGCAATCTTGAGAAAGAAGAACAAAGTTGGAGGGATCACAATACCCGATATCAAGTTATACTACAAAGCCACTGTAATCAAAACAGCCTGGTACTTGCACAAGAACAGGCATATAGATCAATGGAACAGAACAGAGAATCCAGAAATTTACCCAAGTCATTATGCTCACTTAACATTTGACAAAGCAGGCAAGAACATAGAATGGATTAAAGACAGTCTCTTCAATAAATGGTGTTGGGATAATTGAACAGGTACATGCAAAAAAATGAAACTAGGCCACCAACTTATACCATACACAAGAATAAACTCAAAATGGATTAAAGACGTAAATGTAAGATGTGAAACCATAAAAATCCTAGAAGAAAACGTAGGCAGCAACATTTCAGACATCTCTCCTAGCAGATTGTTCATCAATACATCTCTTAGGACAAGGGAAACAAAGGAAAAAATAAACAAATGGGACTACATAAAAATGAAAAGCTTCTGCACAGCAAAAGAAATCATCCTCAAAATGCAAAGGGAACCCACTGTATGGGAGAACAAATTTGCCAATGACACATCTGATAAAATTTAATGTCCAAAATATATAAGGAACTCATACAACTTAACAAAAGGAAGACAAACAATCCAATTTAAAAATGGGCAAAGGACCTGAATAGTCACTTCTCCAAAGAGGACATACAGATGGCCAAGAGACATGAAAAGACGCTCGCCGTCACTAGTCATCAGAAAGATGCAAATTAAAACCACAATGAGGTATCACCTCTCACCTATAAGAATGGTTACCATCAACAAATCAACAAACAGCAAGTGCTGGCAAGGATGTGGAGAAAGGGGAACCCTAGTACACTGCTGGTGGGCATGCAGACTGGGGCAGCCACTGTGGAAAACAGTATAGAGTTTCCTCAAAAAATTAAAAATGGAACTGCTGTTTGACCCAGTGATCCCACTTCTAGGAATGTATCCTAAGAAACCCAAAACACTAATCGGAAAGAACTTATGCACCCCTATGTTCATAGCAGCACAATTTACAATAGCTAAGATCTGGAAACAGCCCAAGTGCCCATCAGTAGATGAGTGGATAAAAAAGCTGTGGGACATTTACACCATGGAATACTATGCAGCTGTAAAGAATAAGTATCTCGTACCCTTTGGGTCAGCATGGATAGAACTGGAGAGTATAATGCTAAGCGAAATAAGCCAGTCAGAGAAAGACAAGTATCACATAATCTCACTTGTATGTGGAATCTAGTGAACAAAATAAACTGATGAGCAAAATAGAACCAGAGACTCAGAAGCATGGAACAGACTGAGGGATCTCAGAAGGAAGGAGGGGGTGGGGGAGTGAGTAGAGAGAGATTAATCAAAGAGCTTATATGCATAAATGTATAACCCATGGACACAGACAATAGCATGGGGAAGGCCTGGGGATGGGGTGGATATGGGGTAGAGGGGATCAATGGGGGGGGGGGGGAGGAACATCTGTAACACTTTCAACAATAAAGATAAATTTTAAAAAATAAATTAAATAAAAAAATAAACAGAACCTCTTTACCAGGGATTCACAAACCAACTGCCAAAACTAAAAAAAAAAAAAAAAATTATACTTATTAAAATAATAATAATTAAGAATAACAATAAAATTTGAAGAACATCATGGATAACAGTAGAATGGAGGGAATAGAATCAGGGCCGAGTGGACAGGTGGCAGGACCACTCATAGCCTAACTTGCATGTTGTGCTTGCACAGCCAAAGATCTGGGGCCAGCTCTCCCACTGTCTTTCTGTGGTGAAGAATGCAGCCAGCACTTCCTTAGCGCTGGTTGGATGCAGATGAATACATTTATATGTAAATATAAAAGTGGATTCTTATTTTCAATCCGCCGAATTAGCCAATACTGAGCCCATGACCCCAGGGGAAAGGCAGGGTTGGGTTCCTCCAAGCCTCTGCTCACAATATTTTTGTCAATGGATCAACACATAATCTTGTATTATGTGTATTTCTGTTTAAAAACACCTTCTTTAATATATAGTGTTGACTGTTGATTTATTTATTAACATGGCTCCTGGCTGACAGCACTCTAGCTCATGCCTACGTGAAGTTCATCTAACACAGGTGTTTTCTCCTTGAGGCACATCACAGCCTTTTTGCCCTTAGGGACATTAGACAACATGTCAGTGCTCAGCTTGGGGACATTTTAAACAACAAAACAGCAATAAGAAGCATGAAAATGCAAAAATGGAGCATTAAATAGACCGTGAAAAGGACACTTGTTGACAGCGTGAGAGCTGAACAAGGAGGTGGAGTATTATCTTGCTTGACCTGACCTGAGACCGTGTACACCAGGTGACTCAGAGTTCTTGCTGCTCTGTGCAAGTCCCAGAATGACCATAAAGCCTGGTAAGTGTTGATCTGGCAGTTACAAATAAACGTTAGCAAGTAGGTGAATTCACAGATACAGAACAACAAGTCAAAGGATCCATTGTACATGGATAAGACTGTGAAGACGTTTTTAAATTTGTTATCATGAAAATGTCGAAACATAACAAAAGTAGAGAGAGCATTAACTTTTTCTCTATCTGAATCCCTATTTTCAAAATTGTGTCTGTGACCTACATATTTGAGAAGATGAAATTTGCACTTGCCCTTTTCAGATAACAGGAAGATTAGCACAGCGCCTGTCTGGTTGACAGGCCTATAACCTGCTATTTGCACAGTTGGGTTCTTCGAGAATCAGTAATGATCCGAAATCATACTATACACGTCATAACGAAGAGGAGTAATGATGAAGGAGAACTGTCACATAAATGCAATTAAAAAATAAGTCTTTTACTTGGAAAAAGACAGGGATTAATGGGTAAAAAAAGTTTATTTATCAAAGATATGTGAATTATATTTTAAGTCAATTAGAGTCCTAAGTGACCCTAAAGTGAGCAGCATCCAGCAGCTGATGATGAAGCAGCAACTGTCCATGTTTGAAAAGTGTTTTGATGGACTCCAGACAATCTAACATACCGTGGAAAACTCACCCAAAAAAGCTGGCCAAGTTGGTGTCCTGGTTGGAAATGTCAGACATGAACCCATGTATGGGCTAGATGGATGTGAAATTATTGCTTTGAGAAATTTATAATTTTAAACAGATACCTCTTTACCCAGGAGTTCACAATGCCAACTGCCAAAACTAAAAGAAATTATACTAAGGATTATTAAATCCAAATTGGTAGGAAAAAAAGAAAAATAAATCCTTCTCTTTGGGAATACATGGATTCTTTTTTCTGTTTCACATTCACCTATTCTTAAATGTGACATAAAATGTCACAGCATAGTAAGTACTCCTACCATAAAATCTCAAAAGTAATTTCTAAACAGTTTTTGTTTTCAATCTCACATTCCTGACACGAACACAGAAACTGAAACATCTGCGGCATGCTTGTGAATTTCAGCCCTGAACGCATACCTGAGCAAACTTCAGACACTAAAACATTCTTAAGCGAACACCATGTGGGCTACCTTTCCCTCTTCTGTGCATGCCACTCTCCACAGCAAGAAAATGTAGCACATAGCACAGCATTTGCCCTAAACCAATTTTTCCAAGTTTCATGATTATCATCTCCCTATTCCTGGAACAGAACAGTCATGCAAAGTTTGCCAACAGTAATTCAGACTAAGGCTGCTAGTCACTTCCTAGACAAGGCCGTCCTGACAACCAATACCTGTTTTCCCGGCATTTCAGTCTGTGTAATGAGATGTTGCTGCCCTGTGTGTGGATAGGTGTGTGAGTAGGCTGCAAGGGAGAAAGGTTTATTACACGCAGCCTCAATTATCTACCCCGACTAGTCAAGAAAGACAGAAGTAATTGGGATAATGGTTTTGTGGAGGGGAAAAAATGAAATTTAGGAAGGCAGGAGCTAAATAGGAGACTGGCCACGTGTTAAAATACGTCTCTCTAAGGCACCAGGATGGGGGAGGGCGGGGAGGATGTTAAGGAGAAGTAGACCAGGATCAAATGAGGGCAGCGAGCTTTGTCCATCCTCAGCCCAGTGCTGGCTCACTTCCTGGACCATTCGATCTGTCTTCATTTCTCTGGCAGTTGGCATTTGCCTGCAACAAAACATTTCTAAAATGTTATGTTCCAAGAATGTCTTTTATTTACATTATAATATTCAACACAGCCCTTATTTCTTAATTCACATAAGTAAAGACATCTTAAACTTCTCATTTTAGCATAAAGCAATATTCTGTGCTCTGATCAAAGACAGTAACTCTTAGGTTCTTTTTGCCTGGTTAATTTCAATGCAATGTACTCCTTCAGAGAATTAGTAGTTTTGATTCTAAATGAAAGAATGATAGAAAAGAGCAGGCAGTGAGCCTGTGACGTCAGCAAGTAATCAGCTGAAGATTAAATAATCATCTAAAGATTAAATGTCTCTTCTCAAAGGATCAGTAATAATTAGATAGTAACAACTTTACTCATTCAACTGGGTTACTTTCCTTAGTGATATTTTTATCTTGGTTTAGAAAACTGCAATAACCAAAGAATTAATCCTTTATTTAAAAATTTAATATCAGCTGATAACAACTAATGAAATTGAAGCAGTAATCAAAAAACTCTCAGCACACAAAAGTCCTGGACCTGATGGCTTCACAGGCAAGTTTTACCAAACATTAAAAGACCTAACACCTATCCTCCTCAAACTATTCCAAAATATTCAAGAGGAGGGAAGCCTTCCAAGTTCTTTTTATGAGGCCAGCATTATCCTGATCCCAAAACCAGAAAAAGACACTACAAAGAAAGAGAGTTACAGACCAAGATCCCTGATGAACATAGATGCTAAAATCCTCAACAAAATATTAACAAATCAGATTCAGCAGTATATTAAAAAGATCATACACCACGAAAAATGATATTTATTCCAGGGATGCAAGCCTGGTATAATATTTGCAAATCAATAAATGTCATACATCACATAAACAAAATGAAAGATTAAAATTGCATGATCATATCAATAGATGCAGGAAAAGCATTTGACAAAATCTAACACCCATTTTTTATAAAATCTCTCAGCAAAGTGGAGATAAAGGGAATATACCTCAACATAATAAAGGCCATATATGACAAACCTACAGCCAACATCATGTTCAATGGGCAAAAATTAGAAGTGTTTCCCTTAAGAATAGGAACAAGACAGGGGTGTTCGCTTTCACCACTCTTATTCAATACAGTACTGGAGTCCTAGCCACAGCCATCAGAAAGGAAGAAAACATAAAAGGCATCCAAATTGGAAAGTAGGAAGTAAAACTGTCATTATTTGCAAATGACATGATATCGTACATAGAAAACCCTTAAGACTCCACCAAAAAACTACTAGATTTAATAAATGAATTCAGCAAAAGTAGCAAGATACAAAATTAACATCTGAAAATCGATGGCATTTTTATACACCAACAATGAACTCTTAGAAAAAGACAGTAAAAAAAATCCCATTTACCATTGCAACAAAAAAATTTAGATATTTAGGAGTAAACTTAACCAGGAAGGTAAAAGACCTGTACTGAGAAAACTATAGGACTTTGCAAAAAGAGATAGAGGAAGATATAAACAAGTAGAAGCACATACCCTGTTCATGGACTGGTAGAATTAATATCATTAAAATGTCCATACTACCAAAAGCAATCTATAAATTCAATGCAACCCCTATTAAAATACCTACAGCATATTTCACAGATCTAGAACAAATATTCCAAAAATTTGTATGGAACCAAAAAAGATCCTGAATAGCCACAGCAATCTTGAGAAAGAAGAACAAAATTGGAGGGATCACAGTACCAGTCATCCAACTATACTACAAAGCCACTGTAATCAAAACAGCCTGGTGCTGCAGGAGAACAGGCATATAGATCAATGGAACAGAACAGTGACCCCAGAAATTGACCCACACCATTATGGTTAATTAATATTTGACAAAGGAGGCAAAAGCATACAGTGGAGTAAAGAAAATGTCTTTAATAAATTGGACAGGAAAATTGGACAGGTACATGCAAAAAAAATAAAACTAGATCACCAACTTACACCATACACAAGAATAAACTCAAAATGGATCTCAGACATCTCATGTAGGAGATTGTTCATTAATACATCTCTTAGGGCATGGGAAACAAAGGAAAAAATAAACAAATGGGACTACATAAAAATAAAAGGCTTCTGCACAGCAAAAGAAACCATCCTCAAAATGCAAAGGGAACACACTATATGCAAGAACATATTCGACAATGATACATCTGATAAGAGGTTAATTTCCAAAATATATAAAGAACTCATACAACTTAAAGAAAGACAAACAATCCAATTTAAAAATGGGAAAAGGACCTGAATAGTCACTTCTCCAAAGAGGACATACAGATGGCCAGGAGACATGAAAAAGATGCTCAACGTCACTAGTCATCAGAAAGATGCAAATTAAAACCACAATGAGGTATCACTTCACACTTGTCAGAATGGCTCCATCAACAAATCAACAAACGACACGTGCTGGTGAGGGTGTGGAGAAAGGGGAACCTTAGTACTGCTGGTGGGAATGCAGACTGATGCAGCCACTATGGAAAACAGTATAGAGTTTCCTCAAAAAATTAAAAATAGAACTGCTGTTTGGCCCAGTGATCCCACTGATGGGAATATATCCTAAGAATCCCAAAATACCAATCAGAAAAAAAATATATGCACCCCTATGCTCATAGCAGCACAATTTATAATAGCTAAGATCTGGAAACAGCCCAAGTGCCCAAGTGAGTGGATAAAAAATTTGTGGGGCATTTATACCATGGAATACTACGCAGCTGTAAAAACGAAGGATCACTAACCCTTTGGGATGACATGGATGGACCTGGAGAATATTATGCTCAGTGAAATAAGCCAGTCAGAGAAAGACAAGTATCACATGATCTCATTTGTATGTGGAATCTAATGAACAAAATAAACTGATGAACAAAACAAGTCCAGACACAGAGAAGCACAGAACAGACTAACAGATCTTAGAGGAATGAGGTGAATGGGAAGAGATTAACCACAGAACTTATTTGCATATATGCATAGCTCATGAACATAGACAATTGTGTGGTAAAGGCCTGGGGTGGAGCAGGAGCCAGGTGGAGGGGGGGCAAAAGAGGGAAAATTGGTGACATCTGTAATATTCTCAACAATAAAAATAAATTTTAAAGTTAATATCAACTTCTTCAACTTGGGGGATTTTTTTGTACCAAAATTAGAAAGATATATCTATTTATGTATAATTAATCAATACTGTTGATGCTGAAAAAATTTAGTGACGTAGGATGGGTTTTTTACCCAAAGAGAAATATTGTCATGATGGTCTCTCCCCCAAGTTTCTCCTTGACATTCCGTATTCACTATTTTCTAAACAACAGATAATGCATACATTACATATTAATTGAAATCTGAGAAAGTCAGTTGCCACTTTTTTTAGTGTGTGTGTGTATTAGGACCCTATTTAGTCCACCAGCTATGTCCTTATTGATTTCTTTACACACTCAACCATTAACATATGTAGACTTATACATATATGTAGGATGTGTATATCCCCATGTATTTTTTTCACGTAGACAAAATCTAGGCTTTATCAATTTGCTTGTCCTGAAGGTTCAGTGGCCACCAGCTAGATCCTACTGCTCAGTCTTTCCACTGACTAGAGCTATTGAGAAAGCCGTTCATACTGGCTCTGTGTTTGGAAATGGGAAGAAGATACTATAATTTGAGTTCAGCAGAGCATGGCCAGGACATATGTGCATTATCCAGAGCGGAGGAAGGGTGTTTGGCCGGGAGAAGCATATGCAAAGACAGGGAGCTCTTTCTACTTGCCAGGTACTTTTCTGGGCCTTCCCCTCCGTGCCTTTGGCCTTCGTGAGCTTTCCTTGATGGAGCCTACCTGCCCTACTCCAGCAACAGGTGATTAAGAAGCACGAGGGGGAAGCTTCACTCAGTCACGCCTTCATTTTTCCTTTGTTCAACTAACATTCTTGAGGGCCTGCTATGTGCCAGACATCATAGTGAGCAAAACAGACACAGGCATTGCCTCCATGACTCCCGCAACTCGATAGGGGAGACAGACATTAAACAAATATTATTATCGATTAATTGATAAACTATCATTGCAATAAGCACAGAGCACTGGGAGAGTGACCTATCGGGCGCCCTGCGGCTCTTCCCCATGCTGAAGCCGAAAGCCCTCCTAGCACCGAGTGTGAGTTTCTGCAGACTGGAGGAAGAGTGAGAAACGCAGAAGGCCGGGGGGCTACTTACACCTGCATTGTTCTTTCCACCATCTAAGGGCAAACCAGGGCATGCTAGTCTTGCTTAGAACTCTGCCCTCCCTGAAGCAGTTGCTGATAATATTTTACATCTCCAGAGCGAGCCAGAGCTTAAAGCGCTTCCACGCAGCGAGTCAGGTGCTTTACATGCTTCTTTTCATTTTTTGGAACAGAGCAGGATATTAACTACTTAATTAATTATCCACTTGACCTTTACAAACACCCTGTGATATAGATAGGGCCTATTTTTTATACATTATTTTATTTATGTTTACATATTTACTTATTTAATTATCATGGATTATTGTAGATAAGGAAAGGACATGGAAATTTGAAGGCTGGGTGACTAGCTCATAGCGCCACAGCTAGGAGGTGGGATGGGCCTTCCAACTACGGCGGTCGCTTCTCTACTTGACTTGTAGAGTGATTACATGTTTGCATAACCTGTCACTAGGTAACAACCATTCATTCTTTTTCGTTGTTTTGAATGAGACTGAGCAAGAAAAGACTGCAGAATAAACAAGTTAGGCTGTGAACATTTAAATACAAATGTATTTTTTACATTACCTGACTGGGCAGGCAGGGGGTGGGGATGGATAGACATCTTGTTTCCTCCATGAACATGGACATGGGCATGGGCATGGGCATGGGCATGGGCATGGGCATGGGTATGGATATACCTTCTTCTATCTATAACCTTACGAGCAACTTCACATCAATCTGTTTTCCTCCACAACTCATAATAATTTAGTTAGAACTTAGTTGCATGAAGCAGCTTTTTGTTTTGTTACGAGTATTGTGGGACATATGACTGAGTCCCCATGACACCTTCTTGCCTTGACTCCTCCTCATGACACCTTCTTGCCTTGACTCCTAAGTCCTATCTCCAGCGAATGTGCTGAGGCAGAAAGTTAGATTGAGGTAGAGTGCAGTCATCTCGAAGAAGCCAGTCCAGCTAATGCGAGTACAGTGATGACTGTCAACAAGAGGAACGAAACAGCCTGGACACCTTGTGCCACTAGGCTTTTTTAATGTGGACATCGACACCAAAAGACAATGTTTGCGTTGAGAAAATGTAGGAAGAAAACTATGTCTCCTACACACACAAACTGTGTGAGATGATTTTCCAGTGTTTCTTTAACATACTACATGTTCCGTATAAGTGGTCTCTTTGTAAATGACTTTGCAATAGGTCCCTTGTCAAATGAGTTCACCCCCTGTCCTACCTCAGAGCGTGGCTGGGAATGAAATGACATATTTACCATTTTTCTAGTTATCATCATCATCATTCATTTATCATAACAGGCAATGACACTTTTAACATTGATTATTTAAAATGTTTTATATGAATTTTTGTGTCTTGGTAATGTCAACCCGTTTTAGACCGACAATAATTTGTAGCTTATTTACTGGCTGGTTATTTTGCACATGTTTATAAAAGTCCACTAAGGTGCATGGATGCCCTTTTATTTCTTTTTCATAACTTCGCCCACTTTTCACACTTCCACACACCCAATAACTTTATTAAGGGATATCTTCCCCAGAGCTCCCAGCCTAGGGCACCCCAGCCCCTGCAGGTGCTCAGTGGACACTGCAAGCGCTCCCTTCCCCTGAGAACCAGTCTCTGGGGAGGCCGCAGCAGCACAGCTGTTTGCTAGTCTCAGACCTGGCACCAGCCCCCCTCCCTCCTTCCCTCCCTCCCTCCCTCCCTCCTTCCCTCTCCCTTCTCCCCCCCTCTGTTTCCACCACTCCCTTTCTTTTCCTCTCTCCTTACTTCCTTTCCATGCTCAGAGCACCTCGCAAGGCTAGTTGAGGAGCATTCTTTTTTTGGAAGTTTTATTTATTGTTAATTGAATCTATTGGGATGGCATTGGTTAATAAAATCATATAGGTTTCAAGTGTACAATTCTATAATTCATCATCTGTACACTGTATTGTGTATTTACCACCCAAAATTTAGTCTCCTCTGTCACCATCTATCCCCCTTACACTTTTCTTTTGCCACTCCCATTTCCTCTGGTAATCAACAGACCCTTGTCTGTATCTATGAGTTGTTGGGATTGTTCTTTTTTCTCAATCCCTTTACCTATTTTACCCAGCTCCCTACCCCCCAAACCCTCCCCTCCTGCTGCTGTCAGTCTGTTCTCTGTATCTATGAATCTGTTTCTATTTTGTTTATTTTGTTCATTAGATTCCACATATAAGTGAAACCAGACGGCACTTGTCTTTCTGTGCCTGGCCAATAGACATATGAAAAGATGCTAATGTCACCAATCACCAGAGGGATGCAAATTAAAACCACAATGAGGTATCACCTCACCTGTCAGGATGGCTCCATCAGTAAAGCCACAAATGACACGTGCTGGCGAGGGTGGGGGAGGGACCTCGCGCACGGCCGGGGCTGCGGCCCGGGGCGGCCTGCATGCGGCACCGTGGGGGCCGCGCGGCCCGCGGCCAGCTGACGGGATCGAGGGCCACCGGGACGCCGGACCGCCGCGCTGCTCACCGCAAGGCGCACGGCCTGGTCACCGCCAGCGGGGCAGACCCACGGGTCTGGCTGAGGGGACGCAGCGGCCAGTGCTGGCCCAGCACGTGCCACACGATGGCCTCTCCGTGCTCGGCTCTGACCTTCCGTCAGACAGCAGTCGGGTATTTGTGGGCCAGCATAACGGAGCCATCGCGGAATTTCGTGTTTCTGAAGATTTTAATAAAACGGACTTTATCAGGACCTACCCAGCTCATCAGAGCCGGGTACCCGCAGCCATCTTCAGCCTGGCCACGGAGCGGGTGGTCAGCACCGGCCACGACAAGTGCGCCGCGGGCTGCGCACCGGAACGGGGACACGCCCGCGCGGGGCTTCGTGTGTGCAGTAGGGCTTCGGTGCTCACTGTGCCTCTGTGGCCATTGTTCTGGGCAGAGCGCCTGCTCGGTCGTCACAGCCCTCGCAGGACACGAAGGCGGTGCCTCCCGCCTCCGGTGGGACCCCAGGCAGCCTTACTCCCCGGAGTGCCTGGCGGCGGCGGCAGGCGGCACTCGGAGGAGGGGGCGCACACTGCTGCTGCAGGGCCACCGAGGCCGGCGCCGCCGCTGCCGCCTTCGCCCACGCGCGGCTCCGTCCTGTCCCGGGGCGGGCACGGATGGGAGCAGAGAGGAGGCTCCTCGGTGGCTAGAAAGTGCCTCTTGCCGAAACGCGAGCAGCCCTTTTTCCGGAACATGGAGCAGCTGTGGGACACAAGGACGCGGGCTGAGGCAGCAGCCCTGCAGGAGCCCGGCCAGGCCGCCTGCGGGAGGGCAGCAGCGCTCCGGCCGCCCCGCGTGGGCTCCGGGGCGCGGGCCCGCGCGTGTGGCTCCTGCCACAGCCCGTCAGAGGAGGGCCGGGCTTCTCTAGCAGCCTTCACGAAGGGAACATGGCGTCCCCACATGTCCATGGGTGTCGCCGGGGCGGACGGTGCCGCGGGGCTGGCCGGGTGTAAAGGCGGGGACCTGACGCCGTGTGGGCTGCGGCCTGGCGGCGGCTCCTCGCCACACGGCCGGGCGCCGGCGAGGCCACCCTCCCTGTGGCGCCGGACCGAGGCCACCCTCCCTGTGGCGCCGGACCGAGGCCACCCTCCCTGTGGCGCCGGACCGAGGCCACCCTCCCTGTGGCGCCGGACCGAGGCCACCCTCCCTGTGGCGCGGGACCGAGGCCACCCTCCCTGTGGCGCGGGACCGAGGCCACCCTCCCTGTGGCGCCGGACCGAGGCCACCCTCCCTGTGGCGCCGGACCAAGGCCACCCTCCCTGTGGCGCGGGACCGAGGCCACCCTCCCTGTGGCGCCGGCGAGGCCACCCTCCCTGTGGCGCGGGACCGAGGCCACCCTCCCTGTGGCGCCGGCGAGGCCACCCTCCCTGTGGCGCCGGCGAGGCCACCCTCCCTGTGGCGCGGGACCGAGGCCACCCTCCCTGTGGCGCCGGACCGAGGCCACCCTCCCTGTGGCGCCAGGGCCCGGCGCGGGGCGCACAGCAGCCACCGAAACACAGATCAACACTTTCAAAAGAAACAAATGTAAAGGTGTTTTTGGGGCATTTGTGGACCTACTGCGGGGACAAATGGGGAAAGTCTCATCTATAGTGGTTCCAGGAGCAACGGAACTCCTCCATCGAAACTCCCTCGCAAACCGTGGCTGGCGGGCCGGGGTTAGTCCAGCCAGTGGGAGTTTTAGAGGAAAACACTGCACTAAAGAGCTCAGGCCTAGAATGTTCCTACAGCAGCCCGAGCACACACGCTTCCCCTCACCTGCTGGGCCCCCGGGGCCCCTGGGGCTCGGCCGCGGGAGCGGGGGCCTCGGGGGTGCAGGGGGAACTTGGGGTCCCCGAGCGTCCTGGTCCTGCGCGGGCAGGACGTGGCCGTGCCTTCTGGGTCTGACAGACCTGCCCAAGGCTCCGCTCTCTCCGGCGCCGTTCTCTGCACCTAGTGCTTCACTCTGCACGTGTTCCTCCTGCCCGTCAGCAAGCCCTGGGCGGTCCTCGTGGTGGCTGTGAGTGGCTTGGGAAGTTTCTCTGTTAACCGAGGCGTCCCCGACCTTCCCTCCCCTCTCCCCTCCGAGGACACGTGCCCTTACCATGGGAGTCACCCAAGCCGCCTGACTGTCGGTCGTTGCAGTTATGACGACCGCCGGAAAACCCCGCTACCAGCACTCGTGTGGTGGGGAATGGCCACTGTTCCCCGGGGCAGCCTGCGCAGTCCTCCCAAGGACACATTCTGTTTCTAGGTCCAAGAGGAGCCCCCGTGATATTGGAGCAATTCAATATATGCCTCAGACAAGAACTCCAAGGCTTTTTAAACAATGTTGACTTGTAGTTGTAACTAATATTATTAAATATTTCAGAGGAGGAAGCTGGGAACCCAGAGCAGTAATGGTTAACCAGGTCCTGCACAGCAATTCCCAACTTATGCATTGCTTTCCTAACAACTGGCAAAAATCTATTGTATCAAATGGTGTTTGAAAGGGTTTTGGCCAACTTAGTAGTAGGATGGGGTAAGAGGTTGGGGAGGGAAGCCAACTTTTAATATCCAGATATTTATCATTTGTTTTTAACAATAGTACATGTATGTTACTTTAGGACTATGGAAGTGAATGGAGAGGCCTACTTTTTTTTTTAAGGATAAATTTAAAAATAGCAACAGTGTTTTTGTTAGTCTTACTGAGGGATATTGGTAGACTCACTACTGTGTTACTCTGTTGGGATCATATCAAGACCACATGTCATTCTGTGTAATACAACTAAGGGGCTCAATCTGATTTTTAACAGCAGCTAAGAGGTACTGTAACGGTTGATAGGCAGTAAAACTGAAATGTCTTCATGGCCGAGGGACACAAATACTAAGGGAAGGGAAGGAGCTCAGGCACCTCCTGTTGAACCATCTGCATTGAATTTTGACTTCAGAAATAAGAGTGAAGGGTGTGTTTGTCCTTGTAATTTTTGTATTATATCACCTGAAAAAGACGTTTCCTTTAAAAACTTTTCCTAGGCTTTCTGCACAATGTACATTACTAATACATTCTGGAAGGAAAACAGAGAGCAATGGTAACTTTTCCATGGCACGGTTGACGTGGGTTCAGTCGAGGTTCAGCCCACACAAAGGTGCTATCCTGGGGAGTCTGTGAAGTCCGAGAAGGAAAGTCGAACACAACCGATTCCTTCACAATGAAGAGTGCTGAACTGGGGTTTTGTAAAATGTGGTTTTATTCTGTAAAATGTGGTTTTCTAATGTCTGTGTTAGACTGAACAGATCATCTGCCAGAGAATATGCCACAGCTTTCAGATTTCTCTTTATTTTAAAATACTTTGAATGAAGACCTCAGTGTTCCATAGAGACTATGAGGTGGTGATAGCACCTTCAAAGGGGTTAAGCTAATTAAATCAAGGAGGAAATGCATATTTCTGGAAGAATTGGAGTGTGGCATCAGAAAGGGAAAGACGATGTTTCCATATAGTTTCTCTCCACCAGAGCCTGTTAGCATTTTTCTGTGTGAAAATGTACATGGCAGCCTTGTCTCCTCTGTCACACCCTAAGTAGCAAATGGGGTCATATTTTCTCCAGAGGTGGGAAAAAATTATCTTTTCCATTTTACTCACTGGGCCCAAAAGGAAAGTACAGCTAGGCTTATAGTTCTTGCCTTCCTTTGACTCTGTTACTCTTAAGTGGGTCATTTAAGACAGTTCATCAAGTAACGTTTACCGGTTTCTCCATTCCTGAATACTCGTGCTCATTTGTACAAACAGGAGTACTGAATGTTAGAGAAGATCCTTATGTTTAGCTCTAGAATATAGAGGATAAGAAAATGCCAATTCTTCATTTTAAACATGTTTTTAAATTGCCCTTTATTAGTGCAAGTGACAGAAATGCCCCTATCACATAAGGTGGAAACATCATGCATTTCATTGTATATCTCTGTTCGCCATCCCCTAGTCCAGTCCTGCTCCTAGCAGATCTAAGCAAAACATGTTTCTCTAGACGGTGTCACTGTTTTCTGCCTGTAAAGAGTTCAAGTTGTTAGTGTCCACATCTTTAAACTGTTGAAACTGCCCTAAGTATGTAATAAACTCCATAGTGGCTCACACCCAAGGAGCTATTTTCTAAAATTGGTTTTCTTTAAATTACTTTCTACTTCCGTTACTGGATCTGGTGTCCCTTAAAATATAAGAAACCAGTTACTATTAATGACAAACCATCTGCTCATTATAGATGTGAGGCTTAACAAATGAGTAATACGTGCTATATTTATGAATTACAAGCAGATTACAAATGCCTACTCTATTTTCTGCAGCTGATTATACAGTAAACTCTTTGAATAAGTTGAAGTTTAACTGTGCGACACATTTGCATTAGAATATATGATTTAAAGTGTTTTTCTCTGTAGCCTTTTTTGACTGGGGAGGCAGGGCAATGAGTGTTAGTACATTTTGTCCCTGTACTAGCTGTGTTTCTATAAGATGCTGTGCCCTGCAGCTCCCAGAGAGCTAGAAAACTCTGTCCTTTGCTCCGGTTTGTGGGTTCTGTTTTTGTGGGGGGGGGGGGGTTTGAGAAAATGTGTACAATAAAATACCCCTTGCTTGTTAAAAAAAGAAAACAGTATGGAGGTTCCTGAAAATATTAAAAATGGAACTGCCTTTTGACCCAGCAATTCCACTTTTGGGAATATATCCAAAAAAAACTGAAACACTGATTCAAAAAAACATGAGGTGAAAAAGGTAAAGGGATTAAGCAAAAACAAAACAAAACTCACAGCCACAGACAACGGTATGGTGAATGCCAGAGGGAAAGGGGCTGGAGGTGGAAGAGGGTATGAGGGGATAAATGGTGATGGAAGAAGACTTGACTTGGGGTGGTGAACACACAGTACAATATACAGATGATATAGAATTAAACACCTGAAACCTACATACTTTTATTAACCAATGTCACCCCAATAACTTTAATAAAAAACGAATAAAAAAGTATATGCACCCCTACATTCATTGCAGTGCTATTTACAATAGCTAAGATCTGGAAACAGCCCAAGCACATTTACACAATGGAATACTATGCAGCTGTTAAAAAAAGGAAATCTTATCTTTCAAGACAGCATGGATGGACCTAGAGGGTATTATGCTAAGAGGAGCACTTTTTTTTTTTTTAATTTAATTTATCTTTATTGTTGAAAGTATTACAGGTGTCCCATTTTTCCCCCCCAATTGACCCCCTCCACGTCGCTCCCACTCCCTCCCTAGGCCAAACCCCACTGTTGACTGTGTCCATGGGTTATGCATATATGCATATAACTTCTTCGGCTAATCTCTTCCCACCCTCCACCCCCCTTCCCTCTTTCCTCTGAAATATGATCCTCTGTAATGTTGACATTACAGGCGTCAATGTCTCTGAATCTATTTAGTTCATCAAGTTCTTTTGTTCATTAGCTTCTTCTTAAAGAAGACCCTTCAACTTTTCCTGTAGTGCTGGTCTGGTGGTGATGAACTCCTTTAGCTTTTTCTTATCTGGGAAGCTCTTTATCTCACCTTCAATTCTAAATGATAGCTTTGCTGGATAGAGTAATCTTGGTTGTAGTTCCATGTTTTTCATCACTTTGAATATTTCTTGCAACTCCCTTCTGGCCTACAAGGTTTCTGTTGAAATCAGCTGACAGTCATATGGGTGCCCCTTGTAGGTAACTAACTACTTTTCTCTTGCTGCTTTTAAGATTCTCTCTTTGTCTTTAACTTTTGGCATTTTAATTACAATGTGTCTTGCTGTGGGCCTCTTTGGGTTCCTCTTGTTTGGGACCCTCTGTGCTTCCTGGACTTGTAAGTCTATTCTTTCCCCTAAACTTGTAGGGGAAGTTTTCTGTAATTATTTTTTCAAATAGGTTTTCAATTTCTTGCTCCTCTTCAATTTCTTTCTTCTCCTTCTGGATCCCAATAATATGAATGTTGAGCCTCTTGAAGTTGTCCCAGAGGCTCCTTATACTATCTTCATATTTCTGGATTCTTTTTTCTTTTTGCTCTTCTAGTTGGGTATTTTTTGTTTCCTCATGTTCCAAAGTGCTGATTTGATTCTCAGTGTCCTCTACTCTACTGTTGATTCCCTGTAAATTATTTTTCGTTTCCGTTCATGTAGCCTTCATTTCAAATTGGTACTTTATTATATTATCGATTTTCTCAGTTATTTCCCTAATAGTATGCTTAAACATCCTTATACCCCAAATTCTGAACTCTGTATCTGTTAGCTTGCTTGGAGCTATTTCATTTAGTTCCTCTTCTAGAGATTTCTTCTGTTCTTTCCTTTGTGACATGTTTCTTTGCCTCCCCATTTTGGCTGCTTCCAGGTGTTTGTTTCTATGTATTAGGTAGAGCTGCTATGTCTCCTGGAATTTGTAGAGTGGCTTTGTGTAGTAGGTGTCCTGTAGGGTCCAGTGGCTCAGCCTCCCCAGTCACCTGAGCTGGGCCTTCTAGGTGCTCCCCTGTGTGGGCTGTGTGCACTGTCCTGTTGTAGTTGAGCCTTGGTTGCTGTTGGCGTCACTGGGAGGAAGTGACCCCCAGGCCAACCGGCTGTGAGGACCAGCTGCATCTATAGCCAAAGAGCTGCTGTTCTGCAGACACCCCTAGGGAGCAGGATTTACTTCAGTGGAGATTTGGTGTTCACGGAGTATGCCCCTTGAGTGTGTCACTCATGGATGTGGTAAGGTTGTAACCCAGCGTGGTCGAGTCTGACCACCAGGCACACTGTCTCTGGGGCCTCCCGGGAGGTTCAAAGTCAGCCTCTGCCAGTGCCTTGCCCAGGGCCACTCAGCCTGAGCTACACAGCAAACGGTAGTTGGCTGCTACTTGTGCTGGGCTTGGTCTAGGAGAGGCCCAGCTATGAGCCAATGCAGGCTGCTGCTAATGCCAGGCCTGGAGCCGCTTATGAAGCTGTATGGGGCCTGCTACTGCTTGTTTGAGAGATTTTAGGAAAGTCCTAATCATGAGGCTGGAGAGGCCACTTGCACAGAAAAGCCCCTGGAAATGGCCTGGATGAGCTGCAGGTGGGGAGGGGCGGGGCCTCCGGGAATCACGGGGCGGGGCCAAAGGTGAGTCAGGTGCTGGCGATTCAAACATGGCGCCTGCCTGCCGGCTGTGTGTGGGGAGGACTCGCCACAGGAGCCATGGCCTCCGCCAGCCCTTCTCCCTGGGAGGAAGCCGCCCTCCACCTCTCACCCTGATTCCAGGCAGGTTAGTTCCTCCCCGAGTGTCCCAGGTTCCTTTCCAGCTGCTGCCCAGCGCTGGGCTCAGAGGGAGCGTCCGAGTGGGTCCGTGTGCAGGCCCTTTAAGAGGAGCTGCTGGAGCTCCCGCAGCCTCTGCGACCCTCAGGGACAGTCCCCACTGGTTTCACAGCCCAGAGTTGTGGAGACGTCTCTTCCCGGTCCTGGAGCTCTGGGCTTGGGGCTTGATGTGGGGCTGGGACCCCTCACTCCTCTGGGAAACCCCCACCGCCGAGATGCCCTCCCGGGTTTCAACTGCAGCACCCAGTGTGGGCCCACAGCTGCATCTCCAAGATTCAGCCCCTATCAGCTTCCGTCTCCGTCCCTCCTACCGGTCTCAGTGCTTCTTCAGCTCCCTGGTTGTAGGGCTTGTGTTCAGCCAGATTTCAGGAGGCCCTGAGTGAGGGTGGTTCTGTATTTTAGTTGTGATTTTGATGTGGTTGCGGGAGGCGGCGGGTATAGCTGTTACCTACGCCACCATCCTGTTTCCTCTCTCAAGAGGAGCACTCCTTATAGAAAAATTCTAGTCTCACCGAATAACTTGCTACTCAACAAGAACAGTGCCCTCCCTCGCATGGACAAAGGTCTAACATCTCTCGGGAGAGCATGATGCAGATGCCTGCTTGCCCCTCTGGGATACTGGGGAAGCCCTTGCTTCATGGGAGTGTGAGGCTGCACTGAGTTAGTATGATGCAGAGGTGTGATGCATGGAACAGTGGTACAACACCTAGTAAGTGCTCAGTAAATATGAGCTATTGTCATTTTATTTATTATTATTATTGCTGAGGTTACAATGGGTTAGCCCTGAGTGAAACTGCTTGGAAATATTATCTGGGGTATATGTTCAGGGCACTCTTCTTGGTGGCAAACATTTTTGAACCAACAAATGAACTGGCTGCTTTTAGGGGTGGCTATTTTAAACTTTTTTAAACGACCTCTCTCACTATTGCTGGTGGGTGGGCAGCTGTTTGCAATTACCCGTCTATGTGGTTCGCAGGTGAGCCAGGGTGGAGGAATCTGGCTTTTTCTAAATGTTTTCAAGTAACTTGCTGCCACATTGCACTTGGCAGGCACACCACACCCAGTGGAAATGTGCTAAAACAGACAGGCCATCAAGTCCCTGAGACACAGGCCTGACTCAGGAACCGTCACCATGGTGATTCCTTAAACACACTGTCTGGTCGTCAGGGAGGGCCGGAGGGGAGGGCCTCTGAAGGGCACCTCAATGAACTGTTGACTGGCCTGGTGCTGAGAATGTTGTTTTTCTCCCTTGGGCTTTTTCATCCTTTCTTGGTGCAGCCAAATGAAAAGTTGATGCTGAACAGAAAGCCCTCTGGGCTGTGTTAGAAAGAAAATCTCCTTCCTTGATTGCTACAAACCAAGAGACAGAAGCCTGTGTCCAGCCACGTAGAGCAGCCATCGGAAGTGTGTATGGACTGGGAGTTCTTTTATTTTGCTTGGTTTTAAAATCATGAGAAATGAAACCTAGTAAATAGTTAAATAAAAGATTTCTGGAAAATATGCCTTCTTTTTATCATTTAAAAGCTATCAATCTTTAGAATATGGAAAAGACAGTTGTGGAAAACTATTTGTAAGAGCCTCCCACTCACTAAGCCCAGAGCATTCATGCTGCCTGTGGCCTCTGGCTGCGTCTCTCCAAAGATGCCTGATCTTCCCCATCCACCTGTGGGAGTGCTCACACAAGTTCATGTACATGTATGTGGTGTGTTTACACATATGTATATGTGGGGGTTGTTGGATTGTGGTGTGTGTGCATTGGGTGTAGAGAGGATGTGTGTTGTGTGTGTGCATGCATTGCATGTATGTACATGTGTATGTTGGTTTGTGGGGTTATGTGTTGTGATGTGTGTGTTAGGTATGTGTGTGTGCCCATGTGCGTATGTGTGGTGTACATGTGTATGTGTAGTGTGGGTGTATAAGAAGGGACAGATGCTCCTGGCACAAACAGGAAAGCTTTCTACTCCAAACAAAAATCTGGTCACTGGTTTTTATGCCACCCTCTGTGGTCACTGCCAGACCAAAGCTTCACACTCACCACATCACACACGGAGACGTACCACACACCCTGTGCACACACGTCTCTGGAGAGCAATCAAGTACACGGATGAACTAAGAGTTATCGATTGGTTTTTCTGCATTTTGCCTTATGCTTGCTCTGTCGGTGACTGAAATACTAAAATAGTACATCTTTTTATTACTGCTTCTTTCTAGTTTTTCCATGTTCGTTACCTTAAAACAAAGGAAGAAAAAGCTGAGAAAGAAAGGGAAAGCTGGAAAGGAGGGAGATAAGATGGAAAGGGAGAAGAGAAATGTCTAAGACAGAAGCGGGAAAGGGGCTGAGGAGACACCTGCCGGCCAACCGCCTGCGCTGCCGGGGAGGGGGCCGCACTCGGGCCACCGGCCCAGGGACAGCCGCCCGAGGGGACTGCAGGTAAGGGGGTAACGGCGTGGGCCCTGTCGGCACCCCTCGCTGGCACTCTCACCGGGGGCGTGCTGGCCGGCGGGCTCTGCCGGTTCAAAGCCGGTTTGTGTGTCCGTTCCCTGGTGAAACGTGCTGAAGCCCCCCACGTGCAAACTTTCCTATAACTGCTGCGTGTGCCTGCGCCCAATGAGAAGAGCGTCAAGCCCCGGTGGTCTGAACACTGGCCTTTCGGGTCTGATCTTGGGGGGATTATGGAATGTAATCTGTTAGACTCCGCGCCCAGATTCACAGCCTCCCCTTGCTCGAAATGAAACCCAATCAAATGATTATTATTACCAAACAGCTGCTCGGCATAAATGACAGTAGCAGCATCCAAGGGCTTTTGTGATTATGCCTCTTGCCTCGTAAAATGCTGTACTAAATGAAGCTTCATCCATCCAGGGCTCTGGAACCGTTCAGTAGATTCATTCACAGGATGTTACAGCAAGAAGGGACTTCAGTGACCACCAAGTGCAGACACCTCGTTTTGGGATGAGAAACTAAGGCCCAAATGTATAAGATGACTTGCTCGGGGGCCTTGGCAGGTTTGCAGAAAGCCAGGCTGGGGACTGAAAGGTGCCCTCTGCACTCGGCTCCCCAGGATGAGCACAGGGATGACGGAGGGCAAACAGACCAGGACAGGTTCATCCCGGGGAAGGGGACACCAACACGGACTTCATTTACAGGGGTGCTTGGAAACAAACTCACTTGCAAATACCCACTCCGAGCCACCCAACAGACCCCCACCTTCTTGTGCCAGCTCCAGGAAAGAGACTGTGGTTTGTCCTGAGTAAAGATGAGCCCACTTTAAACAGGGTGGGCCCAGGCAGATCTCGCCGTGATGCATTTCCTCTAAAATAAACCTTACGGAATAAGGTACCATTTCCTCTCTCGTTTGAGGGTATCTGTATCTAATTGGCCTGATGAGGAAAAGGGAGAAGGCATCATTAAGGAACATTCTTGAAATTAAGCATTTTTAATCTCCTATGAAATATGTGTATGCATTTGTCTTGCTCATAGAAAGAAATATGAGAGCAAAGTTTCCTTCTTTGGGGGAAGGAGAAACAGGCCAATATATTACAAGCTCAGAGCACAAGACAGCTTGGCAAATACAGACTGGTCTGTCTGCTTTATTACTTTTGAGATTATGTGGAAACTAGGTGGGTGGCAAAGGGTAACTTCCTCCTGTGCTGGCTGGAAAAAAATGGTGTAAGAGTTCAATGTCAGTGTACCTCGATGAGCGATGAACTGCCACAGAGACAACACTTAGATATTTTATCCCGGATCCCAGGCCAAAAAAGAAAAAGCTGAAAGGCAGAGTTTGCCAGTATCTCAGTGATATATGACCAACATATCTGTAGACATCTTTATTTTTTCATTCCTCAAAAGTTTCCAATACCTAGGCACAGGCCCTATATTTTGCCTGGAATTTTCCTCCTATCCTCTTGGTTTATCCAGTGCTGCATATACTCAAGACTTTAGTTCAAATATGATTTCATCCAAGGTGCTTTTCCTGCCCCCTGATTTAACCTAGGCTCCTCCTATTGCAGGATCTCATAATGCTCGGGTATGTCTCCCCACACTGCATCAAGCCATCTGCCCTACTAGCCTGGAAGTTACCTAAGGGCAGATGCATGTGTGTCCCATCCACAACTGTCTCCCCAATGCCTAGCAGAATACTCTGCACGTAGAAAACTCTTAGCACATATTTGTTGAGTGGAAAGATGGATGCATACCCTCTCTAGTTTCAGAGCTTGTATTTAATATATCTCTTTTCAAACTACAGAAGGAAACACCTTTTTTTTTCTCAAGCCCCCTTTTCTTGACCACTTTCCTCCACTGCAGTAGTTTTCAGTAGAAACACAGGAGTGTGGAAGATGAAGCAATCTGGCTGCCATTTGCATTGGCCAAGAATTAACAAGATTTCCACCAATAGTTGACACATAGGGAGAGAGACCTTGAATTCCAAATCTTGCAACAAAGTAGATCCCCAAATTCTAGCTCTATAAAACTTTGAGTCAAAAGCTCTATCTGATTCATTTTTTGATCCCTCTTAGATTTCCAATAAAAATTTATTGAATAAAGTTCATTTTTCTCATAGACCAAGAAAACAACTTTATATAATATTAATGTGCAAATTAGATAAATTGTAAATTAGCTTGCCTTAGCCAATAAATTGATCTCTCTAATTTCATGTCAGTGCTAAACACCTAGCATCAGGTAGGGTGAAGTGGCCTAAATTACTCCAGAAGCAATAGTCCATCATCTGTAAACACATTCCCAGTCATCAAATACCTCCCACAACTGAGCACCGCCTCTTGAAACAACACTCACTTCTGCACCAGGCTTTATGAGGGCATTAGTGCCAAAAAGTATTATCTTAATTTCAATGAGCTCACAAAGAACAAACTGATCATAGAAATGAGGGGCAGGCACACTGTTTCTGTGAAGCACCAGAGGATGACCATTTCAGGCTTTGCAGGGCTTTCAGGTTTTGCTGCATATGCTCAGCTTGGTCACCAGTATGAAAGCAGTCCAAAGCAATGCATAAGGAAACGGGTGTGGCCAATTCCAATGAGCTTGTACTTACACAGAGCGCAGGCTAGGGGTGGCGCCTAGGCTATAGTTTGCCCACCCCTGAGCTAAACGATGCACTGGTCATGGTGAAGCCCAAACAACATAGCAGGGTGTCTCAGGGAATTTTCCTAGGAGATTAGAGAAATGATGGGAGAATAGAATCACTTTTCAGATGATAAAATGGTCAGACCAAACTAAAAATGGAAAGATGAACAAACCTTAGTTGTCAAAACCACATTCACACTGAAAGAACTGATTAATATATAAATTATTCTAAATATAAATTTATACTTAGAGGGTAAAATTCTATAATGTAGTGATCAAATTTATAAGTAAAGCCCTGGCCAATGTGGCCCAGTTGGTTGGGCATTACCCAGTGCGCCAGAAGGTGCCCTTTCAACTCCCAGTCAGGGCACAGAGCTGGGTTCCAGGCTCCACACTCCGGAGGCGGGGGGTGTGACAGGCAGCCGATGGGGCGCTTCACTCTCATATCGCTGTTTCTCTCTCTCCCTTTCTCTCTCTCTCAAAATCAATTTTTAAAAATTTATAAGTAAAGGGAGTTTATGTGTAGTTGTGTGATTGTACATACTGAAGTATTACAACAAAGGTAAGCCATTTAAACTGGGGGATTCTGCGAGAAATTTTTTCTTTAAAAGGACTTTATTTGGTTATTTCTTAAGGTTGAAAACAATTGGCCTAGATGAAGTTTTTGAGGTTCTGATTTTCAGGGTAGACGAGCTTCATGAGAAAAAGAAAGTGCTAACATGAGTGTTGATTCGTGCCAGGCTCTCTTCTGGCACCACAGAGAAAGGGATGAGTTCTTGTTTTATAGACTTAGCTTCTAGTGGAGGAATTCAATAATAAAGTATAGTGTATAAACATATTAAATGTCTTAAAGGCACAGGGGGT
Organism: Miniopterus schreibersii; assembly: GCF_964146895.1. NCBI lineage: Eukaryota > Metazoa > Chordata > Mammalia > Chiroptera > Miniopteridae > Miniopterus > Miniopterus schreibersii. The sequence continues at coordinate 82,419,321 of NC_138109.1, read as the reverse complement.
GTTTTATTCTTAGTGTAGTGTTCATTCGGTGCTCAGTATTTAATTGACTACATAAATGCATTCTTCATGGTTTGTAGGTGACTATGTCCTACAATAAAATGAGGGCGTGTAGCTCAAATGCATATTTGACCTCATTGTCTTATAATGCAGTATTCTAATCAAATAAGTTAATAAATTTTGTTCTGGAAAAGTGTGTGTGACGTCATCATTGTGTCATCCTTCAGTGTTTAGAAGAATTGTCCCGTGGAACCAGCTGGACCTAATTTTATCTCATATAAAGGACCCTAGAAATCGTACTTCATTTTTACTACTTCTTACCGTTGTAAAATCCTATTTATAATAAGACAAAAGTCTACATGATGTCAGACTGTAAACTGGAGCCACCACCTCTGAGCACCTCCCACCCCCTGCTACTCAGCCCTCTTCTTTTCTCGTTCCTGGAAGTGGAGGAGTGTGGGCCCTACTGTACCCCAACTTCATCCTGAAAATCCTCCAGCACATCTTAGCTGCACCATGAGTAACCAGAGGCTAGTGCAAGAGGCACGAAAATAGACCATTTGACATGCTTCCCTCTCAACCTTGCACTCTAGGGATCCAAAGCTTGTAAGACCAGCAGTTACAAGAACCCCCGAATCGGTCAGGATAAACCACACTCTGCTGGGTACCCAACAACCCAGAACCTCAGAACTTACTCCACCAGAGACATTTCACTTGCCAAAGGGCATGGCCACTTCAGGTCCACTCTGGCTGTGCTCTCAAGGCTCTCAAAGAGCCGGACGGAGGGAGCCGCTTCTGCCTGGATCGTAGCTCTGCTCATCACAGGGGGAAGGGGCACCGGGGAACCGGGTGCTGCTGAAGCTTCTGCCCCAACGCCGCAGGCCTCATGTCCACGTGCCCTCCCCTCACTGCAGCAGGACAGTCCAAACAGAGCTCGCTGTGACCCACAATGCACTCACCGTTTAGAGCAGCGACCCTCCGAGTCTTTCCTCCATACTGATCCCAAGGCACTGCTAGTCTTGGACAAGTTGCCTGACCTCTCTAGGCCTCCACTGTCTCACCTTCTAAGGGAGTAAAAGTAATCTGTTCTCCACAGGGGTCCTTTGACAATTTGCACTGCAGGTGCACCATGCAGGGCACATAGGACGCCCTCGGCCATGTTAGTTATCGCTGTTACTTCTCGGTGCATGCAGCAATTCTCGGTGGGGGTGGGGAGGTGAGAAAAGGAAAGAAAGAACAGATGGAAAACCACAATTCTAAAGGTTTTTGTGTTTTAGGTGAAACAAAGCATTTCCCACCATCAATGCCTCTAACACATGTGCTTGAGCGGGCACACACAGAACTCAGGATCTACGGAGAAATTCTTCCTGCCCCTGAGTCTGTCCTAGTTCCAGCTAGGACAGCTGACTGGCCCAGGGTCGCTTAGGCCCCAGCGCCCCTGTGCATCAGGCCGCTGGCCCGAGGGGCCCTGCTCTTGTGCTAGAGCAATCCCACACCAACGAGCAAGCACAGCTGTCACTTCCCTTGACAGTAAGTACCCCACTGACTCTTTCACTGAGAGGAAGCACCCGGACACACTTTACTGAATGACTCCACCTAAGCCCTGCCCTTTAGTTCAGCAGAGTAGCAGAGTGGATCTCTCTCCCTCCCTCTCTCTCTCTCTCTCTCCTTTCCCCTTTCTCTCTCTGTCTTCAGCTAGTAACCACACATACACCTTTCCTTTGGATGAAACAGTACCTCAGTCTCCTGAGGACCCACTCCCCACCCCTTGCCAAGCCCCAGTAGCAGCCTGACTGAGTTACACCCATGAATCTGTCCCGTTCCGGGCGTCACTACAGAGGGAGCATCTCCCTGAGGCCTTGAGGCTGGGGTGCCCGTGTGCTGGGCTTGTGGGAAACAAGAACATCTGTCCCTTCAGAGGAGGCTACTGGGAGTGAATCTCTTCCTCCCATTGAAGAACATGCTGTGAGGATGAGAGGCCAACAGCTGCCACTGTCATTTACATGAGGGACTCTCCATCTGGGCTCGATTGATGTTTGGACTCAATAGTTGTTTGTGGTGGGGACTGTCCTGTGCATTGAAGGGTGGTGAGCTGCATCCCTGGCCTCCCCCACTAGGTGCCATGGCACACCGTCAACATGACAACCAAAAGCAGCTCAGACATCGCTAACCACCCTGGGCTTCCTGTGACTGACAACAGACAGAAACCTGTTAGAGCACAGGAATGAGACGGCGTGGGTCACCCCTTAGACTTCCCCTAAAGCGGAGCAGTTGCCTTCGAATGCTGCCGATGGACCTCTTGCTTGCCCTCCAAGCCTTCACTTTGAATAAGTGTAAATCTTCCATTTACAAGATTCTAAAAGCAAGAAAAAGTTCTAGTTTGAAGACCACTTTTAAAACACTGACCTGTCCTAAGTATCAAATAGAGTTGGAAAAAGAGGCACAAGTTTGAAAGATTACTCTAAAAACATAGTATTTGTAATTGATCCACACATTTCAAGGAAATAGTCAATCCACACAGAAAGAAGAGTAAGGTTAAGAAACAAGCAAAGTCACTGTGTTCTCTGCTTTCTTAGTAAAGGAATTAGATCATTTGCAAAACAAGACCAAGAAAAAGACAGTCCCAGCTACCAGCGGGAGGGCTATGTCATTGCTTTGTGCTTGTCACAGGCAATCCGTGATCAGAGGGACCACGGAGGGACATGTGAGACCTTGAACATAAGCTATTCTTCTCTGCCGAAGGCAGCATCCAAGGTGGGGCTCAGCTGAGGGCTGTCGGCTGCCAGTACCAGGTATCTGAAGGGGGATCTGAGCTGCACAGATCCACTGAGCTGAGTGGCTGAGCCGAGTGGGACAGCACCCACTCTACAGCTAAAGTGAATGTGTGACACTAAATATAAACTTTGCATCACTAGATCCTTGGCTTCAGAAGGGCATGGTGTCTTTATTTATCATGGCATCCCTGGCCCCCAAAACTGAGCCTTGAACATGGAAATGTGTTCATCAGTTATCACTGAGACGGCAGCTACCACTTCACAATGCCGATGCATTGATGATAGTCAGCTTCAGTGTCATTCCAAGGCTCTCGGAAGAGTTATTCTGTACAAAATTTGCACTACTTAATTGTGTAGATTCATTATTTCTTATGAGTGTTATAAAATTTTATGCATGAAGTCCATTTTAAGTGCATAAAGCCAGCCACTCATTTGCAGAGGCATCTCAGCACTGGTGCCAAGCTGCTCTTGAGAGGGAGCTGGGAGGGGGAGCAGACAGCAACCCTCAGTGATGGACTGAGACAAGAGACCCTCAATGTCCTTCCCAGGGGACAAGAGCCTCTTGGCACCTAGCACACACTTCAGCAGGGCCAGCTGGGAAGAAACGCACACTGAGATGGCTGGGGTTCACTGTGGGAAGGGGTGGGAGCATTTTGGACAGCTCTTTGGAAAGCTGTAAAATGAAATGCAGTTTAGAGCACATGATGTTTGATCAAACAGCCGCCTCTCAACGGCCAAGACAGCTGAGGGACTTCAAACTGCATGTTACGGGCCAGTGTCTGCTTCTATATCCATCTGTGCGTTATTTCACTCTACTTGGGGAGAGAGCCAACCTGCCAAGACAGGAGTGTGGGGAGTGTGCGTGCGTGTCTGAGTGTACATGTGTATTTGTGCACACCTGTACTTGTGTGTGTGCATGCGTATGTGTGTGAGTGTGCTTTGTGTATTTGTGCGTGTGAATGTGCATGTGTATTTGTGTGTGTGTGTTTGTGTATGTGTGCGGGAGTGTGTGTATGTGTTTGTGTATGTGTGTGTGTTTGTGTGTATGGGTGTGCTGGCACCAGTACATTTCACAGGATATTTATTTCTCAGAACATGAGTCAATATCTTCTCATTTTTATTGTTTTTCTTAGTTTAAGTATATTTTCCCCACACAACTGTGGTCCTTTATCATTGTAAACCAAGATCAGTGCTTGTCACTAATATTTTTAACTTGAAAGATTTTTTTTTTTAATGAGTTACCTTTTTACTTCCCAAAGAGAAGTTCGTCAGTCTACTCACTGGCTGACAGGAGACAAATCGTGTGCTTTGCTCAAACATAGAGCGTGGTTTTTAAATTTTTAATTTAATTTCAGATATGAGTATTTAGTACTTGGAAATGGTACATAATTCAAGGTCGTGTCGAGGAAACCCGAATCCCTCCCCTCCGGTCCTGATGCCCCCGCGCTCACTGCCTCGGGCCCTGCGCGGTCTGTCCGTCTGTCCTCCCCGCACAGCCGGGAGCCTCCCCGCTGCCCCTCTGCGCTCTGTAGGCTCGCTCCCCGGAGCACCTTGGAGACAGTCCCCCTTGTGCAGCAGCTTCCCTTTCCTGCGTAGCCACGATGTATTGACATTTCCGTTTTTTCCAATCATTGACTATCATAATTAATAACTTTGTAGATATGTAGTTTTGCAGGTGTGCAAGTAAAGCTGCATCAAAAATCCTTGCAAGGGAATTGCTGGGTCAAAGTGTCCATAGTTTGGATGATAAAAACCATGGGTCCAGCTGCCCGCGCATTTTGAACGGCTCACCCAGGAGGCGGCCTGTGGGGCAGGGCAGAGTACCTGCGGGGCCTGGAGCCGCTGCAGCCGGGCGGCAGCCGCCGAGCCTCCGAGGGATCCACAGGCTCTCTGCAGGGCAAATGAGGTGAGGGTGGTGCCGTCGCGGAGACAACGAGCAGTTTTTTGGCTCTCCCGGATGGTCACATATACTGCCGAAATGAATGGAAAACCACATTCTGGGATGTGGATGGAAGCATGGTTTCCCCAAATGGCATCATTCACTGTAGGACTGAAGATCCTCCAACCACAAAACCACCTCCTGCTGTAAATTCATCTGGGCAAGCCATCAATCCCAGGTGGTGGCACTCCAGAACCATGCGCCTTACTCCACTTAGAAAGAAGATTCCCTTCAACGCCTGACAAGTAAAGATGATGCAGAGCAATTTAAATGTAAAATACGGGGCTTTTTGTATAATTGCACTTCTATTGCTTACTGTTAACTTGATTTAAATTATTCAATTAAAAAAAAGGAATGAATTGCTCCATAGGGATTGTAATTTATTTACATTTATTCCAGCCATGTGACACACTTTCTTTCTTTTTACTTTTCCTCCAACAAAGTGTGCTGATTTTTTAAAATCCTTGTTCATCTGATAGGTGGAGAATGTATCTCTGGGGGAAACAGATGGGGAGGGTGTGAGAAAATAAGACTGGTCATCAGGTCCTAAAAGCTGAAGCTCGATCATGGTTAAGGCGGAGGAAGCTCATTGTATTATTCTGTCATTTATGTGCATTGACTTTCCCAAGACCTGCCCATTTAAATCTTTTCCTATTTTTCTATTAAATTATTAAAGCTTTTTCTATTGACTTATAAGGAGCATTTTAAATCTGAGAGAAATTAACCCTTTGCTTGTGAAACAGCTCCTACATATTTTCCTTTGTCTTTTAACTCTTGAACTTCCAAAAAACTCACATATTTGAATTTAACAATCTTTGTTTTATGATTTCTAAGTGTCATGGCTAGAAAGACTTTTTCCGTGCTCAGATTTTTCAATCTGCTTGGTATTGTCATTCATTTGTTTTACATTTAAAGCTGCTGTAGATCTAGAATTTAAATGGAGCTTATATTTGAGACAGGGGTTTAGTTTTATTCAGGTGTTTGTCCTGTTGTCCTAACATCATCTCTTATATGATCCATTTTTCTTCATGGATTTCACAATCCCTTTATCAAAGACTGGATCTCTGGAGATAGTCGGGCCTACTCATGGGCGAGTGTCTCCCACAGTTTATCTGGTATAGTTAAAACTCGTGATTTATTCCTCTTACCTAATTGCACTGACTAGTACCAACAGAATGCCAAATAATAATGGTAATTGTGGGTATCCTTGTTTTGTTCCTTCTAAGTTTGAGGTGGAAGTAGGTATCATTTATTTTAAGGAAGTATACAAGTACGGCTCATTTCAAGCTAAAGTATCCAACTATTGCTAATTTCCACTCCAAATTCTCAGTGGCTCAAACAAATTAGAGTGAGTTGTTCTGTTTTGCTTTTGTGGAGTTTTTTAAATCCTCATCCAAGGATATGTTTTCCATGGCTTTTCAGAGAGAGTGGGGGGGGGGGGGAGAGAGAGAGAAATCAATGTGAGACAGACACATTGGTTGCCACCTGGACCTGGTCAGGGATCAGGCCTATAACTGAGGCATGTGCCCTTGGCTGGAGTTGAACCCGGGACCCTTCAGCCCTGCAGCTGACACTCTAACCAGTGAGCCAAACCAGCTAGGGCTGTTTTGTTTGTTTTGTTTTGTTTTGTTTTGTTTTAATGACTCAAATGGACCATGGGGCAGCGTGAGGGCTCTGCTCTCTGCTGTCACTCAGGGACCCAGGTTCCTTCCATCTACTGGTGCCACCATCTCCCAGAGCCTCAGAGGCCTCCCTGGAGTCTCTGCATCTGGGTGGCAGAAAAGAAGAGGAACATGCAGGCAGTTGTATAGGAGATGTTCTTTACACCAGGCTTAGAAATGGCTAATACCATTTCCGCATTTCATCGAAAAGAACTCCTACCTGCAATAGAAGCTGAACAACGTTGCCTATCTTTGTGCCCAGGATGGAAAGGAAACTAAATTCAGTGACCCAGTTTTCCTATCACTGTCCACCTATATGTGTATTCATCAATATATGTACTTTTATGTGTGTAAACACATATTTTACTGTATTGGTCAGGACTTGCTGGGTTATGCTGCAGTAACAGGCAGCCCAGATGCCTCAGCTTATTTCTTACTGAAGATCCATATACCTAACGCAGGTCAGAGGGCCAGCTCTGCTCATCCTAGTTACTCAGTGACTCAGATTGATGCAGGGACCAGCTAACACATGCTTCCATGATAAGTGTGGCCCAGTAAAGGAAAGGCTAGAAAATCAGGCACTGCATTCTGTTGACCAAAGCAAGTCGCATGGCTGTGATGAACTGCGAGGACTAGGAAATGCAGCTCTCCCATGGACTTGGGTTAGCGACGAGCCAGATATCAGTGAGCTATGGAAGCACTTAGTGTGCATAAAACTACAAATCAGTGTTCTAAAGCCTAGCTGACATCTAATCTATAATTGTTTTCATGCCCATAGACATATATACATGTAGTTGGAAAACACTGAAATGCTCCTCACTCCAAGGATAGGATAAAGTTAAGAAAATGTTAATCCTTGGTCCACTTGGCCGATATCCAGCCATTGGCCACTCAGTCCAGTAGAGCCGGTCTAGAAGAAGTGCATCTGACCTTGTTTATTGTGAAACCCCCAGCCAACCCAAATGTACTCAGCTAGGCAATCCCACGAATCTCCATCCCAGCGACTCACATTTGCTGTGGCTAAAGATTTTAGTTCCACTGGACTCTTTCAGATACCATAGAGAGGCCAAAACTAAACTCTGTTAGCAAAGGTCAAGATTTGTGGAAATTAAATACCCAAAAAAAATCTCTTAAATGGTTACATTTTCAAATCACCCTTCTTTTCTTTATCTACTATCAGGTACAAAGTTTTATAAGAAGGCATTCTATTGCAAGGAAATAAACCAATCAGGAAATGTGAGCTGAATTCCTACTGTGTACAATGGCTCTCGGAATGTGGGTAATTTGTTTCTCATTTCCAGTCATTACTCACAACTACCCAGGATCTTATTGGCTGTTGGATGGATCAGAAGAGGGCATCATGAAACCTGAGTTAAAAGTGTTATTTGGGCTGAATGATCTTCCAAAGTTTGTGAAAACACATAGTGGGTATTTTATAGAACAATTATCACTTTCTATCAATAGCTTTTCTTCCATGTTTTGCATCTTTAGGAGGGATTTCTGGCAATAATGACTATTCTCACGAGGTGTCTGAGAAAATAACCTGGCGTAGGCTGTAGAACCTTCTGTTAAAGAGAAAGAGGGCTGGAATTCCGCTGTAATTTCTGGGACTCCATTTGCCCTCCTCTGTCTTCTTCTGGCCCCCACAAGGCCCCCAGTCTGTGTTTTCCCTGTACTTGCCCCTTTAGCTAACATTTACTGAGAACCGCTGTGTCCCAGGTTCTGCACCAAGTCATGGAGATACAAAGCAGAACAAAAGTTGGACCCTGCTTTTGAAAAAGTCAGAACCTAGTGAGAAAATGGAAATTTAAGTGAAGGCAGCACACAGGAACTGCCTACACTCCTGGAGTACTGCAGGTTCTGCCCTGTTTACCACTTCTCCAGATTCACTAGAATGAGCTCAAGCCTCCACCGACAGATCACCAGGAACTCCAGGATCACAACCACGTACTTTCCCGTCCTCCCCTGGATCATCTGGGGATCCTGGAAGGCTCCCCACAGCCTTCTTCCAAGTAAGGGAGAGCCCGGTCATCACCCAGCTGGCTTCTTCCATTGCTCACCTGGTTCTCACTGCTCCCCACCCACTCCCCGCCCGTCTGGCCCAGGCTGCAGCCAGTGGGGCCCTTCGAGAAGGGTGCTCTGCAGCTCCCTACACCCCCTCTGTACCGACTCCATGGCCCAGTTTCCCGGGCAGTGGCTCTAAGCACTCAGTCCTTCCAGGCTCCCTTCCTGCCTCTCTTCCAGGCCCCGCCTCCTGGGGGCACACAGCCTCAGGCCCTTCCCGGGGCCCCCAGGGCTCGAGGGTCCTCCACGCACGACAGCTTTCCTTCACTCACGGAAATGCATCGGTTTATTTCTCTTCTTGCTCAGGCAGTTGCTGGGACGGACGGATCTTTGGGATGCCTGGCAGGCAGGAGGACTTCTCCCCAGATAGACCAGCAGCTCATTTTGTGGGCTTGGCTGGGCCGGCCTACAGTTGTGAAAGCAGCACATTGCACAACTGCAAGAGGGGGATGCAGGTCAGAGGACAGATGCACGCTTAATTTCCCAAAGGAACGGAAGGCTCTGCAAAGTGACTGTACCAGTTTGCACTCGAATCAGCCATGCCTTGTTTCCCCACATCCTTGTCAACACTTGGGTCATCCAGCCTTCTGATTGTTGTCATTCTGAAGCAGTTTCTATTTCTAATATTTCTAGACTGGACTGTCGATGACACTGGGCTCTTGTCGTTTATAGTCAGTCTTAGTCATGAATCTATTCCTTAGATGAGTAGTAATTTGGAAAAACCTTAATCTATATGGTATATTTTAAAGATGACAAATAATAGATAGCCAACCCTTTTGAAGAACCCTAAATGCATCATCTCCTTGGGTCCTCCCAGTGCCTCCCCTCTGTGGGGCTAACGCTGTGGAGGGATGGGCTCGTGGGTGACAGCAGAAGCATTGCATTAGGTTCTGGAAATAGATAGTGACGATGGCCGCAGAGTAACATGAACACACTTAATGCCACTCAACTGTACACTTAAGAGTCATTATAATCATGGCCCTGGCTGGTGTAGCTCAATGGTTAGGGCATCTGCTGGTGCACAGAAGGGTCCGGGCTCACCTCCCGGCCACAGGCACATACCTGGTTGCAGGTTGGCTCCCCATCCCAGGTGGGGCACGTGCTGGAGGCGGCCAGTCGATGTGTCTCTCACACGATGTTCTCTCTGCCTCCCCTTCTCTTCTCCCCTTTCACTCTCTCTGAAAAGCAACGGAAAAAATATCCTCCTGTGAGGATTAACAAAAAAAAGAATCATTTCAGTCATGAATCTTATGTGTATTTTCCCAGAATTTTAAGTCATTGTGATTGCTTTATGAAGAGAGGCTGGGAAGGCAGAGTGGAAGCAGACGGACCGGGCAGAAGGCGGCTGCGGCCGGCAAGCAAGCCGGCGGTGCCCCTGCTGACCCCGCGCCAGGCCAGGGCGTGCAGCACCGCCACTGCGACCACTGCTGATCTGAAAATCCAATGTTCTGCACAAAAACGCTAACAGCCTATTTCCCACTGCTTGTAAATGGATTTTAAAAGTTACACCACATTGCACGACAACCCTTATAACCCCACAAATTTCCTAAAGCATAAGTACAACACAGTGAAATGTGTCTAGATATGTCTGTATGTAAGTAATACATAATGTTAGAATGTAAAATGCTTAAAACATCCTTTCCTGATCTCTGAATAATTAAAATGATTGTTACATGTCATCTGTTAATCTGGTTTATAGGCAGTTACAGGAACAGCTTGTATGCTGTGCATAAATATTTTGTTAACAGGGGGCCATGGCAAATACCACTCTGCAATGAATTCATTTGCTTAAAAAATGCAGACGGAATTTATAATAAAAAATAAAGCTACTTCCTGCAATAAACTGCTTTCGGCCGTACTCACTGGCTCTGGGACTTAGGGTGCAGATGTCTCGGGGGGCATTATCCCATCTCCCGCAACGCTGTGGGCGGCAGTGGGAGGAGGGACAGAACTTAGTTCTTCAGTGATGCTGAGCACCTGCGCCTGAGTCTCTCAGCCCTGGATTTCTTACTCTATGAAACAGCAAAGTTCCAAATTGTTTAAGCAAAATGCTTTTAAAGTATTTATATGAATTTACTTTGTGGCATCAGCAACTTCTTTATGCTGTCTGGCTTTATCACATTGACACTTCGCAACTACATTTACACTTGCAAACACCAAAGTACACACAAAAATTAAGTGAGTTACAGCAGTGATCCCTGATAAGCAGGAGGAAATCATTCGTCTACTACAATTTACCAAATTAGGATGACTACTTGGAGTATTTTAAAATTAATCTACCTTATTAAAACACATTTTTTGAGAAGGAAAAAAGACTTGCTGTATATATTTAGAGGCTGTGGTGAAAATGCAGCCAGTCACACATGTACTGATCCATATTAATTTAATGTGAAAATGTACTATGCCAGCTTTTTCTAAGTTTGCTTTTTCTAGATATGCATCTAAACTAGATGTCTCAGGAGCCCTTAACAAAACACTATGTTGCTTCTGAGCAGAAAGGAGCTCTGGGTAATGGTGCTGAAGAGCAGAAAGAGGCAAAGAAACTTCAGAGTCTGGTCTGCTTGAAAGGGGATTAAAAACACCCACAAGAAGCATGAGAATTAGAAAAATATAAAAACACCTTTTTCTTTAATCTCTCCTCTTTTCTCTTTCCACATATTATTTAACACAGGTCTTGCCATACTAGGCTCTCAACAAACAGAGTAGATACAAAATGAATGAAAGAATGAATGAATGACGAACGAACGAAAGCTGACTAGGAGGCTCACCCCTGGGGGTCAGTCCTGTGCACAGTGAAGGCAGGAGGTGTCGCTCAGGAGCGTGTGCGGACTCCACCAACGCACCTCCTCGCCCTCCTTCAGTGGCAGCCACACCCTCCTCTTCCTTAAGCAGATCTAACTGCTGGGAGGGGGGCCAGCGTCTAATTGTGAGGTCTTTCTTTTTTTTTTTTAATGTTTTCATTTATCTTTATTGTTGAAAGTTACAGATGTCCCTTTTTTCTCCCATTGACCCCCTGCACCCTGCACCCCCCCTCCGGGCCTTCACATCTTTTAATGTAAGACTCTCATTTGAAATCACATGGACTTTATTGGGTTTTTACTTTGTATATGTTATGCATCAACAGAAAATATAAAAATATATTTACAGACCCAAAAGACCACTTTTAAATATAGTGGAAACAAAGTGGACAATTAATGTGTGAACAGCAGTGTTAAAAAAAAAAGTTCCAGTGCTCCTTCCATTAGGAAGTAGAGTCCAAACACCTACCACATTTAACCTCCGCCCTAGTCCTGACTCGACTGGAAGCATGTTTGGATGCTGTAGAGTATTAACCGGTAGTCCACAGCATCCAGACAATGGACCGCCCTTTCCTGGACCAAACAACGCTGGTCAGGTAGTTGTTACAGTATCTCTCAGTTCAAACACTGGACAGGATCATTTTAGTGAGTAGTAGTTTGGACTAATGTGTAAAGACATACAAATGCCAAGCACTCCAACCCACTAAATAAGAAACTCTGGGCTATTCTCCAAGATTCTTCAAACTTACTTAGAGTCCAAGGAGACAGAATTGCTGAAAATAAGTTGTGTTGCCTTAGGGATACAAACCAAAAATCTGTTTTTAACCAAAATATTTGATTTGTGTGCTCATACGGACATACTTTTAGTTATCTACCCCAACTTCCAATATTACAAAAGTTATTTTAAAGTCTAAATCTATAGTTAATAGTTTTGGTGGGGGGTTGTTGGGGTTTTTTATTTGTTTTCTTTTCTGTTTTTCAGCTTGAAATTCTAGAATCCTGCCTAGGAATACAGACTTCCCTGTCTTTGGGTATTTATGCTACTCTTCAAATTACATGTGTTGAAAACTTTAAGTGTGGTATTATCATTTTGTGCAGATTTATATATTTTAGCTGAACTAAAATCATAAAATATACAAAATTTATGCTTTCATGGAGATTTTCCTAAATCAACCTCCCCCCACTCTTAAAAGCATTTGGTTTATTATAATAAATGGTGCTTATATGAATTTCTTCCATACAGCCTTTATTGTTCAAAAACTAATGCAAAATTAATGTCAAATACAGCAATATTCCAGAGACAGTAGCAAAAACATTGGGCTAAATTGATTTTCAAAATCAAATATACGGTTCCCAACACATTTATTGAGAAGTAAATGTTTGCAGTAAAAGTGTATGTACAAACATAAACACTGGGACCTTCATTATTAAATCAATGTAACTTCATTAAAATAATAGTGTCCTTTGCCAATGAAGAATAAATTTAGCCCTAGCTGGTTTTGCTCAGTGGTTAGAGCATCGGCCAAGGGACAGACCGGTCCTGGGTTTGATTCCAGCCAAGGGTACATAATCCAGTTGCCTGCTCAATCCCTGCCCTGGTCAGGGCACATGTAGGAAGCAACCAATCGATGTGTCTCTCTCACCCTCTCTCTCCCTTCCACTCCCTGAAAAGCAATGGAAAAAATATCCTCAGGTGAGGATTAAAAATAAAAGGATAAATTTAAAGTACAGTGAATTAGGCTCTCACTTTAACCAGTAATGTTAAACTTACTTTTCCAGCTTTTTAATGAAAGCTGCCAACAAGTGACTGAAGTTTCACCCTATTTTTCTACATCAATACATAAAAAAATCAAGTGGGGTTCATTCCAGGGGCACAAGGATGGTTCAACATACACAAATCAACCAATGTAGCACACACATCAACAAAAGAAAGGATTAAAGTCATAAGGTCTTATCAATAGGTGCAGAAAAGGCATTTGATAAGATACAACATCCGTTTATGATTAAAACACTCAATAAAATAGGTATAGAAGGAAAGTACCTCAACATAATAAAGGTCATATAGGATAAACCCTCAGCTAATATCATACTCAATGGTAAAAAACTGAAAGCTTTTCCTTTACAATCAGGAGTAAGACAAAGCTGTCTTCTCACTACTGTTATTCGACATAGTTCTGGAAGTCCTAGCCAGAGCAATCAGGCAAGAAAAAGAAATGCATGGAACAGAATGACAGATCTCAGAGGGGATGGGGTGGGGGGAACAGAAAAAGATTAACCAAAGAACATATATGCACATATGCATAACCCATGGACACAGACAATAGTGTGGGGAAGGCCTGGAGTGGGGTAGGGACTGGGTGGAGGGTGACAAAGAGGAGGAGGAAATGGGAAACATCTGTAATTGGGAAGGAAGAAGTAAAAGTGTCACCTTTTGCAGATGACATGATTCTTTATATAGAAAACCCTAAAGACTCCACCGAAAACTATTAGAAACAATAAACAAATATGTCAAGCTGCAGGATACAAAATCCACTGCCTTCTTATATACTAACAGTGAAACTTCAGAAAACAAAATGGAAAAAAAATCCTTTCATAATTGCAACCAAAAGAAAAAACTACCTAGGAATAAACTTAACAAAGGATGTGAAGGACCTGTACACTGAAAACTATAAAGCATTACTAACAGAGACTGAAAAAGACACAGCAAAATGGAAAGATATCTCATGTTCATGGATTGGAAGAATCAACATAGTTAAAATGACCATATTACCCAAAGCAATATACACATTTAATGCAATCATCATTAAACCCCAATGTCCTCTTTTTTAAAGAAATGGAACAAAAAATCATCAGATTTTTATGGAACCACAAAAGACCCCTAATAGCCAAAGCAATCCTGAGAAAAAAGAACGAAGCCGAAAGTATCGCACTACCTGACTTCAAAATTATACTGCAGAGCTACGAGAATTAAGACAGCATGGTGTCGGCAGAAAAACAGACACATTGACCAATGGAACAAAACTGAGAGCCCAGAAATAAAACCACATGTGTATGGGCAAATAATTTTTGACAAAGAAGCCAAAAACACACAATGGAGAAAAGAAAGCCTTTTAATAAATGGTGCTGGGAAAATTGGAAAGCCACCAGCAAAAAAAATGTAACTAGACTGCAGTTTGTCTCCATGAACAAAAATTAATTCAAAATGAATCAGAGACTTAAATATAAGATCTGAAACAATAAATTATATAGAAGAAAACATAGGTACTAAACTTATGGACCTTGGTTGTAGAGAACATTTTATTAATTTGACCCCAAAGAAAACGGAAGTAAAGGCAAAACTAAATGAATGGGACTGAATCAAACTAAAAGGCTTCTGCACAGCAAAAGAGACTGAGAACAAAACAAAGAGGCAGCCAACCAGATGGGAGAAGATATTTGTAATCAACAGTTCCGACAAGGTATTAATATCCAAAATATATAAAGAACTCATACAACTTAACACCAAACAATTAAAAAATGGGCAGAGGACCTGAATAGACACCTCTCCCAAGAAGACATACAAATGGCCAATAGATATATGAAAAGATGCTCCACTTCACTAGTTACTTGGGGAATGCAAATCAAAGCTACACTGAGATACCACCTCACACTGTTAGAATCACTATTATCAACAAGACAGGTAATAACAAGTGTGGAGAGGCTGTGGAGAAAGGAGCCCTCACTCAATGCTGGTGGGAGTGTAAACTGGTACAGCCACTATGGAAAACAGTCTTGTGGCTCCTCAAAAAATTAAGAATAGAGTTATCATATGACCCAGCAATCACTCTCCTGGGTATCTATGCGAAAAACTTGAAAACATTTATTTGCAAAGATTTATGCACCCCTATGTTCACTGCAGCATTATTCATGGTGGCCCAGACATGGAGATAACCAAAGTTTCCTTCAATAGGGGACTAGATAAAGAAGATGTGGCACATATATACTATGGAATACTGCTCAGCCATAAAAAAGATGAAATACTGCCATTTGCAACAACATGGA
Source organism: Miniopterus schreibersii (assembly GCF_964146895.1). Lineage (NCBI taxonomy): Eukaryota > Metazoa > Chordata > Mammalia > Chiroptera > Miniopteridae > Miniopterus > Miniopterus schreibersii. The sequence continues at coordinate 82,404,047 of NC_138109.1, read as the reverse complement.
TGGACCTTGAGAATATTATGCTAAGGGAAATAAGTCAGTCAGAAATAGCTAAGAACCATATTATTTCACAAATATGTGAGATATAATGAAACTCATAGACACAGACAACAGCATGGTGGTTACCAGACGGAAGGGGGTTGGGGGATAGTAAAGAGTAAAGGAAGCCAAATAAATGGTGACAGAAGATTATTTCACTTTGGGTGGTGGTAACACAATGCAATATACATATCATATATCACAGAAATGTACACTTGAAACCGATATGACCCTATTGACAAGTGGCACCCCATAACTTTAATTTTTTAAAAAAAAACTTGGGACCAGGGGTATTTACCAAAAAGATTATTAGCACCACAAAGATTTATAACTCCCATAACTTTCATAAGTATATTGGAAATGATTTGTAGCTATATGTGATCCCAATACAGATCCACTAATATTCAAAAAAGTGTCACACACAAAGGCACATTTCTGTGTAAGTCATTGGCAAGGAGAAGAAAAGACACTGAAATTTTAAACACTAGAGCTTTGCCCCATCCTGAGGGGTGATTTGTTTTTATGGCGTAATTACTATGAAAGACGTTGACACAAATAGCTTTCCTCAACTAGGCCAGTAGGTGGCGGTATTGGCTATACCAGGACAGCCTAAACCTGGCTGGCACTTCTCATTGTTTCCAGAGTAATTCACAAGAAATACAAATGAGTTAATCTTATCTGTGTTTTGAAACTTTCAAAGATATCATTCATTCTGACAGAGACTACTGTGAACTCCCTTTGAAAACCCTGACGATCCATCTATTTCTCTTGGCTCGGTGCATAGTTTTTCATTGCCAACTCCTATTTATCCGGTGGATATATACTTTATCTGTCTCTAGTTAGAAAAGCTGTTTACCTTGCCCAGGAAAGAGCTTTGAAACTACCTGGGAATTTTCCTACAAACATACACAGCAACACATGCATGAAAGAAAAACAAGTTTATATTTGGAGTTAGAAAGATTAGAATACCAAGACTATCTTTGAATTTTCTCAATCTTCTTTATTACCAAAGTTTTCCAGTTTGCTGTCCATACTCCTTCCAGTAGGCATTGTTGAAATGCTAGATGAGTTATTTATTCCTGTAAAGTAGAGCAGGGTTGGAAAACTTTTCTTAAAGGGCCAGAGGTAAATATTTTAGGCTATGAGAACCAAGCGGCAAAACTGAGGATACTATATGGATACCTATATAATCATTTTTTAAAAATGTAAAAACCATTCTTGACTCAAGAACAGTATAATATCCAGTGGCAGGCCAGTTGCTAGAAAATAAACTCTGTCCTGGGATGTATGCACTTTTTCCGGCAAAATTCATAAAGACTCTCAAAAAAATAGATTCTAGACTGTATATTATGTTAAAATTTATCTATTCAAAATTTTTTATCTTTTTAAAAAATGCTTCTTTTCTTTGAAATGCTTCTTTTTCCAACCCCCAGGAAGCATAACCACCCTCAAGAGAGCACACAATTCCCACCTTGTTTTCTCCCACCTCCATGTCATCTTCCTTACATTCCCTCCTTAATTCCAAATGTATAAAAGAAACGGCAACTGTTTCCTGGGAAGCATTTTTCTGTCTGTTGAGATCTGCTTTTTGGCATGTCCTCTGTTTGGTTCAAATAAACTCTAATAAACACAAAAATTTTCTACAGGTTTGGATGGTCTTGCTTTAACAAGCTATACAGTAGAATTTAATACTGATTTTAGAGTGATCCAAGGTGGCAGTGGACTGAGTGGAAGCTACACTGACACTCTCCGGGGACCAATCTGGATTTACCACTAAAACATAGAAAAACCATCCTGAAAACCAACTGAAGATGAGCTGGAGAGCACCCTCATAACCAAGGAGGAAAAGTGGAGACGGCACAGAGGCTGGTAGGAAGTGCGGACGCGAGAGGCCGGCCGAGCTCCCACAGGCAGCAGCTGAAGGTCCGGAGGGAGACCTCAGCTGTGGGAAGGACGTGGTGGCCATAATCATGGCTGTGAATAAAGTGGATGGGCCCCACTTCACCAAGAGAGATGAAGAGATCCTTCTCAAGTACCTCAGTTTTGCAAATCTAATTATGAAGGTGTTCTACCTGAGTTACCTGCACAACTGTGAGACTCGGCATGGCCAGATACTGCTATGGTCTGGGAGCGAAGTCTTTGAAGCGCTTACAGACACTGAGACACAGTTCCCCAGAGCCCTGTGCACAGCCCGAGCCTTCCTCAATTGCGACAGATATTCCGTGGGGCTCTTAGACATGACCAGCAGAAGGAATTTTTTTATGTGTGCCCAGTCCTGATGGGTGAGGCTCCCCCGTACACTGGGCCCAGGGCTCCGGATGCAAGGGAAATAAACTTTTATAAGGTCATTGGCTACATAGTGCATAGCAAAGAAAACATCAAAGTAATCCCGAATCCGCCTCCTGACCACTGGGCTTTAGCAAGCTGTCTCCCCACTTATATTGCCCAAAATGGTCTGATTTGCAACAGCATGAATGCACCTGGGGAGGACTTTTTCGAATTCCTGAAAGAGCCCCTGGACAAATCTGGATGGATGATTAAAAATGTCCTTTCTATGCCTATTGTGAACAAGAAGAAAGAAATTGTTCGGATGGCCACGTTTTATAATTGCAAAGATGGGAAACCCTTTGATGAAATGGATGAAACCCTACTGGAGTCTTTGGCTCAATTCTTGGGCTGGTCCATCTTAAATCCTGACACCTATGAGTCAATGAACAATCTTGAAAATAGAAAGGATATTTTCCAGGACATGGTAAAATATCACGTGAAGTGTGACAATGAAGAAATCCAGAAAATCCTGAAAACCAGAGAGGTGCATGGGAAGGAGCCGTGGGAATGCGAGGAAGAGGAGCTGGCTGAGATCCTGCTAGAAGAGCTGCCAGATGCAGAGAAATATGGAATTAACAAATTCCACTGCAGCCACCTGCCCCTGACGGAGCTGGATCTGGTGAAATGTGGGCTACAGATGTATTATGAGCTCAGAGTGGTGGGTAAATTTCATATTCTGCAGGAGGCGCTGGTGTGGTTCATGTGTTCCCTGAGCAAGGGCTCCGCAGGGTCACAACTGGCGGCACAGCTTCAGCGTGGGCCAGACCACGTTCTCCTTGCTGGTGACTGGAAGGCTGAAACAGTACTTCAAGGACCTGGAGGCCTTGGCCAAGGTCACCGCTGCCTTCTGCCATGACACTGACCACAGAGGCACCAACAACCTCTACCAGATGAAACCCCAGGACCCCCTGGCCAAGCTCCATGGCTCCTCCATGTTGGAAAGACACCACTTGGAGTTTGGCAAAATATTGCTGCGAGATGAGGGCTTGAATATCTTTCAAAACCTCAATCACAGGCAGCATGAACACGCAATCCACATGATGGACACAGCCATCAAGCAGCATGAACACGCAATCCACACAATGGACACAGCCATCAAGCGGCATGAACACGCAATCCACACAATGGACACAGCCATCAAGCAGCATGAACACGCAATCCACACGATGGACACAGCCATCAAGCGGCATGAACACGCAATCCACACAATGGACACAGCCATCAAGCAGCATGAACACACAATCCACACGATGGACACAGCCATCAAGCAGCATGAACACGCAATCCACACGATGGACACAGCCATCAGGCAGCATGAACACGCAATCCACACGATGGACACAGCCATCAGGCAGCATGAACACGCAATCCACACGATGGACACAGCCATCCGGCAGCATGAACACGCAATCCACACGATGGACACAGCCATCCGGCAGCATGAACACGCAATCCACACGATGGACATAGCCATCATTGCCACAGACCTCACCCTGTATTTCAAGAGGACAACGTTCCAGAAGAGCATGGATCAATCTAAGACATTTGAAATGCAGCAGGAGTGGACGCTGTACATGATGCTGGAACAGACATGGGAGGAGATCGTTATGTGAGTTGAGGTGGAGCTTAAACCCTGATCCTTTTGTCTCAGGGTCATAAGATGAGCTGCTGAAGTGACAGGCCCTGCTGCCCTCAGAAGACCCTGGGACACTTTCCATTTTGGAGGCCTTCAACATATGGGGGGAAATGAAGTTATGCCAAACCAGAATTGCAGAAATCATGCTGTACTAATTTCCTTAGTATATAAAGTGTTAATACAATTCAAGAAAGACTAATCCAACAGAAAACTAGGCAAAAGGCACAAACAGATATTTCCCAGAAAAGGAATTAAAGAGGGTGGGAACATGTGGAAAGATGATGACCGTACTCATATTAAGAAAAATGCAAACTCAAGCTACACTGAGATATAATTAATTGTTTACACTCATATTGGCAAAGATTAAAACATGTGATAACAAAAAAATATTGATCTTTAATATTTTTAAAATATATATTATTACCAATAGGAAATAAAAATCCTGGACCTAAGATGAGAAAATGTGGTTCCAAAGACACTTGTAATTCTGACTAGTGGGCTGGGTGTGGTGAGGGTGAGGCAGGACAGTAAGAAACTAGGGAGATTCCTTGACAAGTAGAACAGGGGAAACTGAGACAAAATAATTAAACAAGGCCAAACAATTTAGCAATTTACAGCCAGCTAATGAATCACAAAGTTTGATCTTCCCTAACCGAGGACACTCAGAAGCAAATGGTTTACACCTTCCAGACCGTCCTGGAGCAGAACGGCCTCGGTTCCAGTCCCTCTTCAATGACCTTTAAAAATGAAACTAACCAGAAAATAACCCCGACCCCTCTATACCCACATTTTGATGAATCAGCATATGAAGGACACACCTAGGAAGCTAATGAACATTCTGTTAAGACTGTCCCCTGAGGCTTCCCCTAGGATCCCGAGGCCAAAAAGGGTAAAAAGCCTCAAGACACAGGGTCCGTGGCATGCTCTCGCTAGAGCACGCCCACACCTTTTACCCCTGCTCTCTCCTCCTGAACTCTAAGGGTCCCCAGGAGACTTGCAACCAGGGGAGCAGTGGGCAGCGGCAGCTTGACCCGGGCTAACCCCCTGAACCTATCTCCAAAGCCCCCCTTTCTCTGACTTTCCAGTGAGCTAACAGCAGCCTGTCCTTGGCTCTCTTCTTTTACTGTAACTTCTATTTGTCATTGAGCCAAAGCAGCCCGTCCTTGGCTCTCCCCTGTTGCTTCTTCCACCCTAAGCCCTTACTTTGTTCCACTGTCCCCAGCTTTAATATACATACTCTCAAAATCACCTGGACTCACATTGTGAAATCTTTCTCGCATGAAGTCTAGAAGCCACACACTCCCAGCTGGCCCGAGGCAGACCACGCTGGACCCAGACCCCGTTAGTAACAGGGGGAAGGAGGAACCGGGTGCTGGAGGGAAAACACCCAGAGACATCCACAAATAAATAACCATAATGCTGTGCACAACTTACAAAACACCACATATGCTCTTCAGTAAAGGCCTTAGTAAGAATGTCTTTAAAAACTCAGTGTTAATGAGTTTTTATTTAAATTTTAAAACCTTTCCATTTAAGTTAAAATTTATAATTTTTAAAAATCATTAGCACCATAGGCTTTTGAAGAAAAGTTGCCCTTCTTTCAGACTTGCAGCTGTGCGGTGAGTTCCCCCAAGGCCAGGACAAAGCAGCATCAGCAGGTGGGCTGCTGCCGATGGCTGTCCATGGAGATATGAGGGACTGATGAACAGATCTGTAGAACTAACTTAGAATGAAATGCGAATTTAGTTCACATTTAGTTCACGATTTCTTTTTCTCCCGTTTCACCAGGATCGTAGGATATTCTGCAAAGTAGATTATTTAGAAGGAAAGGAATGACATAAAATAACAAACTTACTCAATAATTACTTTATCTTTGACTTGGCAACACAATCATAAATATTCTCAGAAGCTTGATTTTCAGAAATGAAGAGTAAAACTTGAATGAGTGCGCATGCATGCCAGCGGGCCCTGACTTGGAGCTTGGTGGGAATTCCTATATCGGCCAATCCAATCCCCTTCTTTCACAGATGAATAAACTGTGGCTAGAGCACTGGTGGGGCTTACCCAAGTCACACAGCCAGGAATGACGGGCCTATGGATGGTCTGCTAGAGCTAAAAGCAAGTTATTTCCTTCCAATGAATGGGTCTTTACCCAGTTTCACAAGGTAAGGGTAGAATATAAGTTAATTTGAATGCCATCTAACATTGTTCAGACACCCAGTGAAAATGGGGATTAAGGGGCACAGCACTCCCAACTCCAGGCTGGATCTGGTGCAGACTGCAGGGACTTGTGGGGGCCCCGGATTTGCTCAATCAGCTAGTAAGTGCCCAAGAACCTGAATCCTGCCTCCTCTGGATGGGAACCAGCCACATCATGTCTAAGGGTCTCCAATCGTAGCAGGTCTCATTGCCCTGGACAGAAAGTCACTGGGCCTTACCTCTTGTGGAATCAAAGGAAAGCAGCAAAGACATCAGGCATTTCAAAGTGTGTTCTCGTAACACAAACAACAGATCAACCACTTGAACAGAGGAAATAAACACAAGCCCCTCACACCTCTGCATAGAAACATCAAACTGCTTCATTACAGTCCAGTCGCATCAGCGAGTGCTGCTTTTGGATTTAAGGTTTCTATGTTACGGGATATTCCGTGACCCATAAAATGATTTTCTTATCACGCAGTGGCGTTTGGTCAGGCCTCTAACATGGATGACCCTTGGGCCCCTGTCAAGACGGTCTCACTTTCTGGATTCGAGGTGACGAGGACAGCTGTCATTCCACGGAGCCATGCCACCTTCTAACCCAAAGCCTCACCATCCTTCAGCCTCTCTGCTCAACCACTCATGTTTTCCCAAAGCAAAAAGGACAGGAGGAGAAATTCAAAATTTTTACGTTACTCTTAAAATATCTTTCCAATATAAAAGCAGACAAATGCCAACACTGCACCCAAAGCAATGAGAAACTGGCTTGTAGGCAGCAAATACGACGTCGTCTCTGCCCAGCCCAGCAGACAGCCCTCTCCGACATTCACTAGTGCCCCCTACAGTGGACGATGTTTTCCTGTACACTGGGAATAGCACCTTTCTCTTCTGGAAAAGGTTCATCCAAAGCACGTGGCCTAGAGGGGCTGCCATCGCAATGCCCCTGTGTGACCCTGAACATTGGGCCAACCAGAGCCCATCTGAGAGCTTTTTGTAGCTGTAGCTTTTTTTTTTTGGTTGCAAGGTCTTAAAGTGAGCCTGAATCTCCTGAGGCCTCAACCTTGGCTCTATGATGAATGAAGCCTGTCTGGGGTAGGAGAGAAATTCAGAGTCAGAGATAAGAACCAAATTTTGAGAGAGATAGAGAGGGAAAGAGAAAAAGAGAGAGCTGACTCTCTAACCACTGAGCAAAACCAGCTAGGGCAGCATGCAGTTTAAAAGGACAATAGTGTCTCTCCCCAGCCAAATAAAAGAAGAGAGTGTACCTTATCTCCTTACACTTCCTATCTCAAGAAGTCATCTCAGCAATTGGCATTTGAAAGGAGAGGCTTTGCCACATGCTGGTCTTTCCTTGTGGATCCCTTTCCACTAGGGCTGCGGTAACAGAAGACCACAGACTGAGTGGCTTAAACACATAAATTTATTTCTCACAGTTCTGGAGGCTGGAAAGTCCCAGATCAAAGTCCCAGCAGGGTTCCTGGTGAGAGCTCACTTCTTGGCTTGCTGATGGCTACCTTCCTGTTGTGTCTTCACTTGGCAGTGGGAGGAGGGAAGGAGAGAGAGAGAGAAAAAGAGAAATAGAGACAGAGAGAAAGGTAGAGGTAGAGAGAGAAAGAAAGAGGGAAGTGCACTTCGAGTCCTCTGTTGTCTTGTATTAGAAAGACACTAATCCTATTGGATCAGGGTTCCACTCTTATGACCTCATTTAACCTTAATTATCTCCATAAAGGCCCTCTCTACAAATACAGTTTTATTGGAGTTTGGGCCTCCAGAATGCCAATGGGGACCTGTTCATGATAGACCCCCACCTTTCCTACTCAGTCTCTTCACGTGACATTCTACATTTCCTAACTTACAGTTTCAGGTGCCAGCACCTGTGCACCCACACACAGCATGTCATCTCCACCTGGAATGCCACTTCCATGGCCCCACATGCAGAGTGGGCTGGATAATGCTTGCCCCGTTTTATTTGCCTGCATGGTGTTGTTTTGCTGTTTCAATGAATCTGTTGCCAACATTGACATAACAACTTTTTCTATGCAAAACCTGGATTCTGGTGTCTCAGTGACAATGTGTGGAAGGCACAGCACTGGCATTCTCTGGTAACAATCAGCTGGGCTGGAAAGTCAGTACTGGGCCTTGTGATCTGAGTGCATGCTAAGTGCTGAGAGTGGGCTGAGTTGCTCCACAGCATTACAAACATAGGGCAAAACCAACTTTACTGTAATCAACCCTGGTGAGATATTCTTGCAATTATCATCTAATGAAAATATAAATCTCTCTCTCAAAATGCAAGGAAAGGACATTTTCTCAATTAATTACTAAGCTCCCAAAGTTTTTTGTTTTACATTAAATGTAATGATGTCGAATATTTACAAATGTTTTTATTGGGATGCTGTGTATATACTATATTAGCTATTACCGATGATAATATATCTATCATTTTTCTCCTAAGTTTAAAGTGTTCTGCTAGGTCATAAAGCAAATTTCCCCCAAGCCTACATGACCTCTGACCCTCATCTGGAGTCTACATCAATTATAATCAGGGGCAAAGCCATGGTCAGAGCCAACAGAACTCCAAGGTTATAGAGGAGTCCTCTGGGACCTCAAGGAATACTCCCTTCAGGATTCCAAGATGGCAGCAGATTGAGTGGAAGCTACACTGACACTCTCCCAGGAAAAAACTTAAATTACAACTAAACTATAGAAAAAGCATCCTGAATATTCAACTGAAGACTAGCTGGAGATACTCTCATAACCACAGAGGTAAAGCAGAGACCACATAGAGACTGGTAGGAAGTGTGGAAGCATGAGAGGACTGGATGGGCTCACACAAACAGCAGTTGAATGTCAGGAGGGATATCTCAGCTGTGGGGGGCTCCCACTGAGAAATCTGGGACCTAAACCCCAAGTTGGGCTTCCCAGCCCAGAGCACCAGACCTGAGACAGGTAGCCACATAACATCTGGCTGTGAAAAGCAGCCAGGTTTCTGTCTCCTAGGGAGAGGCAGCTGGAAATGCAGGCACCCTCTTAAAGGGCCAACACACAAAGTTTCATGTGCAGCCACTCAGCTTGGGCTCCAGCAGAGGGAAGGCAGAGTGGGCTGGAGCTGTGTGAGGAGAATCTATGGGTGCTGGCTTGGGGGATAGAGCTCAGAGGGCAGCTATCAGAGTTCTGTGATGAGTCATTCCCCCATATTGCAGAAGACATCTTTCTCAGGCAGACAATTACTGTCCAAGCAGCTTTTGCCTGGGGGGAAAGCAACTGCCCCATCCATTGAAAACCTCACACTCCACCCTATGGAGTTTCTACAGCCTGAGGCTCATTAAGGGACTGAATAACAATCAACCTCTGGGTGCTTTGAGTCTTTGCCTGATTTGCTTCTGAGTCTAGGACTTGAAAAAACTGACCTTGGTGTGCATTTGGTCCTTTCCAAATGCACCCAGCCCCAGCAGAGGGAACCACAAGCAGTGAAGTGCGGAAAGCTTCAAACAGGGTATTCAAGGCCAGTCACAAACAGCATCTGACATTGGCCTGTGCCACAGACCATCCATAAGACTGAGAATCCTAGCAGGTCTACCTAATACATAGAAAACACAAACAGGTGGCCAAAATGGGGAGACAAAAAAGCCCCAAATGAAAGAACAAAAGAATTCTCCAGAAGAAGAGTAAATGAAATGGAGATAAGCAATCTGTTAGATATAGAGTTCAGAATATTCATCATAAAGATGCTCAACAGCATGAAGAAAAGATATGGAAACTATGAAGGAAATTAAGAATGACATAGTAGAAATAAAAAATACATTGGAAGGAATAAACAGCAGATTAGGGGAACTGAAGATCAATCGGATCAGCAAATGAGAAGACAGGGTAGAAAAAACCACTCAACCAGAGAACCAAAAAGAAAAAATAATTAAAAGACAGGAGGACATTTTGAGTGAGCTGTGGGACAACATGAAGTGTAACGATATTCGCATCATAGGAGTGCCAGAGGATGTAAAGGTAAGCAAGGGTTAGAGAACCTGTTTGAAGAAATAAGGTCAGAAAACTTCCCATCCTGGTGAAGGAAAAAGTCACACAAGTTCAGGAGGCACAGACAGTCCCACGCAAGAAGAATCCAAAGAGGCCCACACCCAGACATATCATAATTAAAATGCCAAAAATTCAAGACAAAGAGAGAATCTTAAAGACAGCAAGAGAAAAGCAATCTCTTACCTACAAAGGAGCTCCCATAAGGCTGTCAGCTGATTTCTCATCAGAAACTCTATAGGCCAGAAGGGAATGGCATGAAGTATTCAAGGTAATGCAAAACAGGGATCTGAAACCAAGACTATCCTATCAAGCAAGGCTATCATTCCAAATAGATGGTGAAATAAAGAGCTTCCCAGACTAAAAAGGCCAAAGGAGTTTATCACCACCAAACCAGCATTACAAGAAAGGTTAAAGAGACTGCTGTAACAAGTAGAAATAGAGAGAAAGAGAAACATAGGCATAAAGAAATAAAATTGCAGTAGATAAGTACTTGACAATAATAACCTTAAATATAAATGGATTAAATGCTCCAGTCAAAACATAGGGTAACTGAATGGGTAAGAAAACATGAATCAAATATGTGCTGTCTACAAGAGACTCACCTCAGAACAAAAGGCATACAGGCTAAAAAAAACCAAAAACTTCTGGAGGACTTTTAAGGGGAGATTGACAGCAGTACAGTCTCAGTAGGGGACTTTAACACCCCACTGACTTTACTGGATAGATCTTCCAGACAAAAAATCAACAAGGAAACAGTGACTCTAAATGACACACTAGGTCAGATGGATTTAAGTGACATTTACAGAACATTTCACCCAAAGTGCAGAATATACATTCTCCTCAAGTGCACATGGGGCATTCTCAAAGACAGACCACATGTTAGGACACAAAGCCAGTCTCTACAAGTTCAAGAAGATTGAAATCATATCAAGCATCTTCTCTAACATTTACCCCATGGAATACTATGCAGCTGTAAAAAAGAAAGCTCCCTTACCCTTTGGGACAGCATGGATGGACCTGGAGAGTATTATGCTAAGTGAAATAAGCCAGGCAGAGACAGACAAGTATCACATGATCTCACTCATATGTGGAATCTAATGAACCAAATAAACTGAAGAACAAAATAGATGCAGAGACACAGAAGCATGGAACAGACTGAGGGATCTCAGAGGAAAGGCGGGGGTGGGTGGGGAGAGATTAACCTAAGAACTTATATACATAGATGCATAACCCATGGACACAGACAATAGTGGGGTGAAGGCCTGGAGGGAGGGTGGGTGCAGGGCAGAGGGGACCAATGGGGGGAAAAGGGGTCATCTGTAATACTTTCAACAATAAAGATAAACTAAAAGAAAAGGAAAAAGAAGTACTCCCTGCACTTGCAGAGTCAGCCTATTAGAACTGCAGGGGTGTTGTCCCCGGGCAGGGAGGACTGCTTTTCAGCTGAGGGAAGGAGGGTCACAGTTAAGGGCAGGGAGACAGGGAAAACTGAGGGCTACTGGAAATGGCTACCACCTGTATGGTCTATTCACTCTAGGAAAAGGTTGACCAAAGGTGTGTTGTAGAAAAGCATCTACCAGCAACTTACAAGGATGAAGGATGGCATCTTATCTCCGGGTAATTCACCTTGAGTGTCTAAGGGTGTGGCAGGCTACTCTGCCCTCTTTCCTTCTCTGGAGCACCCTCATTTATCTGAATTGAGAGATTTTGTGTGTGGGGGGGGCTTTTTTCCAGTTTATGAGGTCTATAAGTGTCCTTGTCAGCAGGTGGTTGGTTGGGGTCGTGGACCACCTAGCTGTGTGAGCTGCCAGGCAAGTTCATTTTGGATCCTGTCTCACTTTATCTAAAGCCCTTTCAAAGTGTCCTACTAGAAGCCGTAGTCCAACTAAAGGACTAGTTTCCATTCCAATTTCTGTTTTTAAATTAGATCTCCCATTTCAGGCTCAACTCTGTTTACAAAATGAGGTGAGCACTCAGCTGTCCAGTCAGCATCTTATTTAAACCCCAAATGTTGTCCAAAGGTATTTTTTAATCTGTCCTAAAACTCTCCTATAGTTTCATCTTGTTTGCATAATTAAATTATGGTCCAATAGATTTTTACTGGAAATGTTTCAGGTATGACTTTAGGAGACTCTAATGTACATTTTTGGGCTTGTCTTAACCCTCATGGGTTTAGTGAGGAAAGAGAGATCCTATAGGTCTATTTTTGGGTCAGTCCAATCAGTTTTTATCATCTAGGATTCAGCATGTGCAGTTCTGATCAACATGTGTACAAATTTATATCAGTCATGTAATCCTAGATCATATGTCCTGCAAAGCATTATAGAGTCTTCTGTGAAAATTTGCTGGTCTTGTTGGGTTCAGGGAAATCTTTTATTATAGTTTTTAATTCAGCTCAGTTTCAAGGTTTAAATTCTATACCTGTCTGCTTACCTGACTCATGGGAGGGGTGGATATTTAGAGGCAACTGGCATTTTGGATGTTGGGAGAGTTATTTGGAAAAGGTAGGGGGTCTGGACAAGAGGAAAGCGAGGGAGGAGTTGTTTGAGGCACAAAAGGAAGCAGTCAGAAAGGAAATCGGGGAAGGGAGAGCTGATCTCAAAATGAGCAGTTTGTTCTCGCTTCGCTTTGCCTCCTTGCTCATCTGCTTTGGTCAGAGTCTTTAGTGGATCCATTTTTCACTCAGAATTCTCTTTGGAGGCCTCAGCACATTGGGCCTGAGAAACAGGATTCCCTCTTTTCCTTCTCAAAGGAATCATTATATGCAAAGCAAATGTTCCCCAGAGTGGCCGCTGACCACCCAGACCCCTGTGGTGCAGGCGCCGTTCGGGAGGCGGGGCCAGGAGCGCAGGGTAGAGTGTAGGAGACCCGGAGGTTTTCCAGGTAGGCGGAGAATCTCCTTGTGGCAGCGAGCGGCGCAGCACAGCAACACAACGCAGCATCGCAACGCAGCAACACAACACAGCATCGCAACACAGCAACACAACGCAGCATCGCAACGCAGCAACACAACACAGCATCGCAACGCAGCAACACAACAGCAACACAACGCAGCATCGCAACACAGCAACACAACGCAGCATCGCAACGCAGCAACACAACACAGCATCGCAACGCAGCAACACAACAGCAACACAACGCAGCATCGCAACGCAGCAACACAACACAGCAACACAACGCAGCATCACAACACAGCAACACAACGCAGCATCACAACGCAGCAACACAACGCAGCATCGCAACGCAGCAACACAACACAGCAACACAACGCAGCAACACAACACAGCAACACAACGCAGCATCGCAACACAGCAACACAACACAGCATCGCAACACAGCATCGCAACACAGCAACACAACACAGCATCGCAACACAGCAACACAACACAGCAACGCAACACAGCATCGCAACACAGCAACACAACACAGCATCGCAACGCAGCAACACAACACAGCATCGCAACGCAGCAACACAACAGCAACACAACGCAGCATCGCAACGCAGCAACACAACACAGCAACACAACGCAGCAACACAACAGCAACACAACGCAGCATCGCAACGCAGCAACACAACACAGCAACACAACGCAGCATCACAACACAGCAACACAACGCAGCATCACAACGCAGCAACACAACGCAGCATCGCAACGCAGCAACACAACACAGCAACACAACGCAGCAACACAACACAGCAACACAACGCAGCATCGCAACACAGCAACACAACACAGCATCGCAACACAGCATCGCAACACAGCAACACAACACAGCATCGCAACACAGCAACACAACACAGCAACGCAACACAGCATCGCAACACAGCAACACAACACAGCATCGCAACACAGCAACACAACACAGCAACACAACACAGCATCGCAACACAGCAACACAACACAGCAACGCAACACAGCATCGCAACACAGCAACACAACACAGCATCGCAACACAGCAACACAACACAGCAACACAACGCAGCATCGCAACACAGCAACACAACACAGCATCGCAACACAGCAACACAACACAGCAACACAACACAGCATCGCAACACAGCATCGCAACGCAGCATCGCAACAGAGCATCACCGCGCAGCATCACCGCGCAGGACAGCAGGAGCGGAAGGACCAGAACGGCCGGAGCACCCTAAGGATGCCCCCAAACTGAGAACCGTGACAGAGCCCGGACCACGCTGAGGATAAACAGCCCGAGACCCTCCCGCGGAGGGAGTGGAGTTTAAAGCCCGTGCCCGCTGCGGCCTCGCTGGGGACGGCGAGCGGCGAGGGCGGGGCTCCCCGCCTGGAGCGCAGGGCCACCGCAGGGCCACCGCACAGGGCCACGGCAGGGCCACCGCAGGGCCACCGCGCAGGGCCACCGCAGGGCCACCGCACAGGGCCACGGCAGGGCCACCGCAGGGCCACCGCACAGGGCCACGGCAGGGCCACCGCAGGGCCACCGCAGGGCCACCGTACAGGGCCACGGCAGGGCCACGGCAGGGCCACCGCAGGGCCACCGCAGGGCCACCGCACAGGGCCACCGCAGGGCCACCGCAGGGCCACCGCACAGGGCCACCGCAGGGCCACGGCAGGGCCACCGCAGGGCCACCGCACAGGGCCGCCACAGGGCCACCTCAGACCGCGTCGCAGCGAGACCGTCGCTGTCACTGGAAACCAGCGAAGGCCCAGCTGACAAGAAGACGAAGTCTGTGTGTCCAGGGCCTGTGTGAGGGCCGGGCCACTGTCGTCTGTCTGCAGAGACTCGAACAGCCGGAGCGCCCGCAGCGCTGGTGCAATGAAGGGAGTCCTGGGGCCTCCCCGACTCGCAGCCGCGCCTTGGGGAGCGGGGGCCAGGGGACTCCGAGGGGGCGCCCCTGCCTCGGTTGGAGGTACAGGCCTGGGTCTCTTGGGTGGGTGCTACATTGTAAGCGGGCCAGCAGCCAGGGCGCCGTCGGCGGGCTCCCCGGCGGCTGCGGGGGTCCCTGCGGGCTGCCCGCGGCCTCGCGGGCTCTCCCGGGGACGGCGGGGGCGCACCGGCCTCGGCACAGCCGCCCCGCGGCGCTGCTCCTGCAGACGCGCCCTGGGTGCGCGCCCGTGGTCAAGGCCCCCCGGGAAACGCTGCTTCGGCAGAAAAAGAAGATTAAACACAAAACATCGTCGTCAGGTCACAGGGTGAGTGAGTGAGGGCGCAGCCCGGTACCGGAGACAAGTGCGTGGGGCCTTATCCGCGCCCAGGCGCTCGCCTCGCGGCTGGCTCACCGCGGGCCTGCTGTGCACTTGTTTTCTTTTGTTTTCTTTTTTGTTTTGTATTGTTTCGTTTCGTTTTGTTTTGTTTGTTTGTGAATCTTCACCCAATGATATTTTTTCCATTGATTTTTTTTTTAGAAAGAGTGGAGGGGGGAGGAACACCGGGACCGCTGCCCCCCCTCCGGCCGCCACCCGGGCTCCAGCGTCCCGGGACCCACAGCAGAGGAGCCTCCCCGGCTTTGCGTCCCCCGCGAGCGTCCTCCGCCCGAGTGACGCGGGGCGGAGGCCGGGGGCCTGCGGGTCTGGGGCGCAGCCTCCGCGTTGCTTCCGAGGGAAACGCGGCCCATCCCACGCCCTGGGGCTCAGACACACTTACAGAAGCAGCGCGGCTGCTTAATTTAAATTCACAAGGTTCTTGGCCATTACTTGAGAAGAGGTCAGCAGAGTTTTTCTCTAATAGTCCAGACAGTAAACATTTTAGGATCTGAGGGCCATGCTGGATCTGTCACCTAGTCTTCTCTGTTTCATGTTGTTTGTTTTTAATAACCTTTCAAAAATGTAAAGCCGTCCGTATTTCTAGGGCTGTATGAAAACAAGTCACAAGCTGGATTTGGGGCTCACAAGACCCTGTCTAAAAGCTGAAATTTATTCACTTCTTTCTATTCTGAAAAGAGTGTTTTGGAGAAATATCTAAGCATGAATATCTAAATATCATTGGAAGGGTATAAAACAAATTTTTTTCAGGCAAAGAAACACTACGAGAAAAGGGATTTATGTAACTACTGTCAATGAAAGAATGTCCAAACTTAAAGAAAGTTTTGTAAGAGTTTATTTCAGCCAAATTTTGAGGACATGCCCAGAAGCAGGGTCTCAATGGGTTGAGAATGTGCTCTGAAGAATGGCAGTTTTACAGCTTATTTTATACATTGGAATCAAAGGAGGAGGCGTGAGGAGGGTTATATGAAATCCCTCAAGGGGGCAGGAGAGAGCAAAGCAGGAAAACCTCTAGGATCGGATAAAAAGAAAAAGGGAGAAACGTACATTTTTTACATCGGTGGGGCCAGGACAGTTAATAATTACCCTTTACAGCACACAGAGACGGTATTTGGGGAACATGGTAATAATGAGGGGTTCTGTGGTCTGTGCTCTGGTGCTTGCAGTTGGTCCTTCGAGGGTCTTAAAGAGAAAATTCCTTGGCATTTTAAAAGTATGTTACCCTGATGCATAAGAGCAGTGGACAGGGCTCACTCAGGTAAGACTGGCATTTGCTAAGGAGCTGTGGGCCTAGAACCTGACTGCCCACCATGACCTGCCCAGGTAGGAATTTGTCACCAGGCCATCCTGTGTGGTTACTTTGGTCTTGGCTTGCCAAGCCTGCCCTGAGGGCCCCTGAGCTTGCCAGGTTTATTACAGAGCCCCTATTTCTTTCACACGACCGCAACTTTAGAATCTGAGCCACCTGGAGCCTCATTACCACCCAGATCGCTAGGCAGGTTCCCTAGTGATGCTAAGGTGCTTGTCCAGGACCACATTCTGAGAACCGCGCTGCACAGATGGCGCTAGCAAGGGAAAGCCCCCGAGTGCTTATTATCTGCGGTGTTCACTAGCTGCATCTCCTCGGAGCTTCCAGTGGGCCTGGCACTTCTCGGGTGCCCACCGAGGCTCCACCGTCTCACCGCACTCTTAGGACAAAAGGAGAGGGACAAACCAGAGGCACCCTGAGGGGCAGCCCTGCAGCAGGACCACAGCAAGGCTCTAGGAGTGGATCCCTTTCAACTGAGAACCGTCTGTACCTTGTGCCCCCCCCCATCCCCCACCCCCCACCCCCCACCCCACGAGGCCTTGGGTTCCTGGGGTGCCTGCATGCCTGGCGGGGGATCCTGGAGTGGGCTAGGCCTGCAGATCTGTAGGTAGACTTCTTGCTGAAATCCTGAAGTAGACAACAGGAATCGTGTCCTTTCCTGCCCTTTCCTATTCTTCTGCTCTTTCCCTTCTCCGTTCCCCCGGCATGGAGGTCCCTCCTGAGGAGCCCAAACACTACTGGCAGAAAGGGTGTCTTCAGCTGCAGTCCACACGGCTGGAGCGGCTGCACAGCCACTCATCACTTTTACTTTTTACCTCCTGCTTGGGAGAGGATGTCACCCCTGGTGGCAGGGGATGGGGGCACTTTGGTTAGTTCTTCCCTCTGTCTTTGTCAAAACTTGCTGCTCTCCCACTTTGACCGTGTGCTGGAACCTTCCCTCCGGTGGCTGAACCCCCAGAACATTCTCTCACCTGTGAGTATCTTCCAGTTTTGCTGGCCTCATGTTCTTTTTCCCTGATTGTGGTGAGTGGCCATGAGCCAGGTTTGCTGCCTCCCTTGGATTCGCTGCTTTTCCCAAGGTCCTGTTTGTTTATTTTTGGATGCACAGGTAGGTTAGAAGCCTCCTGGCTCCTTTGCTGTAACGTGCAGAGTTACTTTTGCTTGGTTATGGATGTCTAATTAGTTGTTTAAATAAAGGGGAGGAGAGGAACAACTTACGCTATCATCATGATGCTGATGTCACCCCTCATTTTTACTTGATGAACACACTTCAGTTGTTTCTACCTTTTGGCTATTATAATACTGCTGCCAAGAACATTAGCTTACAAATATATGTTTGAAAACCTGCTTTCAGTTCTCTGGGGTACATACCTAGCAGTGGAATTGCTGGGTCATAGGGTAATTCAATTTAGCTTTTTTTAGGAACCATCAAACCAGTCTGCAATGGCCGTAATATTTTGTTACTACCAGCAATGCACAGGCTCCCACTCTCTACATCCTTGCCAACACTTAGTGGTCGTCCTAAAGGGTATGGAGTGGCATCTCACTGTGGTTTTCATTTGACTTTCCTTTATGGCTAACAGTGTAGGGCACCTTTTCATGTCCTAATTGGGACATTCTTTTTTGGAAAAATGTCTATTCAAGTCTTTTACCCATTTTTTAATTGGGTTATTTGGTTGTTGTGGTTGAGTTTTAGGAGTTCTTTATATATTCTGGCTCTGAAACTCATTACATACATGCTTTGTTTCTGCAAACTTATATTTCTGCACATGATACAGTATATTTATGACACTTTTATTTTATGCTAGGTACTGCTCATTAAAAGTTATCTGTTGACTTTTTTTTTATAGATAGATGATAGCAAGAGAGAGAAACATTGATGTGAGAGAGAGACATCGATTGGTTGCCTCCCACATACACCCCGACCCTGGCCAGGCCTGCAACAGAGATATGTGCCCTTAGCTGGAATCGAACCCGGAACCCTTTCAGTCCACGGGCCGACGTTCTAACCACTGAGCAAAACTATCCAGGGCTTTGTTGACATTTTTTGAGGCCTAAAATAAAGACATCTCTACCCAGTGCCCAGTGCCTAGTGGCTCTATCAGTGCAGGACCACTTTTAAAATTTTTATTTTATTTTATTACTTTTTAAACTATGCTACTGAGATATAAATGACATAAAATAAAACTTTAATTATAGATATCAGTTACTTCTGAAAAATGTTTGAAGCTATGTATCCACCTTCAACATTAAGATGCAGAACATTTTTCTTCCCAGAGAGTTTCCTTGTGTGCCTTGCAGTCCATCTCTCTCACCACCACCCCCAAGGAACCACTAATCTTCTTCCAGTTCTAGAATTTCCTACAAATATAATAAAACACTATGTACTCTTCTGTAGTCTCTCCACTCTTGTTGGCCAATTTTTTTGAGATTTATCCATCTTATATGTATCAGTAATTTGTTCTTTTGATTTTTGAATTACAATTCATGATATATTAATTATGATTTATTTACCTATTCTCCAGCTCATGGACATTTGTAGTGTTTCCAGGTTTTGGTCATTACAAATAAGGCTTCTATGAACAGCTTTTTGCACATATTTTTGTAAATATGTTTTTGTTTACCTTGAGGGAGAACTGTCAGATCATGGGGCAGGTACAGGAGTAACATTACTAGAAACTATCAAAATGTCCTCCAAAGTGATTATTCCAAGACCACTTTTAAATAAACTCAAAGCTTAAAAATTTTTGATCATGTAGAAGATAAGAACTGATGCTACAAATCCATTAGAAAGGCTGGTATTATGGTTTCTTAGGTATACGTTTCCCTGCCCTCCAGACCATATTTGTTCCACTCCGGGACAACTTTTCTTGTAGATGCCCAGTGAGAGCGCACTTCTGACTTACTTTACCCTGTGATCTAGCCCTCCCCACCCCAAGATTAATGTGGGGACAGTGTCCCCTTCCTAGGCTGACCCTGGGATTTGCTTCTGAAGGGTCATCAAAACCAAAGATCAAGTTTACCAGCATCAGCAAATGTCCTCAGAACCCAAAAGACTTCTGTAATTTTCTTGCCTTCTTGGGTTTCCATTTTCCCTTAGATTTTGGACAACCAATTCCTTACATCTCAGCAGCTTTGTGATGATTAAAAAAATACCTTTTATATTTTATCCAAAATTTTAGGTGTTTTTAGAAGGATTGCCAACCACCACCAGAAGCTAGAAAAGAGGCATGGACCAGATTCCTAAGAAGGAACCAACCCTGCTGATCACCGTGACCCCGGACTTCTAACTTTCAGGACTGTGAGAGAATAAACTTCTACTGTGTGTACCTAGTTTATGGTACTTTGTTAAAACTAACACACTAGTAGAAGTAACAGCACTGGGTTGTTCTATGCAGGAATTGATTAGTTTGAAAGAGTTCGGGGAGAGCCCAGATCCCAGGGGCAGACTGTGTTGATTTAAGTACAGTATAAACTGCCAGGGATGAAGATGGAAATGGCACTTCTCACAGAGCCCCAGGAAGCATCAGGACCTCTGATGATGCTGAATATGGGGCCAAGCACCAGACCCTGAGGTCTACTCTACAGGTGTCGCGGGCACAGAGCAGGTAGGCCCCTGGACGGCAGAGTTGCTGTGAGGCAATAGACAGCATGGGCTCAGACAATACGCACGCTGGTTTCACATGTTCCCCTGCCTCCTGTCCTTCCTATAAACTGGAAACACACTACAGTGTCCACCTCGGGCGTGGCGGGGCTGACGACAGCCAAGAGCGCTCCAGAGGACCAATCTGGGGCCATAGACGGCAGGGGAGTGTGGAAAGTTGTGTGGAGTTTCCTCAAAAAATTAGAAATAAAACTATCATATCATCCAGCTCTCCCACTTCTGGCTAGTTTTCCAAAAGAATTGAAAACAAGATATCAAAGAGATAGTTGCACTCTTATGTTCGTTACAGCGTTATTCACAATAGCCAAGACGTGGGAACAACTGAACTGTCCATCAGCTGGTGAGTGGATAAAGAAATGCGGTATTTACACGCAATCGAATGTTGTTCAGCTCCTACGAAACAAGGAAATTCTGTCATATGTTATAACATAAAAGAACCATGAGTAAATTATGTTAAGAAGGTATATCTTATGTGATTTTTACCACAATAAAAATAGTTTAGGTATTACAATAGCAAACACCCAAAAGATTTCAACAAATTGTTGACAAGCCTATGGGAAAATAGGTACTCTCATATATTGCTGGTAGGAATGCAAAATTGTACAATCTTTAGGGTGGCTTAGCATTATTTGGCAATATTACATACGCATGTCCTCCATATATGTCCTTTGACCTAGAAATTCTACTTCTAAGAATCTGTCCCACAAACGCACTGGCAAAGATATAAAAAGATAAGTGCACACAGCTAGTCTCTGCAGGACTAGTTGCAATGGCAATAACAAAAATATGATGAAGTACAATGTGGCATTAAAAAGGAGTGAGGACATCTCCATTACTATGCATGTGTTGAAACACTAACCACCAGTGTGATAGCATTTGAAGTTGGGGCCTATTAAGAAAATTAGGTTTAGATGAGGTCCTGAGGGTGAGGCCCCATGATGGGATTAATGTCCTTGTAAGAAGAAAGAGTGTGTATCTAGAGATGCATACTAAAATATTCACGGATACAATAATAGATTTTCTTGGATTTTCTTCAAAAAATACAGAGGGAATAAGCGAGGATACAGATGAAATGAGATTGGTCATCAGCGATAATGGTTGAAACAGAGTGGTAGGTACACAAAAATTCACCATACTATTCTACTCTCTTTGCACATAATACAAAGATTAGCTAGTCAGTCTTCCAAAGAGCAAGTAAATTCATGTATTTTGGTCCCCTTGATATTGTAGGGGAGGAAACAAAAATAACCTTTTTCCTCTACCTTCTTAAATTCAGTGGCCGGGGTCTGTGACTCAAACTGACAAAAGATAAATAGCAAAAAAAAGGTCTATTCTGCATGTATATGGGGGACCTCAGAAACGAAGTGAAAATCTCAGAGGTGACCAGACACAGAGGCTTATAGATGGCCCGGCCGGGCGTGGCTCAGCGGTTGAGCGGTGACCTAGGATCCAGGAGATGGGGGTTCGATTCCCGGTCAGGGCACAGGCCCGGGCTGCGGGCTCGATCCCCGGGTGGGGCGTGCAGGAGGAGGCCGAGCGATGACTCTCTCATCATGGATGTTTCTCTCTCTCCCTTCTTCTCTCTGAAATCAATAAAGATATATTTTTTAAAAAAATAAAGAATGATAAATCTGTGCAGAAGTTACAAGGCAAAGGATAAGGATTTGGGGTATTTAAGGGCAGTAAATTTGGGAAGGTATAAATTGGGGAGAAACCAAGGGACGGTAAAGATTACTTAGTGGGCTTGTCTATGCAGTCGCATCCGTGCGACCTCCATCGTCTGTGATAAAGGTAGCTCTTTCCTTCCTGCTATGAGGGGGGGCACCTTCACAAGGGAAGTGTATGCCCTGCTTTGGGGCAGGCAGGGAGAGCACAGGGAGCTTTTCTTGTGTCTTCTTTTTCTGTGTTGCTTTCAGTTCAAAATAATTCTTATGCCAAAGTGGCATGTTTTGGTGTGGAATATTCTGATCACCTTCAATGTCTTCCCCCCAAAAAGAGCCCCTTACTTAAACAAGCTAGAAAATGTTCTCCCATTTTGCTTCCCTGTCGGCCCCCACCTCTTCTTCATCCCCAGTCCCGTGCCATGAGGCCCACCCTAGGCAGGGGGCGGAGAGGGTGAAGAACAGTGTGCCTCTCTCATGTTAGGGCAGGGACCAGCTGAGTGAGTCTCTGCACCAGGTACAGAGCTGTAAGAATTTATCACCCACTTCAATAGAGCCTACGGCCTAAGGCACCAGTTCCTCCTGCAAAGTGGGAGTTGTCTCCATTTCCACCTTATGGCTAATATTTTCTAGTAGGAATAAAATCAAATTTCATACTTTTTCCTAATTGTTTTTGCCAGTATGCAAGCAAAAACACACCCTCGTATCCAAATAAAGTGACTTTGGGGATGGAAAATGGCAGGCCTTATCCCATAAAACTTCAAAACCAATCTACAATTAGTATAAGAACACTTAAAGAGTGTCTATGTAATTAAAAATGGATTGTAGCCCTGGCCAGTTTTGTTCAGTGGTTAGAGCATGAGCTCATGGACTGAAGGGTCCTGAGTTTGATTCCAGCCAAGAACACCAACCTCAGTTGCAAGCTCAGCCCCAGTCGGGGCACATGCAGGAGGCAACCAATTGATGTGTCTCTCTCACATCAATGTTTCTCTCTTCCCCTTCCACTCTCTCTGAAAAAGCAAAGGAAAAAATATTCTCCAGCGAGGATTTGAAAAAAAAGGGTTATAAATATTAAAAGTAAATTTTCAAAGACCAAAGATACATGTTATTTTTGCATAAATGTCAGTGAGATGTTTCAGTGGTACTATCTTTATTTATTTTTTAAATATGTTT
This sequence comes from Miniopterus schreibersii, assembly GCF_964146895.1. Classification (NCBI taxonomy): domain Eukaryota; kingdom Metazoa; phylum Chordata; class Mammalia; order Chiroptera; family Miniopteridae; genus Miniopterus; species Miniopterus schreibersii. The sequence goes on along the minus strand of NC_138109.1, from coordinate 82,380,766 downwards.
TTATTGATTTTTGGACACAGAGGAAGGGAGAGGGAGAGAGAAATAGAAACATCAATGAGAGAGAAACATCAATCGTCTGCCTCCTGCGCGCCCTCTACTGGGGATCGAGCCTGAAACTCAGGCATGTGCCCTGACCTGGAATGGAAACATCAACCTCTCCGCGCATGGGACAGCGTTCAATCCACTGAGCCACACTGCTGGGCCAGTAGTACCATCTTGAGACAGAAATAAAACAGAGCTAATGTTTGTATGTATTCTTATGTGTACTTTTTCCTGGATTCTCACCATCTTTAATTTTCTTGTTCCTGGAAAAGACTTACTCAACCCTAAGGCTCTTTTTGGTAATAAGACCTTTCCAAAGGTCTGGTGCAATGATATTCAATGAATCTTATAAAATAGCAAAATTGGAAGAAAAGTTTTAAATGCCCCAGGACAATATTCTGTCTCTAAAGCATTAGAATTAGTACTCCAGGAAGGTAATTTTTCATAAATCATTGACAGAACTCAATGCAACACACTTCAAAATAATCTGTAAGAGAACTCTAAGAGTTCACTCCTCAGTGAGTAAAACCAAAACTTTCTAAAAAGGCTGATGATTAGATTATTGTGGGTAATCTGGTCCCTGACCCAGCAAGGATTCTCCACCACCAACAAGGAACCCTAAACAAAGAAAGGCGATGCAGACCTCATTATTTCAGGCAAAGATGAAATATCCAGCTGTTGAAAGTTTTTATCTGAATTTCAGAAGAGTAATAAAATGTATACTTATAAAGAATGGAGTATTGAACCTATTTGTGGAGAATATATACTGTTTTAATCTTTAGAGACACATTAAATAAAATAATTTTGTTTCCTTAAAAACTGGAATCTGTACCTTCTAAAATGTGATGGAAACATACTTATTTTACTATTTGGGAACCAATTTGGGCCCCCAAAGTTGGCATATAGATTATTTTAAATTGAACACATTGAACTACAGAAGATACAGAAAAAAATCTTATTGGACCAAAGCAGAGCCTCCCAAAAAACACAGCTGCCGTTAAACCCCCTTTGAGGTAGTTTTTTCCAACTTCAGCTTCCATGGCAACAGACTGTCCATTTCCATAAGCATCAAAAAGCTCAGTAGAACCTTCCCATTAAAGCCCTAACCTCCCCTTGTTAACTTGATATATAAACCTTTGTTCTGGCTGTTCAATCAGTTACTCATTTCTAAGCAACTGCCAAGTGCACATGTACATAAACCTTGTCTTTTCTCCAATTAATCTTTTTTTATTGTCAGTTAATTCACGGACCCCCAACCATTTAAATCTAAAATGGTAGAAGAAATGACTTCCTCCCAACACTACCTAAGTCTCTAAGATCCCTCTTCTTACAAAGACCTATACTGAGGGCAGGGGCAAGCAAATGGAAACGAGAAAGGGTGAAATCAATGTGTTAATGCTAAAACAGAATATGTTACATATCTGGCTGATAGCTTTGCCTTATGTGGAAAATCTTTTTACATTTTCTCCTGTGCTCAGGCTCTCAAGAGCCATACCAATCTTGTCCTAAAGTTTGCTCTAGGAAGGTCATAAAATAAGATTGGTGTTTAGGTGAATACATTAAATACATTTATTTATTCAGCATTTAATGAGCATCCATTTTGTATCAGACAGGTATTAAGATAGGAAACTGGAAATCCAGAGGATAAAAGACAGTTCCTGCCTCTAAGGATTAAATGTAGAGTGGCAGGGGGAAAGGATAGACAAGTAAAAGGACAGTAGAATTTTTTTAAATGTGGCATTATGGTAGATGTGAGCCCAAAACAGGCACATAACTAGGAAGATTCTTAGAGAAGGTAGTAAGTTAGATGAAAGGGGGAGAGGAGAAGAGGAGAAGTATCCTTGACATAAAATAGCACAAACAAAACTAATGAAATGGAAAAAAACAAAAAACACTTTTAGGAAACAGCAAGTATTTCAATAGAGCTAGAATTTAAGGAATGACAAAGGGAGGAAAGGAGAAGACATTACTATGTCAGCTAGGGCAAGATCCAGACAACTTTTCATGCCATGCTGAGAGTTGGGATTTTATCTTGAAGGCAAAGGGAGCTATTGGAAACTTTGTGAGCAAAAAAGGAGCTATGTAATAAATATGACAAGTTCAGTGGCCGAAAGTAACCTCACAGGGCAATTCGACCATAAATTCCTAACTGGGCAGGTCACTGTGGGGAGTCATGCTCCAGGTCTATCCCGGGTTTATGTTTGCCTTCAGCAAGCTCTGTCCATTGTTTTAGGGCCTCTAGATTCACACATCTTTGAAATGTCAAAAGTAATACTCTTTTTCAGACCCCTCAGAGGAGAAACTACCCTCAGGGGATCACATAATCTTATAAACTACCCTTTAATCCAATTATAGAGATTTCCTCTTACGATTTCATATAATTTTCCTATGGCCCCTCAATTCCAAATGTATAAAAATAACTTCAGAACTGTCATTTATCAGAGCATTTGAGATCTGCCTTGCATGCTGTCAGCTTGGTTTAAATAAACTCATAAAATTTTTCTATAACTTTGGATGTTCTAATGTCTACATCTCTTAAGCAAAGTAACAAAAACAGTTGAGCAACATTATGAAGAATAAATTGGGAAAAGGTGAGAACAAAACATAGACCAGATAGGAAGCCCTACATTAAATACTTCAGAAGAAACCTCATGAGAAGTAGTATAAAAGGCCTTATATTAAGTGATTGGATTGACTATAATGCAAAAATACCCATATAAGGCCATTTTCTTTTTTCCCCCAAACTATAAGAGGAAGTTTATTTAGAAAGTCACAGAGGTAGTAAAAGCTGCAGCAGTAGGAATAACCTAAGACCTCTAAAATGCCAGAAAAGGTGAGATTTTTCCCAAGTCAAACTCCTGGATCTCTACCTGCAGAGTTTGGTCAAAGTAGACTTGTGAGACTTTTCACTTTCTAAATTTAGATTAGCAGGAGAAAATATTTGTGAACCTAGTCTCTTGGGCTTAGTGACTCTTGGTTAGCTGGTACGAGCACTTATATATGTTTTGGTAATTCTGTTTTCCTGACTCTATCTGGTGTCTCTCCTTTCATCTTGTAATGTGTTTTAAGAGCTTGACCTTATGACCAGTGAGAATATTTCTTCTTGTTTTCACCATCTGAAAAGTGCACCTGGTGGCCAGTCGAATAGACTGGGATTCCAAACCTTGGTTCCAGCCTTGTCAACTCTCAGGGGAGTTTTTCATAAAGGGTTCTAGCCCATGAGGGGCCTTTGTCATATCAACCTTTGTTGCTTGTTAGTACTGGAAAAATCCTACTCTGTTGGTGTGCTACAAATTAGCAGGTTCGTGGCTAGAGGCATGTCACATTTGTGTACAGACTGAAGTTTCTGTGTGATGAAGGGTCTTTGCTTTCTCTATTTTCTTCCTTAGTTAAGCCATAAAAATTTATCCTTTTGAATCACTCTAGATCCTATCATCAATGAGCAGACAATGGATCTTTTTAATTGAAAAAAACTTTTAAATTGAAAAGAAAGTATTTTTAGAGAGCTCTCATATTGTCATAATGTCTAGTCATTAAAATTCCCTTAATCAGATGGAAAGACAGAAATTAGAAAAAAAGTTGAAGTCAACTCAGACCTCTTCCTGTTTGCCTTCAGACATCTGGAGATATTGTAAAATTTAGGATGTTGGAGGTGCAATTGTCCTGCAGAAAAAGAAAAATGAAAGAAAAAGAACAGCAAAATCTTACTAAGAAATTATGTCTTAAGAACTCAGCTTGGTAACTATCAGATTGGAAGCTCCAAAATATGACCAGACAGAAATGTGGGCTAAATTCCACTTCTGGCTCAGGTCCTTCCAACTGCTGCCAGCCCTCACGGAAATTATAACCTAAAATTACGATGAGCCCTGCCGGGCATGACTCAGTGGTTAAGCGTCGACCTAGGATCCAGGCGATCAGGGTTCGAGTCCCGGTCAGGGCACATGCTCCGGTTGCGGGCTTGATCAATGATTCTCTCATCATTGATGTTTCTCTCTCTCCCTCTCCCTCTCCTTTCCTCCCTCTGAAATCAATAAAGATATATTTTTTAAAAAAAATTTACTATGAGTATTATGAGGAATGTTTGATTAGATCAGATCATTTAACAGTACACTTAAAAAGCAAGGGCTTCCAAATCAAATAAGTAGACTGAGATGCCTGTTGTTAAATACTGATCAGGGTGAAATAAAGAAAACAGAGAGGAGAGTCATTAGACTTATCCCAGCAGAGTAGAAATCTTTAGAGGGTTTGCTTTTTAACTTATTATTATATTTTAGTTCTGTTTATATAATAATTTGTATCTGTGAAAGAATTCAAATTGATTGAAAAAAGGCTTTGCTTGTGATTTATAAAGCAAACTGAAAAACAAGTTGTTTAAGGGGTAGCACTTAATGAATTAAATAATACAGTTCTGGGGAAGATATGTAATTGATGTACATTTAGTTAAAAAAAATAAACTATTAAGTTACCATGAAGATTTATACAACAATCAAATGTAGAAAACACAAAAAAGTAAAGTTCTACATCATACCAACAGAGTCCCCTTTCCTTGACCAAAAGAGAACCAAATATTTCTAGAAGCTAAAGCTACTAAGTTCACAGAAGTGCTAAACACCAAAACACTAAACAAAAACTCTTTATTTTTAAGAAAAGGGTATGTTTTCTCATTTTCTTTTCTTAGCATAAATTTTAATTCTTTCCAGAGGAACCCAACCCTCCTGAACCCCTTGAGCTTGGACTCTTCTATTTCTGGATTAAAACCCCATTAGCAAATAAACTGTGCAATTCCGTCACCGTTTTTTACTTCAGAATTTTCTTTGCCAAAATTAAACAGCGCGAGACCAATATTCCCTCTGGAGTCTTCATCTCTGACACCCGCGCCCGCGTCTGTGAAATGTCTTGCAGCCAAGTGGGACTGAGGGGCCAGGGCGTGGGGCGCCTGCAGAAGGAGCTGTGGGCACGTGGGTGTCCACGCGGCGTCCACGGGGTTCTCACAGGGTGTCCATGAGGTCCTCACGGGGTTCTCACGGGCTCCCCAGGGGCGGCGCTGTGTGGTCGCAGAGCCCGCAGAGAGCTGCACAGGCCCCCCACCCCGGCCCCGCAGAACCAGGGGAGGTGGGGACAAAGGAAGCAGGGGCAGGAGTGAGTCCAGCAGCCCTCAATGAGCCGAATTCTCTAGATGCTAATTTTTGTTGTTGTTGTTATTTTGGTTTTATTTATTTATTTATTTATTTAAATTTATCTTTATTGTTGAGAGTATTACAGGTATACCATTTCCCCCCCCCCAATTGATCCCCTCCACTTCTCTCCCACCCCCTTCCCTCTTTCCCCTGAAATATGATCGTCTGTTACATGTGTCAATGTCTCTGGATCTATTTAGTTCATCAGATTCTTTTGTTCATTAGCTTCTTCTTAAAGAAGACCCTTCAACATTTCCTGTAGTGCTGGTCTGGTGGTGATGAACTCCTTTAGCTTTTCCTTGTCTGAGAAGCTCTTTATTTGACCTTCAATTCTAAATGATGGCTTTGCTAGGTAGAGCAATCTTGGTTGTAGTTCCATGTTTTTCATCACTTTCAATATTTCTTGCCACTCCCTTCTGGCCGGCAAAGTTTCTGCTGAGAAAGCAGCTGACAGTCGTATGGGTGCTCCCCTGTAGGTAACTAATTGCTTTTCTCTTGCTGCTTTTAAGATTCTCTCTTTGTCTTTAACCTTTGGCATTTTAATTCTGATGTGTCTTGCTGTGGGCCATTTTGGGTTTCTCTTGTTTGGGACCCTCTGTGCTTCCTGGACTTGTAAGTCAATTTCTTTCCCCAGGTAGGAGAAGTTTTCTGTCATTATTTTTTCAAATAGGTTTTCAATTTCTTGGTCTCTTTCTTCTCCTTCTGGCACCCCAATAATACGAATGTTGGGCCTGTTGAAGTTGTCCCAGAGGCTCCTTATACTATCTTCATATTTCTGGATTCTTTTTTCTTTTTGCTCTTCTAGTTGTGTGTTTTTTGTTTCCTCATGTTCCAAATTGCTGATTTGTTTCTCAGCGTCCTCTACTCTGCTGTTGATTCCCTGTAAATTATTCTTCATTTCAGTTCCTGTAGCCTTCATTTCAAATTGGTACTTTATTATGTTATCAATTTTCTCAGTTATTTCCCTAACAGTCTGCTTAAACATCGTTATAACCCAAATTCTGAACTCTGTATCTGTTAGCTTGCTTGGATCTATTTCATTTAGTTCCTCTTCTAGAGATTTCTTCTGTTCTTTCCTTTGTGACATCTTTCTTTGCCTCCACATTTTGGCTGCTTTCAGGTGTTTGTTTCTATGTATTAGGTAGAGCTGCCATGTCTCCTGGAATTGGTAGAGTGGCTTTGTGTAATAGGTGTCCTGTAGGGTCCAGTGGCTCAGCCTCCCCAGTCACCTGAGCTGGGCCTGCTAGGTGCTCCCCTGTGTGGGCTGTGTGCACTGTCCTGTTGTAGTTGAGCCTTGGTTGCTGTTGGCGTTCCTGGGAGGAACTGACCCCCAGGCAAGTCAGCTGTGAGGACCAGCTGCAACTACAGCCAGAGAGCTGCTATGCTGGAGACACCCGTATGGAGCAAAATTTACTTCAGTGGAGCTTTGGTGTTCACCAAGTGTGCCCCTTGAGTGTGTCACTCGTGGATGTGGTAGGGTTGTAATCCAGCGTGGTTGAGTTTGACCACAAAGTGCACGGTCTCTGAGGCCTCCCAGGAGGTACAGAGTCAGCGTGTGCCAGTGCCTTGCCCAGGGCCACCCAGCCTGAGCTACACAGCAAACCATAGATGGCTGCTACTTGTGCTGGGCTTGGAGGTGTCCAGGAGAGGCCAAGCTATGAGCCAATGCAGGCTGCCACTAGTGCCAGGCCTGGGGCCACTTATCAAGCCGTATGGGGCACGCTGCTGCTTGTTTGAGAGATTTTAGGAAAGTCCTAAGCATAAAGCTCTAGAGGCCATTTGCATAGAAAAACCACTGGAAATGGCCTGGTTGAGCTTGCAGGTGGGGAGGGGCAGGGCCAAAGGTGTGAGTCTGCTGCTGGAGACTCAAATATGGTGCCTGCCTGCTGGCTCGGTTGGGGGAGGGCTCGCCAAAGGTGCCATGGCCTCTGCCAGCCCTTCTGCCTTAGAAAAAGCTGCCCCTCCAGCTCTCACCCTGATTTCAGGCAGGTTAGTTCCTCCCCAAGTGTCCCAGGTTCTTTCAAGCTGCTGGCCAGCGCTGGGCTCAGAAAGAGCGCATCCGAGTGAGTCCATGCGCGGGCCCTTTAAGAGGAGCTGCTGGGGCTCTTGCAGCCTCCACGACCCTCAGAGACAGTCCCTGCTGGCTTTACAGCCTGGAGTTGTGGGGATGTTTCTTCCCAGCCCTGGAGCCCTGGGCTGAGGGCCTGCTGTGGGGCTGGGACCCCTCACTCCTCCGGGAAACCTCCACCACCAAGAGTCCCTCCTGGGTTTAACGCAGGGCACTGGGTGTGCGCCCATGGCGAGTCTCCAATTCAGCCCCGTCCACCCGCATATCCGCCCCTCCTATGGTCTTGGTGCTTCTTCAGCTCCCTGGTTGTAGGGCTTCTGCTCGGCCAGATTTCAGGAGGTCCTGAGTGATGGTTGTTCTGTGTTTTAGTTGTAATTTTCATGTGGTTGTGGGAGGCGCGGGGTGCAGCTGTTACCTACACCACCATCTTGTTTCCTCTATTATTCTTTTCAAATAGTATACTTTTTTGTTTTGCTTATTGTTTCTATTGAACATTTGTTTTTGTTTTATACATCTCTGCTTTTATTCCTCATTCTTTTTTTTTTTAATTTATTGGGGTGACAGTGGCATCTCTGCTTTTACACTTATTTATCTCAGTCCTTTTAATTCTGCATATATTTTAGTTATCATAAGACATGGAATTATTGTTCTGTATGGCCTCTATTTACTTACATTTACCCTCAATTACCCTTTTTTATTTCCTTTAATCACTCCCTGTGTTCCCATGGTTCTGTATAGCACCACTTTTCTCCTCTCTGCAAAATTCCCTTTAGTATCTCTTTTAGTGCACATCTGCTAGTGATGACTATTTTCCATTTTATTGGTCTGAAATATCTTTAATTTGCCTTCATTTTTTGAAAAATAGTTTTATTTGGTGTAGAATTCTAGATTGGTAATTATTTTCATTCAGCACTTTTCAAATGTTCTTCCATACATCTTCCAACTTCCATTGTTTCAGCTAAGAAGTCAATTATCAGTCTTTTGTTGCCCTTGCAGGTATAGTGCTTTTTTTATCTAGTTGCTCTGAAGATTTTCATTTGGTCTTTGGTTTTTAACAGTTTGACTATAATGTGGTTAGGTGTAGTTTAAAAAATTTATCCTGATTTGGGTTTATAGGCTTGGATCTGAGCTTTCTTTGTTATCTTTCAATAGTTTCAAATAATTTACAGCCATTATTTATTAAAATGTTGTTTCTGATCCATTCTTGTACTTTTCCCTTTTGGATACCTCAATTTCAAAATACACCCTGCCTGGGTAGCTCAGTTGGTTAGAGAAGCATCCCAATATGTCAAGGTTGCAGGTTCAATCTCCGGTCAGGGCACATAAAAGAAGCAACCAATAAATGTACAAATAAGCCCAGGCTGTTGTGGCTCTTTTGGTTGGGTGTCATTCCATGCACTGCAAGGCTGCTGGTTCGATTCCCAATAGGGCACATGCCTGGGTTTCAGGCTTGATCCCCGTGGGGGTTGTGCAGGAGGCAGTCAGTCAATGTTTTGCTCTCACATGTGATTGTTTTTCTCTCTCTCTCCCTTTCCCTTCCTCTTTCTAAAATCAATTTTTAAAAGTGGAGCAACAAATCAATATTTCTCTCTCTCTCCCCCTTCCTCTCTCTCTCCAATCAATCAATCAATCAATCAATCAATAAAGAATACACAATACATTCTTCTATTTTGTCAACTCTCTTGTGCACTATGCTTCAGTCTGAAGATTTTGTGTTCACTTTTCTTTTGATCTTGTGTTGCAAATCTGTTTTTAAGCCCATTTATTTAGTTCATAATTGCAGTTATTGTATTTTTCAGTTCTTGTATTTATACTTGCTTTATTTTTATGAATTCAAATTCTCCATTTTTTTCTCTATCTTTACATAATAATCATGGCTATCTTCAATTCCTTTTCAAATAAATCCAATATCTGTGTTTACTTTGGACTATTTTTATTGTCATTTTTCTCTTGTTTTGTGTGTTTTTTTTTCAATCATAAGGTATTTCATGCCTAGTAATTTTTTTACTGACTCTTGTGCCCACTGTGTATGAAAATTTTTAGAGGTTCTAGAAGAAGATCTTTTCAAAAAAGAGTTTCTCTTTCCTTTGCTGGCAGATAAATAGGGCATTAATACTCTGTTCACATTTGGAATTGAGGTGACTGTAGGCTCAGTCTACTTCTAATTCAACCCTCACTCTTTGGGCGTAGCCCTCCAGGTGTTCCAGATGAGGACCTGTGGAGCCTGAGCTCTGAAACTTCTCTGCTCAGCACTGAGTGATTACTGAAACATTTGCTCTACTTTCAGGTATTTTTATTTGGCCTCTAGCCTCCATCCCAGCACAACCTGAGAATTTGGCAAGTGTCTTGAGGAAAATCCAATGGAGTATGGGGATCAGTTTCCTACCTCTCTTTTTGCATAAAACTCTCACCTCAAAGTCTCTAATTTTGTCTTTGAGACTATGAAAAGCTTTGCTGGATTTTCTGCTTTTAGTAGCAATCATCTCCTCAATCCCTTTCCCTGAATTCTCAGTCTCTTCCTCCATGCCCAGAATCAACAAATGCACTGAGGAAAAGAGTGACTGCATACCTTCACCTCAACTCTCTGCATGGTTTTCCCTGCCCCAGGATTCTGTCCCCTTAATTCCTATTTGCCTCAGTAGCACATACATGCTTTCAAAAATGTTTCTAAACTCTGCATTTATCTGACTTTTCCAGCTGTTTTTAGATGCAGTATTGTTTGATTCAAACTATTGTCATACTTGAAGGCTGGTTATCTTTTTAAAACACGTTTTATTATATTCTCCTCTACTGGAGCTTCCTATTGCCTATAGAATAAAATCCAAAGTTCTTACTAGATCAGACAAGTTCCTGTTTACTCTGTGGTGCTGGTGTATACTTCTAGCTTCATCTTCTTGTTCCCTTCTATTTACCCTATAACTCAGTCCAAGTGAATTATTCATCAATCCTCAAATAAATCACACATGCTTGTCCACCTTCTTAAGCCTTTTCACATGCCAGATCCCTTGCTAGAAATTTACTTTCCTTTTTTAACTCCTCCCAAGTTAATATGAAGGCTTATCTTAAATGCCACTTTATCCATGAAGCCTTCTCTTGTGCTCCAATATGAAGTTAGACCTTCCATCCTTCCTCTTAACACTTTCTTTATAATATCTGTTGATGTATATATCTTCCCCAATAGACTGAGATACTCAAAGGCAAGGGTGTGATATTATAATTGCTTGAATCCTCAATGTCCAGCATAGTGCTGAACATATAATAAGCTCAGATTTAGGAGACCTTGTTTTATATTTTTTCACCACGAGCCCTTAATCTTTTTTCTACTTGTGATCCTAACCATTTCATTTTCCCTCCTGCCTGTTACAGCCAAACTTTTGCTGTAAATGGTCTACAACTCCACATTAATTACTTCAGTTTCCTTACTACCCAATACAAGGTGTCCCCCCAAAAATGTATACACACTTTAACAGCTGATAGCTCAATTTTGAAAATGAAATGTATTTTAATAAACACTGCCTTTATAATTATTCAAATTGTGTCTACATTTTCGAGACACCCTATATTTTCTCTTCTACTGAAAATTGGCAATTGCTCTGTCCACTTTACAACAACAATACTCTTGAAGCCCCCAACTATTTCATTCTGATCACATACCTGTTTTAAAATAATTTGTATACAAGACATACAAATGGATAAGAGGTAAATGAAAAAGTGTTCATTGTCACTAATCATTAGGGAACTACAAATCAAAACCACAAGGAAGTATTACCTCACACTCATTAAATGGTTCTTACAAAAAAAGACAAGAAATAACAAGTGTTGCAAGGATGTGAAGAAAAGGGAACCTTTGTGCACTGTTGGTGGAATGTAAACTGATGCAGCCACCATGGAAAACAGTGTGGCGATTCCTCAAAAAATTAAAAATAGAACTACCATATGATCTAGCAAGTCCACTTGCCCATGTTTATTGCAGCATTATTTACAATATCAAAGACATGGAAACAACCCAAGTGTCCATCAACATCAAAGGGTGAAAATATTTTTAAATGGGATATTATATATACAATCTCTCAATGGAATATTATTTAGCCATAAAAATAAGGAAACCCTTTCATTTGTGACAACACAGATGGACCTTGAGGGCATTATGTTAAGTGAGGTAAGTCAGACAGAGAAAAACACATGCTTTTTTATCTTACTTATGTGTGGAATCTAAAAAAAAAAACAAAAAAAACATTGAGCTCAGAGATACAGATTGATGCTTGCTAGAGTCGGGGAGGGGAGATGCAAAATGGGTGAAGGTGGTCAAAGGTATGACCTTCCAATTACAAGACAAATAAGTCCAGGGCATGTAATGTGCAGCATGGTGACTATAGTTAATACTGTTGTGTGTATTTGAAAGTTGCTAAGAGAATTAAAAGTGCTCATTACAAGAAAAAAGTTGAAACTTTGTGTGGAAATAGGTGTTAACTAAACTTATGGTGCTAATCATCTCACAGTATATACATATGCCAAAGCATTCTGTTGCAGACCTAAACTAATAAAATGTGATATGTCGATTATATCTCAATGAGAATTAATTAAGAATCATTTGTAATTTGTGTCTCTGGTAGACTGATAAAAATTGCTCAGAGAGCCTGGCCAGCGCGGCTCAGCTGGCTGGGCATCGGCCTGTGGCAGAGGCTGGCGGTTTGGTCCCCCGCGGGCCCACCTCCCAGGACGTCACTCCATCCCCCGCGGGCCCACCTCCCAGGACGTCACTCCATCCACCGGGAGCCCACCTCCCAGGATGTCACTCCTTCCCCCGCGGGCCCACCTCCCAGGACGTCACTCCATCCCCCGCGGGCCCACCTCCTAGGATGTCACTCCATCCACCGGGAGCCCACCTCCCAGGACGTCACTCCTTCCCCCGCGGGCCCACCTCCCAGGATGTCACTCCATCCCCCGCGGGCCCACCTCCCAGGATGTCACTCCATCCCCCGCGGGCCCACCTCCCAGGATGTCACTCCATCCACCGGGGGCCCACCTCCCAGGATGTCACTCCATCCCCCGCGGGCCCACCTCCCAGGATGTCACTCCATCCACCGGGGGCCCACCTCCCAGGATGTCACTCCATCCCCCGCGGGCCCACCTCCCAGGATGTCACTCCATCCCCCGCGGGCCCACCTCCCAGGATGTCACTCCTTCCCCCGCGGGCCCACCTCCTAGGATGTCACTCCATCCCCCGCGGGCCCACCTCCCAGGATGTCACTCCATCCCCCGCGGGCCCACCTCCCAGGACGTCACTCCATCCCCCGGGGGCCCACCTCCCAGGACGTCACTCCTTCCCCCGCAGGCCCACCTCCCAGGATGTCACTCCATCCACCGGGGGCCCACCTCCCAGGATGTCACTCCATCCCCCGCGGGCCCACCTCCCAGGACGTCACTCCATCCCCCGCGGGCCCACCTCCCAGGACGTCACTCCATCCCCCGCGGGCCCACCTCCCAGGACGTCACTCCTTCCCCCGCGGGCCCACCTCCCAGGACGTCACTCCTTCCCCCGCGGGCCCACCTCCCAGGACGTCACTCCTTCCCCCGCGGGCCCACCTCCCAGGACGTCACTCCTTCCCCCGCGGGCCCACCTCCCAGGACGTCACTCCTTCCCCTGCAGGGCGCGCCGGGGAGCAGCGTGGGTGTTTCTCTCTCTCCCTCTCCGTTTCTCTCTCTGAAAACAAAGATATATAAAAATTAAAAAAACAAAAAAACATCGATAGTAGCAAGTTTGCAGATGCTTGTACCAGGTCTTACGCGTGGTGGGCCAGACACTGGACGGCGTCCTCCGACGCCTTCCCGCGGTCCCCGTCCCTGTCTCAGCATCGCCTCCCCTCCCCCATGACAGCACCTTTCCCGCGCTGCTTCCCCCACTTCTGTTCAGTGTTGCGGGAATAAGAGAATTCGAAGAGTGAGTGGGGAGGACGGACGGGCCGGGCCGCCCGCCGCGGGGTCGCCAGCCTCCCGGGAACCTCCCGCCGGCGTCGGGCGGGACCGAGGGCGGAGCGCGGGGCCAGACAGCAGGACCCTGACTGCGGGGCACCGGGGCTAGAACAGGAGGCGCACAGGCAGAGGAATGGGGGGCATTGCGCCCGGTGACCGGCTGAAAGGTCGCCCGTCCGAGCTGTACCCGGGCCACGGCGACCGTGCGGCTCCCGCGCCGGCCTGAGCTCGCCCCCGGGCCGGCCCCGCACCGCACCGCGCCCCGCTTCCCACCTGGGCCCTCAGAGCTCCATGGGCCCCCAGCTCTCAGCGGCCCGTCCGCGGAGGCCGCGCCCGAGCCCGAGCCCCCGCCCCGTCGGGGGGCCCAGCCGCCGAGAGCCAGGCTCCCCGCCGCCCCGCGCCGCCGCTGCGCCCCCGGCCCGACCCCGCCGCCTCCGCCCTTAGCCCCCCCGGCTCCCCTGCTCCCGACATCGCTCAGCCAGGCTGAGCCTTTGTTTCCTTATCTTTAAAATGAATATGATGTTATTTTCCATATGGAGTTGTTACGCAGATGGGAGCAAACCGTGTAAACGCCGCAGTTCCCCGCCCGGCGGGGCGCAGCAAAGGGTCGCTGTGAAGACGAGCGGCGCGCCCGCACCCGCCCCGGGCGCTCGAGCTCGCGGCGGCCCGTGCTCCCCACCTTCGCATCCAGGCATGTATGCCAGGCTCTCGGGACAGACTGCGCAGTACCGGAGCCTCACCCTCTGCTTCAGACCCTTCCGCTGACACTTCATTACGAAAAAATGTAAGCATATAGCAAATTTGAAAGAATTTTATAGCAAACGTCCTTCTACCCACCACCTAGATTCTACTATAAACATGTTACTACACTTGCTTTATTACATAACTTTCCATCCATCAATTTTTCGATACATTTCCAAGTAAATTACATCAGTACACTTCCCTCTAAATACTTTTGTATGCATGCCATTAACCAGAGTTCTATATTTGTTAACAGTTTGTCTTCTGTGATAAAACTTACATATGGTTTAATATAAAAATATTATGCATACATTCACTGATACTTACCAATGAATATACCCTTTAATCCAAATCCCTATCAAGATAGAGAATACTAGCATCACCCCCAGAAAATTCTCCTCCTGTCCCTTCTCAGACATTTCCTACTTTCCCCCCCAAAAGCAACCACTGTTCTAATTTTTTTGTACCAGAGATGAGTTTTGTCCAGCCCCTGTTAATTAGTTGACACCAACCTAGATATTAAGTAGTCTTCATATTGGCTTCTCTACCTTGACTAAAATTACTCTTTACCTATTATAATTCGCCACTCATTCAGCAATGAATCTCCTAAAACCGCCCTTGGTCACACCACCACACCAATCACCCCATCTCGTGAACTGTGAAGTGCAAGCTGCAAACTTAAGACCTTCTCCAATGTGAGCCCAGCCTACTTTGAGCTTCATCCCTACCGGTCCTGAATTATACAGCTTCTGAGCCTCTCTCAAGGAATTATACACTGCCTTGGGGTTAGTTTGTTGTGAAAAGTTGGACCAAAGGCACCTTGAAGACCACAGCAGTGTCCTCTTATCCCACAATATGTGAGAGAGAATACTTCCTTGCATATAACCTGGCAGTCAATAGATATTCATGAAGTAAACTGATGACAAATTTAACAAAAGAATTATATAAAGTTGAAAAAGGGAATGAATGAATTGAAAAAGGAATGTCTTTAACTGTCTCACACTACCCTGGCATGAATTTGGATTAGTTGTATTTATTGTGTCTGTCTTTGTAAGAATGTGGGGAGAAAGGCATGCAAAAATTCCCCAAGGATTCCTACAAAATTTAGAGATAGAGACAGTTGGTGAGCAAGAAGGGGAGTCCTTTGAAAATTTTTGATTACAATTTTAAGTGTAATCGTATGCCACTGATGTGAAGATTGCAATTTTAAGTTTTCAAAGTTGTCAACTACAAACTAATTTTCTAGTTTCAAATGTAGAGCTTAGGAGAATGGATCTCAGCATTTGGCTGCATATTAGAAGCACCAGGGGAGCTTTTAAAATCTGCTGATGTTCAAATTCCACCCTCAGCAATTCTGATTCCGTTTGTATGGGTTCAGCCGAGGCATCCATATGTTTTGTGAGCTCCCCAGGTGTTTCTACTGTGCAGTCACCGCTGCTGGATAATTGGTCTTTACACAGACACAGCACAGTTCCTGCCAGAGACCCAGTGAGAAAGGAAAGAGAAAATTCCTCACCATGGAGGAGAATTCAGGGCATTAGCTTTTACCACCCCTGGTGGAGTAGGGTATGTGTGCACCGCGGAGAGGAGGGTGGGTTTTCCAACAGCTACAGGTTTCGGGAAGCTGGGCCCCTACCCTTAGAGCTGGACGAGCAGGTCAGCAGCGGCCATGCAGGAATCACATCACCAGTAAGATTCATGAACCCAATTGCTTCAGGCTGCCCGGGGGACAGGCCAGGGGCTAGGTTGCTCAGTCACATCAGGAGTGACTAGGATAGCGGGAGTAGAGGGCTTGCAGGCAAAAATACCATCAAAGCTGGAAAAATACATAATCAGCACATCCACATAGTGTATTTCCTACATAGAGCTGGGGCCTGCTTCACGGAAGGGTAGGGAGCAGAATGCGTCTGTCAGGTTTCTAGCAACTGAAGGACATCAGTGCTGCTAACCCTCCCACCCACCTCATGACGATAACCGGTAGCAGCAAGGCTGACCACATGCCGGGTAAACGGGAAGGCGTGATGAGAAGGCATCTGTGTGGGGCTTTGTGAAAAAATTATTATATTTTCTTTGTATTATATGGTTAAAAGAAAAATTAAATGCTAAGTATTCAGGAAAGTATTAAATATGGAATGTGTTTAAAATTTCCAAATAAAATATGAGAAAAAATTCCAATGAGAAAATTGAACTTTTTTCTTTTGCACCCCAGTGGCTTTTTGTTTTTAAAGACTAATTTATTGATTTTTAGAGAGAAAGGAAGAGAGAGGGAGAGAGAGAGAGAGACATTGATGTGAGAGCACAACATAGATCTGCTGTGTCCCCCTGCCCCTCCCTGCACACCTCCCACCAGGGATGGAACCAGAAATCCAGGCACGTGCCCCTGGATGGGAAATGAAACTGGCAGCCTTCTGGTGCACAGGATGAGGCCCTACCAACTGGCCCAACAGGCCAAGGCCCAGTGGGTTTTTTATACCCTTCAGTTATATCATTGGTTCCTGCAAGGCTTATTGTTCCCTGATTCCACTCTCATTACATTCTGCCCTGTCCCTCCCCCATTGTCAACCACTCTATTCTGTTTAATGTATTTTTTTGTATGTGTTCTTATAAAATGTGCTGTGTTGCTTTAATGTATGTAAATGGCATTGTTATATATCAAATTCTATTCCTTCACTTTGTTTTCAGAAAACAGTTTTTTAAGCCCTATCCACATCGTCCTGTGTATTTTTAATCCCTTGTTCCTAACTGCCATGTAGTGCTGCATGGACCTCCCGTGCATCTTTCACCTACCCACTCTCCCAGTGCTGGGCGCACAGGTGGCTTCTAACACCACGCCACCATGAAAAAGTATGCTTTTTCTGTAGTGAGGAAATTTTCTGTACTGTCACTTACTAGAATTCAGTCCCTTTAAATCATACCTCTTTAAATGTAACCATCTCTTCTTTTGAGTTTATTGTCTAATCTATTGTTAAAGACACTTACCAGAATGGCTCCATCAATAAATCAATAAACAACAGTGCCGGCAAGGATGTGGGGAAGGGAAACCCTCGTGCACTGCGTGTGGGAGTGCAGACCGGCGCAACCACTGTGGAAGGCAGTGTGGAGTTGCCTAAAACATTAACAACTGAGCTGCCGCTCTATTCTTTTCAATAATTCTATTGAAGGGCTCAAATAACACTACTAGGCTTACCTATGAGCTTCCTTGTATTTCATTGTTTGAAGATTGAAGTTTTTTTTTGAGACCTTAAATTTTATCAGTACATGATAATATATATTTTCACACAACTCTTAGAATTTTCCTGTCCCAAGTAAAAGCCACAACTTTAAACTGCTTTTGCATTGGATGCCTGATGCTTACCCTTTTTCTCTCCTGTGACGGTCAGGCCTGTTGCAGGTTGGAAGACCGCCACTGGGAGAGGCAAGAGGTAGTTGGTTTCTTCCCTGCTTGCAATTTGGCTTCTCCCCTTCCTCCCCCATCTTGCTGACAGTGGTTTCTGACCGCCCCTCTGAAATGAGGAGAGAGGAAATAACAATAAGAAGAACATTCTTTTATTTGTTTGGATTATCTGGACATTAAAAATAATATAAAAATTTTCTTAGTATATTTTCACATCGTTTGATCAGTTTCTTTGCTGTACCTGTCTCTAATGCTAGTCAGTGGTATTTCTGTAAAGAATTCTATTTGGTATTATTATTAATTCCTCCCTCCCCCCCCCCAAAAAAAATTGCTTACACTCTTCTCCAAAGTGGTGTTTTATGGTTAAGGCCTTTGAGAGCTTTTTTACTGCTTCCTTTGACCTTCTCTGTAAATCATATTATTCCAATTGATAAAGTGCTGTCTCCATGGGACCGAAGGGACCTGGTAAGCTCCAAGCAAATTCTGTCAATGCTGGGCATTCTCAATTCCAGTTATTTTAGCATTGAAATGTGGAAATACTTTTAGTTACTTTGGTGTTAAAATATGTGTTTCCAGGCATTGCTTTTTGCCCTGCCCTCACCTCTCAGCCTTAGCCTTGCATGATCCTCAAGACCATCGTGGCTAATCTCACCAGACCCTTCATGTGTCAATGTGACACAGGCCCAGAACTCCTCTGTAATCTGACCTCCACAATTCTCTACCCAATCTTTTACTTAACTGTAATTCTTTCAAGCTCCTCACACCACTCCTATATTCTCTCTAAAACAGCACTGTGCAAGAAATGTTAATGGAGCCATATATGTGATTTCAGATTTTCTAGTATCCACATTAAAAGAGTAAAAAGAGACAGATGAAATTACTTTTAATATATTTTAATTTGGTATGTCCAAAATATTATTTCAATAAATAATCAGTATAGAAATTAGTGAAATGTTTTATATTCCTTTTTTTTTTTTTTTTTGGTACTAGGTCCTAAAATCCAATGTGTATTCTACCCTTATGGCACATCTCAAGTACTCAGTAAGCATAGTGGGCATCCTATTGAACACAGCAGAGCTGCCCTAGAGCCTCAGTACTCAAAGCATGGTCCACAGACTAGCAGCAGCATGTCCTGGGACCTTATTAGAAATACAGAGTCCTGAGTTTGACCAAGGTTTCCTGAATTGGAATCTGCATTTTAAGAGGACTCCAGGTGATATAGCTGCACATTAAAGTTTGAGAAGCTTTGGTCTGGAAAATACAGTTAGTCCTTAGTAAACCCCCCACACCCTTTACTCATCACTTGACCTTACTGAGACTTGGCCTTGACCTGTGGGCACTGCTTGCCCTGCAGCTCTCTCAGGTGGTATCTGTTTCCTCTGCCATACCTTTGTACTAGTAGGCCTGTAGGTGGGATGGGCCCCTCCTTTCTACCCCCCTAACCCCTCAGTTTTGACTCTCATGTTGGCAGACTATATCACCCACATGCTCTCATTGTTGCTGTTGCTGACTGACCCCCCAGGTCACTCTTCCTCATTCCTGTCTCTGTCACTTCTACATGACTTCGTGATTTTCATATCCAATGATCCATACAAGGCCCTGGCTCCCTCAGTTCCCTCCCCTTCTCCAAAGAGCTTGTCTTCCAACCTTCCTCAAACACCTGCCCATGATTAGACCTTATACTTTCTCATCACAAAAAAACTGCTTTCCCACCATAATCTCAGTTTTAAGCCACCACTTTCCAGCCACTGTTTCCTATTTTCTTTCTTCCCTCCTCTAGCACTCCAACAAAAACATTGACTTGCCCACCATTTGTGGTCCTTCACCCTCATTTACTCACTTCTCTCCTTGTCTCGGTTGATTCCATGGCTCAGCAGCAACAGCAGCAGCATATTCTTCCATACAACCCCCTCCTCTCTCCTTTGGTCAAATCCTCTCGCCAAAACCACAGTCCTGGTTAAATCGAACACTCTGCCTAGGCCATGCAGTTGAACATAACCCAGGAAAAACTCATAACTCTGCTGATTGGTCTTACTTTAAATACACAATAACTAACTGAGTGATCCGTTAGTGTTTCAGGCAATTTCCCTAGTCTATTCACATTTCTCCTTTCCTGAATGACTCTCTCACACCTTCTCACATCTCCAATACCCCTCCCCTATCCTCACTCTTCACCAGTGACCTTACTTTCTATCTAACTGATAAAATGAAAACAAGCAGAAAGGAATTCCATAAGTCCACAAACGATCTGTGTCAGTCTGTGTGCACATCCAGTGCCCTGTTATGTGGGTTAGTGGTTTGAGATCTGAGCTAAGTCTGGCCTGTGCCTGTCTGCTCACTGGATGTCATTGCTCTTGTCTACTCAGGGACACTGCTCCAGCAGACCTCCCTTCTCTCTCCTACATCACTAGCTTGTTCCTTCCTAACTGGGTCATTCCCACACACTACAAATGTCGTATTATTTTACATCACACCTGTTTCCTTTTAGTCTTTGTTCCATTTCTCTCCTTCCCTTTATGGCAAAAACTCCTCAAAAACTCCTACCTTTGCTTTCTCAATGCCCATCACCTTGTGTTTTCTTGAGCTCGCTTCAAACATCACTCCACTGAAACTGTTTATGTCAAGGTCACAATTCAGCACCTTGTACTAAAACCAATGGCCAATTCTCAGTCTTTATCTTATTCAAACAATAGAAGCAGTAGACAGTTGGTCACTCCTTCCTTAAAAAACTTTATTTTCTTGGCTCCTGGGACACCACACTCTCCCGATGTTTTCCTATTGGCTATTCCTCATTTCTCCAGCCTGCTAATGTTAGAAGATCTCAGGTCTCAGCCTTCAGCCAACTCTTTTCTATCTATGCTTGTTCTCTTTATATGTTATATATGTGTGGATTGACTACTCTCATCTGTACCTCCAGCCAATTCCTCTCTCCTGAACCCCAGACTTAAATATCCTACATCCTGCTCAACAGCTCCATTCAGATGTCTAAAGGGCATCTCAAACTTAACATGTCCTATTTCCCACCCGAACTTGCTCCCTCCCACAGTCTTCTCCAGCTCAGTTAATAGCAAGTCCATTCTTCCAGTCCATCCAAGCCAAAACCTTGAGGTGATCTTTGACTTCCTTCTTTTCCCCCTCCTTACTTTTAATCCTTTAGCAAATTCTGATTACTCTTCATTTAAGATACATCCAGGTGCAGCTACTTCTCACCATCTCCACTGTTACCATCTTGGTCCAAGTCAACATTATCACGTCTTGCCTGGATGATTTAAATAGTCTCTTAAGTTTTCTTCCTGCTCCCTACTTTCCCTCAGTCTATTCTAAACACAGCATCCAAAATGACCTTTTAAATTGGTAAGGCTAATAATTTACTCTTCTACTCAAACCTTCCAATGACTTCTTCTGTCACTTAGAGTAAAAGGCAAACTCACAGAATGGGCTATAATTCTCTACCTGACTACTAGTTTTCTGTTCCTGCATAACAAAGTAGCCCAAAACTTGGCAGTATAAAACAATCTTTCAAATAAATGTTTATTTTTTAACAATTTGGCGGGTCAGGAAACTTAGAACATCTTAGCTGAATAATTCTGGTGCAAGATGGAAGCCACAGTCTCAGAAGTCACATCCTAACCCTGGTGCCATTTTCTATTTGTTAGAAACAAGTTAATAAGCGTAGCTACACTTAAAGGGAATGATCACACAAAGGTGGGAGCCCTGGAAGTCAGGAATCTGTGGCCACTTTGGAGACTGCCCACCACAGCCATCTTCATATTCCCCTCTCTGGCTTCTTTTCCGTTCTCTGGGGAAGCCAAAGATGCAGTTAACCCAGAGTTTTCACCTTTGTTTTCCCTTTGCCTTGAGAACTTTCAGTCCAGATCCCTATGGCTTATTGTCTCAATTCCTTTAAATTTCTGTAGAAATGTAACCGTCACAGTGAGACCTTCCTAACCATACAATTTAGAATCACATCCCTTACCCTAACTTCCTGATACCCTCTAACCCCTGCCCTGCTCTATGTTCCTTATTGTTATCTAGCATGTTATTTTACTTATTTATTTTCTAACTCCTCCCACTACAGCAACATCCTTTTAACTGGATCTTAGGCTTTCAATCTTGAATTCCTTCTATAACCAAATGAGTATGCTCTTAAAAAGACAAATCGGACAATTATTGTTCCATATCCTAAAATTCTTCAGTGACACTTTATAGTCTTGTTCGGTGGGATAAGACCAAGCTAAGGTTGGTACTGACCTCTAGAAAGACATTGAGAAATAAATGGGCTATGTAGCATATAATGTTTGTTCTCTGCCTATGTTCCTAAGCTCTATATATTTCAGCTCTATCTAATTTTGAAGAAATAGTCCACATTCCCAAACATTCTAGCAGTCTTCAAACCAGACTGACAGAAATTAGAGTATAACTACCTCTGCTCTGTTGCCTGGTGAAATAACTATGAAATGGTAGTCTACATTATTTCCAAGTTTTCCACAGCAGTAGTTAGCTTGTTAACACACCTTCTATTGGTTGCCTTCCATTCTTTGTATCATTTCCTCACTCCCCTACTGGTGTTTCCTGCACCTCCCAAATAAAATATTTGCATTCTAATCCTGTCTCGATATTTGCTTAAGGGAAAATCCTAGCCCAAACCCGGGATTGGGAGTGGCACAACAACTGGAGGCCAGGTAGCTAAATGCCTTGCAATGCACAGCATAGCACAACCCATGATGAATTGTTCCTCCCAAAATGTCAATAATACAATCTGCCTCCTTGTTATGGCAAATAAGACCTAGCACAATCTATTATCAACTTTCCTCTTCAATCTCATATCCGATTTGGCTTGTTAGGTTCAATTCTTTGTTTTACCTGTGGATGTCATTTTTGTTTGTTTTTAGATTATAATTCTGCCATTCTAAATTAAACTCAGAGTGACAAAAAGAATAAAGAATCATTTATACCTACCTAATATAATTCCTAGATTCATTCCTGAGAATGGTCCTCCAAGTCTACCCTGGTGATCCATATGGGGTCTCTGAAAGAATCTAAACATCTAGGGATCCTTAAAGAAGCTATTGGATCTAGCAATGTCTGTCTCTCAGCCAGACTTTCATAGTTGCTCTAGAATGGAACGCAATTAATCTAGCTTTATACGATATGGGTTTTTGAGTGCCAGAAAAATTTCACCATTAGGTTAATCATTACTGTAAAGTTACAGCCAATTACTGATTCACTAAATCATGTTATTTTTCATTAATGCTTAGTTTCATTTCATTTAATTTCACTACTGGAAGGAGAGATAATAGAATGGTGCCTATGGCTTTTTTTTCACCCAAACTTTATGATCTTTTAACACCTCCTAAGTAAGAATGACTGAGATTTTCCCATCTTGACTTATGATTACCGTGGAGCAAAAATTAGAGTGATAGAGGGCACCTTGAGTTTTACCTAGTTCCATTTCCTTTTTCCCTGTCAACCCTTCAGGATAGAAAGTTTTCTTACTTCTCACCATAGACCTGTAATGATTCTTATGAAATGACTTCCTTTTAGTAGCTCCCTCCGGCAACTAACCCAGCTTTAACAGCTAAGTTATTATAGTGTCTGGTATGTAGTAGACACAAATATTTTGTGAGTGAAGGTTGACTCAATAAAATATTCAATCAAAGTATAAATATATCTCCCTTTTATCTTTCTTGGACTTCAGCAAGAAGAAAACTGCTCAGCATTTTTGTCAAAGTCCTTTATTGGACTTGACGAGCACACTAACTAAAGGAATCTTTTCTCTTGACAAGATGACTTTTTAAAACTTTTAATAGGAGCACTTGTTTTGTTTTTACTTTTTTAAGGCAATTCTGCTTACTGGTCTTCGTATTTTACTTGGGAGGAACACTGAATACAATAAGCTGAACAAGTTGCCACAAATAGAGTGAGGAGGAAGGAAGGAGAGCATTCCTGAACTTAAATGTCATAATCTAAGTGGATAAATTTTTAAGCTACCCCCATAAAATAAAACTAATAACTGGAAGAACAGCACTGTCTGTTTCTCATCAACACTCAATTTAGTCAGCATTTATTGAACATCTTTCCAATGTGTTCTGGGTATGTTCAAAGAAGGAAAACACACAGTCCTGCTTTGGAGGAGCTGGTGGCTTCGAAGGTGCTCTTCTTTCTCAATAATTTTTTAATTTATTAAAAACTTGGTTTTGATTTCACATAATCCAAGAAGGCTTTTGCAGAAAACACAATTTCCAGTGTGTACATGCCTTAGAGCTTTGAATCAAGAAGCAGAGAAAGACAGGGAGGTGTGAAATTTTTTAACTAAGAGTTTCCATTCACTTTAAACTCTCTCTTTCCATTTGCTATTTCATTTTCCCCCCTAAATACTATCAAAGGTTTATGCTGGATTCCAAAGAGGTTCATATAAACTTTGCGTATGTAAATGGAGCTCCCAGCATAGCAGAGTAAATGTTTTATCACTTTTTCCTTCTACTTATTCTCATTGCCTTTTACACTCCATGAATTAGCCTTTTATATGATTTTTTTCAGCAATTTAAAAAAAGAAAGGCTACAGCTTTTTATAAGTTGTAATAACCATTCTTAGATGACATATTAAATGTTCTGAACAAAATTCCAGTGTGGTGGTGTTGGGAGGTAGTTCCAACACTAGCTGGTTGTCCCAAAATTTAACTTAATTCTAACACTAGTTACCCAGAGATAACATCAGACTCCATAGGCTAAGGGCTCAGTCCCACAATACCGCCCTCCACTCCAGATGCCAAACACAAACCTAGGCTGTTACCTATGATTCTGACTGATCAGCTACAGATTGGAGGTTACCACAGCCTCCTCCTTGGGTTCAATTAATTGGCTAGCATGGCTCACAGAACTCAGGAACCCCTTATTCACTAGATAAGTAACTGATCACAGTGCAGCTGCAGGTTCATGCATACCATGGATGATGTAAAATGAACTCTAAAAGGGTCTAGAGGATTTGCTAGAAATAAACCATAACTGAAATGCAGGTTCAGCTGTCTGCCACAATGATAGCCACACAATGATAGCCAAACTCGTGAGACAAGTGCTGGTGCAAAAGGAAAGAGGTTTATTCAGGTGCTCTGACCTGAGAGACTGGTGGACTCCCATCTCAAAGATCATTTCTTCTTGCTCAAGTCCACGGTCCCTATAGGGATACAGAGGGAAGGGAGGCTTTTTTTTTCCTACCCAATTATTTTGCTAGCTTTTGGCATGTTCAGGCCCTGTCCATTCATCTTCCTAGTCTTTGGCACTCTCAGTGTAAGAAACTCCCCCTCTTCCATCTTGGCCAAAGGAGGAGACTCCCCAGCACTCCAAGTAACTGTCTACTGGTACCAGGGTCAGTGGGGAGGGGGACAGCTGCAGGTCCGGCTGTCAGGAAGCCTGAAGATGTTGTAGCCCTCAGCTCACCTCCCCACACTGGACACAGCACTGCACATCCAGGAGAGCTAGTTGGAGTCTGTGGGGCACCCCTGGATCCCAGTGTGTCAGTGACCTCTGCCCAGCCCCCAAGAGGCCCATTTATCCGAAGCAGCCAGCCAGGCCTCACTCATCCTGCCACCAGCTGCCTGCGCTCCAGCTGACTGCTTATGGTAACAAAATGATAAAGATTTATTCAAGGGTCTTAGAATCTGCAAACTGAAAATACACTTAGGCAAAAACCCAGAAGTGTTTCAAAGGAGAAAGTTAAGAGTTCTTATACAAAAAAGTGCATTCTTAAAAATAATCAGTCTGGCATACTTAGCCCTAGGATTGGTCCAGCACAGTTATCAGACAGATATCAGGTGGTCTGGATGATGGATGCAAGGTAGATGTTAGGTGATCTGTATACATGAACATTCATTCCTTAGTCTTTCAGAGGGTAATCAGAATTTTATGGGAAAGTTTGATAGATATTCAAGCATTGACACAGGACTGGAAAGTTCAAAAGTTTAGTTCCCAGGCTAGTTAAAACAAGAATAGAATTATTTCCTCATGGCTACACCTACTTGATTTTAGTAATTTGGCAGGTTTACTATAGTGACTGCATTTTATTTTTTTATTTTATTCCTCAGTGACTAGGTAGCCATCCAAAGATCACAGGTTCTTCATCCAAATCTTTTTATCTAGTCTCTTAATAAGCTAATGATTCTGTGAACCTGGGTTGTTCTAGCAAATTCCATTTCTCTGACATCAACTAAAGATTTTGGTCACCAATTCCAATGTGCGGAGGAGGGGTTTTCCCACACCACTACACAATTCTTGGACATCAGCTGGATGTCCTACAATTCAACTCAATTCTGACACAGTCTACCTGGAGATAGCATCAGATACCATAGGTTAAGGGTTCAGCCCTACAAGACTGCTCCTTTTGCCCCAACTTCAGACACCAGTTTCAAGTTCAGATTGTCAGTTGTTCTTCTAACCAACCTGTTATAGATTGGAGTTTCCAGTGGCTTTAGCCTTGGATTTGATCATTTCACTAGGGCAGCTCACAAAACTCAAAAAAAATTATTTATTAGATTACAGGTTTATTATAAAAGGATATAACTCAGACACAGGCTGATGGAAGAGATGCATAGTGCTAGGTATGGGGAAAAGGTGCAACGCTTCCATGTTTTCTCCAGGTACACCACTGTCCTTAAATCTCCATGTATTCACCAACCCGAACGCTCTCTGAATGTGTCATTTGGATTTTTATGAAGACTTCATTACATAGGCATAACTGATTAAATCATTGGCCATTGGCAACTGATTCAAATTCTAAACCCTCTCCCTTATTCAGAAATCAGCTGGTCAGACTGCAAATTCCAAACTTCCATTCAAGGTTGGTTCTCCTGGCAACCAGCACCCACCCTTAAGCGCTTTCCAAAAGTCATCTCATTAACCCTTGTGGTAGAAAGGAGCTTATTATGAATAACAGAACACCCATTTTACCTTTATGGTTTTGAAGTTATTTCAGGAATTAGGGACCATACGCCAAATATTATGAAAAAGATTCTCCCACTGCTCTTACTGGTCAGGAAATTTCAAGGAGTTGGGGAGCTGTGAACCAGGAGCCATGGTTTTATGCAACAGGGCTGTTTATTTGAAATGTTGTTGCTTAATTTAAATACATGAGCTTTCCTCTACAGATGAGTTTTATGGATATTTTCAGGATTGACTTGGAAGATATATAAGGGAAATTTTCAGTAACATTCTTAGTTTAGGATATCAAAAAACAGTAGCAATGTTTGGTTCAATTTATGTCTTGGTTGATTTAAATATATGCTAATTATAACTGAAAAGGAAATCTGGCTTTGTTGGGCCTTAGACCATACCTTTTAATGATCACAGATTTCAGATAGTTAGAAAGAATGAAAAACAGTAACAGTCATTTTTTCCCAGCACCCTGAGACCTTAGCTTCTTGAGGGCAAGGCCTGTACCTTGGTTTCCATGTACTCAGAAAACAGAGAGGGAAGAGTGGAGGTCGAGGGAAAGCATTTGTTCTCCATTTTATTGTGAGGCAATTTAAGACAAGGAACTTTTCTGAGATTATAACACCCAGGGGCATGGCCTCAGATTTTCTGTATCCTCATGCTTCCTAATGGACCATGTTTCTTCTGATACTGTTTCTTCTTAGGTAAACTAATTGCCCCCCCCGCCCCGCCAACATTTTTTTCTCACTCCCACAGATGGACAGAACTTTGGTTCAAGCCTCCCTCTTCTTCTTCCTTGGGGAAGAATTTGAATGAAACTTCTAACATCTACCTCTACATATTTCTTCACTCCAAAGGAGGAAGTCTGATGAACTCATAAGGAGTTAGTGGGTGACTGAGCCTAAAAGCAGGAACCACTTTTTTTTTCACTCTGTGCGCAGGCTCAGAGGTCTCCTCTGCCTCCAGCTCCTTTGTGATGAACACACCTGGAGATAAAGGACCCCCAGCTTCTCAAGGCAGCAGCGGACCCACCATCATGCCTCTGTCCCAGCTCTGTCACCTTTCACCGGGTGGGTAAGTTGGAGGGTGAGTCCATTCTAAGCCAAGTGTCTCCAATTAAGGAAGGGTAGGGGGAGGACAGGAAACCCCTGAGCCAAATTTTTGTAACAATTTCCTAGAACAGAATTGTGTTGTGCTGCGTTGGAGGCTCATTCAGTTGTTATCCTTGTCTGCGTCCTCTATCAGCAGTAAATGCTGGAAGAAAGGGAGTGACAAAAGATAAGCCACTCCAACTAACAGTTATCACTGTCAGAAGAGTCATTTACTGTTGTTGCTGTTTGTAACTTTGTAGTATGGAGAATTTCACCATCCACAAACAAACACAATAACAAAACCCCACAGGATACTTCTTAAAATAAATTATCATGTACTCATCCACAAACCCCAGTAACCATTAATTCATACCCCATACTTCTCCATCTGTACCTGTAAGAAGTTTTTTAAAACCATTAAATAGCTTGTTTTTTCTTAATGATAAATGTAGCTCTCACTTTCTTAGACCACACAGCTTAGAGTGGACAGTAGTTAGAGCTTGGGGTTAACAATAACAAGAAGACAATAGTAACATCACTGTGCTCCTGTTCCCCTGGGCTACCAGTCCAACAGCAGCAATGGGATCCCAAGGCCCCCTAACTCCTTCCTTTCTCTGAAAGCATTCTAGGAGATTCATGTATTGTTTTTGTATGGGGCATCCTCTATATTTTTCTTACCATGGAAAAGAGGTTCTCCTGCCACTTACAGACTTTAAGGGACAATTGCCTCTCTGCTGCTGGGATCAGCATAAGCTTTTTTTCTTTTTTTAGACTTAGTTTTTTAGGCTTACAGAAAAATTAGGAGGGAGGTATAGAGATTTCCCATATCCCTCTGCCCCCACACATGTGTAGCTTACCACATTTTTAAAAAATATACTTTATTGATTTCAGAGAGAGGACAGGAGAGGGAGAGAGAGAGATAGAAACATCAATGATAAGAGAGTCATCAATCGAGCCCGCAACCCGGGCATGTGCCCTGACCGGGAATCGAACCCCCATAGCCTGGATCCCAGGTCAAAGCTCAACCGCTGAGCCACGCCCGGCCAGGCTACCACATTTTCAACATCACCCACTACAGTGGCATATTTGTTAAAACTGATGAACCTACATTGACACAGAATCACCCCAAGTCCATAGTTTGTACTAAGGGGTCACACTTGGTGTTGTACATTCTATGGGTTTGAATAAATGTATAATGATATGTATCCACCGTTATAATATCATACAGAGTATTTTCACTGGCCGAAAAATCCTCTATGCTCTGCCTATTCATTCCTCTCCTCCTCCCACCCTTGGCAACCACTAATTTTTACTGTCATCATAGTTTTGTCTTTTCCAAAAAACCGTATAGTTGGAATCATACAGTATGTAGCCATTTCAGATTGGCTTCTTTCACTTAGTAATATGCATGAGTCCATGTCTTTAATAAGGTTCCTGCATGCATATGATGGCTTGAAAACGAATTTCTTTTTAGCACTGAATAATATTCCATTGTCTGGATATAACAGTTTATTTATCCATCCACCTACTGAAGGACAGCTTGATTGCTTCCAAGTTTGGGCAATTATGAATAAAGCTGCAGGTTTTTGTGTGGACATAAGTTTTCAACTTATTTAGGAGTGTGATTGCTGGGTTGTAAGGTAAGAGTATATGGACATCTGCCCCAGTCTATAAACACCGAAGACTTACTGAAGATGAAAAGCCGCTGACACCAGAGGTAGACAGCTATTCCAAGACATCAACAGGCCTGTAAATCTACAATCAATGTTGAACTCAGAAACCATTTTGGTTGATTGTCTTTACCTGTCCGTTAATGATATTCATCAAAATAATAGTTATACATGTTATTTGGATTTTTCTATATAATCCAACTGTTTATGATTACTGACCACGTATAAAATAACTGTTAATACTCTCTTTTTATGGCTTATGTAATGTTATACTAGATGCAAAATACAGAAAAATGAGATATGACAAAACTCAGAAATCATCCAGAGTGTGGAGGGTTTTTTTGTTTATTTTTTGTTTTGTTTTTGTTTTGCAATGAAGGCCATAAGACCTGACTGCCTCTCGTTTACCTGCCCTTCCCTTTTGGAAAAAATGCAGCCTCAAGTTACATGCCATGGTTACGGAATTTCCCCACCCCCAATGGTCAGCACAATGTTGATACTGAGACTTCCTAGGAATGAGCCTTCCTAATGCTGTGAGACCACATATATGACCAGAGGGTTGGTCATCAATGCATCTTTTAGTTTGATTTATGACCAAACTGGAAAATTGTGGACAAAAATGGGCTTCTATGGAAAGTAACCCTACAGTGTAATTTGATCATAAATTCCTAACTGGGCAGGCCATGAATGGTAACCACGCCCCAGACATGTAACTTCTTAATAAAAGGTATATTTTTGCTTTAAGCAAGCCCTGTCCATTGTTTTTGTGCACCGAGCTTAACACACCTTTGAAATAAAACATAACCACTGTCAAAAGAGCACATAATCTTAACTATCCTGTAACCCAATCCCTGCCTTGCTTTCTCCTACCTTCTTGTAATTTTTCTTACGTTTCCTTCCTACTTTCAAATGTGTAAAAGAAACTGTAAAATTGCTATTCTCCAGATTATTTGAGATCTTGCTTCCTGTCAGTTGTCATCAAGTTTGCCTCAAATAAACTCTTATAAAAATTCCCTACAGTTTTAAATGTTTCTTACATTGACTCATATAATAGGGGCATATCTATAGTCTCTCTGTGGAGAATCTCTTTCTAAGTAAGTTACTAGTGAATTCTTGGCAACATGAAAGAAAAGATCCTAAGAGTAGATTTGGGACGGCTGGATTTAGATAGAGAGGTGATTAGGTGATGGGGAAGGGGAATGTTAAAAAGCACTGAGTAAAGTATTCTGAGGAAATGGAATTCTCTTGGGGGGTCAGAGAAACCATTTGGGACAAAGTCTTCCTTATTCAGAACTTATAACTTGGCAGCCATTGATACTTCTATTGTTTATTATTTCCTACAACTATAAAAGGAAGAATCTCAAATTGTTACCGGACTAAAGGGTCCTTTGCCAGCATGCATCAAACCTTCGGACAGAAGTTTGCAGCCAAGAGAGGGGTTATTAGTTCAGAAAATAAATGGTGGCAAACCTGGAGTCACAGGGAAGGTAGTGCTCAAAGACCTGGCTCTCAATGGCATCCAGGGGGTAGGTTACATAGGGGAAAAATCATTAATCATGGTGGCTAAAAAAGTTGGGTTGTGGGCTCTAGGGATTGGTTAGGGCCAGCGTAGGGAGTAGCTGATCACTGTGTAAGTCCTGACACACACAACCGTATCAGCCATGGCTTTGTTCTGTCTGGTTTCGTGAGGGTGTGGGCCGTAGGTCCTTCCACTTTGTCCGGTCTGGGGATGAAACACAGCTGCAGTGAAAATGCTGCCTTTAGCTTGCCCCAAACTGTTTCTGTGGTAACAGACCTGAGGCTCTGCCAAGAGGGTGTGATGCTGACCAGAATCTGCTGGCCTCCGGGCTTGGTGACCAAGGAAGGGAGTGGACGAACAGAAAGGAGAAAGGATCATGTTAAAGAAATTGAATTTCTGTGCCATTACACATTTTCTAGAAAAAGAAGTTGGTTCAAAAGGAAGTTAAGAAAATTGCTTAAAGTTATTTAGTAAATAGTGGCAGGGCCAGGGATAAAATTGAACTCTGTCTGACAGTAATATGCTAAACTGCTTTAAACAAAGATGATAATAGTTTACATTTCCACTTCACTGCATTAAAATGCCCGTCTTCAGCCCATCCTCTAAACTGAATAGCCAATCTGGAATGCTTCAAAATTTTATTGTGTAAGTAGTACCTGGTTTTGTGTGTGTGTGTGTGTGTTTAAAGTTTTAATTTCAGACCAACCTTTGTGGTTATTTTATTTTATTTATTTATTTTTAATATATCTTCATTGATTTCAGAGAGAGGAAGGGAGAAAGAGAGAGATGAAACATCAATGATGAGTCATTGATCAGCTGCCTCCTGCATGCCCCCCACTGGGGATTGAGCCCCCAACCCGGGCATGTGCCCTGACCGGGAATCGAACCCCGATCTCCTGGATCCTAAGTCAAGGCTCAACCACTGAGCCATGTCCAGCTGGGCAGTAGTATCTTGTTTTAATTTGTATTATGTTGAACATCTCTTCAAATCGATGTTTTATTATTTTTTAATTTATTTTTCTCTCAATCACCTTGTCATATACTGAATTTGGTCTCAAAATAATATGTTGAAGTCCTAACTTTGTGCTCTTGTGAACTTGACCTTATTTGAAAATAGGGCCTTTGTAGATGTAGTCAAGTGAAGATGGCGAAACTGGAATATCGTGGGTCCTAAAGCCCAAGTGACTGGTGTCCCTATCCAGAGAAGGAAAGCTGGACATGAACACACCGAGTGAGAATGCCTCGAGATGACAGGCAGAGACTGGAGTGATGCATCTCCAAACCCCAAGGATCACCGGCAGCTGATCCAGGGGGAGTCAAGGAAAATCCTCTCCCAGAGCTTCAGAGAGAGCGGGGCCTGCCGACCCCTGATTTCAGACTTCTAGCCTCCTGTGAGAGAATACATTTATTTTAAGCCACCAAATTTGTGGTACTTTAGTGAGGCAACCCTAGGAGACTAATACATTGTCTCACAAACGATCATTTGACTCTAACTTTGGGTTTAGTAACAATCTGTGGAACAGATGGAGGGAACATAAGGTTGCTGGTTTTTTTATAATTATGGATAAACTCCTTAAACTATAATCTCACTTCTCTAACTTAAAGCTAGCCCTAAAAAAAAGGAGCAACTGTTTAAGGATTAGATGGGTAAAAAAAAAAAAAAAAATTCTAAGGGAACAGAACATCTTGTTTTCTCAGGCCACCTGGACTCAGGGAGGACAGTTAAAGAGTGGATTCCCAGCCAGCGAGCCCCAAAGGCTCCCGCGCTCCTGTCAGTGTGCCAGGTGCTTACATGCTCTTAGCGGCCACTGGTGTCCCGTCTCTGCCAGCTTCCCTTCCTCTGCACTGCTGGATGGCCTGGAGATATGTATCAACAAGAATACACCGAGGTGTAAGTAACAGAGTACTCAGTTAAAGTGGTTTAAAAATAAGAAACTTTATGTCTCACATAAAAAAAAGCCAGGAGATATTGTTTCTCTACAATTTTTTACTTTTTTCTCATAGTCACAAGCTGGCTGCTGCAGTTCCAGGCATCATACCCTCACATAAGCATCCAAAAGCAGAAAACTGAAATTTTCTTTGCCTATTTCTTTTATGAGAGAAAAACTCTTTCCAGAAGTTTTCAGCAGACTCTTTCTTGTGATAGGCTGTGAACTCTTAGGTCTTGAGCTATAAAGGTAACGTGATGGTGCATGTCCACTCTTTACCATGATTATGTTATGAAATAACTATGCTAATTTTTTAGGTTAACATATTACAAGTTTTAATAGTCTCCACAAATGACTCCCCCAATGAGCCATGCCTCCGAGTATTCATGCTCTAGTGAATCCTCACCCCTTGAATCTGGGCTAGACTTATGACTTGCTTTTGTTTAATAGAATATGACAGAAGTCACGCTGCATGACACTTGCATGAACCTTGCAGCTCCCATCTGGAACTCTTAGAATGTTACTCTCACCCGGCCGGGCGTGGCTCAGCGGTTGAGCGTCGACCTGGGATCCAGGCGATCAGGGTTCGATTCCCAGTCAGGGCACATGCCCGGGTTGCGGGCTCGATCAATGCCTCTCTCATCATTGATGTTTCTGTCTCTCTCTCTCTCCTTCTCCTTTCCTCTCTCTGAAATCAATAAAGATATAAAGAAAAAAAAAAAAAAAAAAAGAATGTTACTCTCATGAAGCCACCTGCCATATAATAATTCTGATTACTTTGAGAATCCCACACTGTGAGAAAGCCCAAGCTCGCCACACAGGAGGCTGCATGGAGAGAGAGAAATGCCCAGTCAGGTTCCAGCATGCTAGGTACACCAACCCAGGCATGAAACATGTGAGTGAGGAAGCCGTGTGGGACTTTTAGCCAGTCAAGCCTTCAGATGATTCCAGCCCCAGATGCCATTTGACTAAAACCAGAAAAGTGATCTTGAGTGACAATTTCCCATCTGAGCCCAGTCAATCCACAGAACTATAAGTGAAGATAATAATTTTTTGTTGACGCTATCAAATTTTGGGGACTCCGAATATGGGGTGTGGTGGGAAGACCCTAGGGTCAATAGTTTCTACCTCCTGGTATTTATGCCTTTATGGACTCCCTTCCCACTGAGTGAATGAGACCTCTGACTTGCTTCTAATCAATAGAATATGGCAGAGATGATGGGAAATCACTCCATTGTTAGGTCATGTTATTTAAGACTCCATCTTAGCATGTCGGAGTGAGAGATTCTCCTCACTGGCTTGGTGAAGTGAGAAGCCATGTTCAGGAAGCCCACAAAGCAAGGAACTTCAGGTGCTCTCTAAGACCCAAGGCTGGCTTCTTCTGACAGCCAGCAAAAAGCCAATATCTTGTCATACATCCAGAAGAATATGAATTCTGCTCTCTACCTAATGAGCCTGGGAGCAGATTCTTCCTCTGTCAACCCCCCAGATGAGAACACAGTCCAGCTGACATCTTGTTTGCAGTCATGTGAGGCCCTGAGCAGAAAACCCAGTCCAACTGTGCCCAGACTCCTACCTACATTAACTGTGAGATAGAAAATGTGTGTTGTTTTCAGTTGCTAAGTTTGTGGTGATTTGCTATGCAGCAATAGAAAACTGATGCAACAGGTGAGTGCATTTTGCATGAGGAGAGGATGTGAATTTAGGGGCCTAAGGATGGCCCCCTGTTTTCCAAAGAGGGCCACTGTCAAGTCCTCTCTGCACATTCACTGTGTTCCTCACATCAAGAGGTGGAACCTAATTCTCTCCCTTTGAGTTTGGGCAGGAATTACTCAGTGTTTGCTTTGACCAACAGAATGGAAATGATGTTCTGAGACTTCAAGGATGTCATAAGGAGCCTTGAAGTTTCTTCCTAGGTCTTTTAGAATCCTTGCTCTTGGTAGCCCTGAGCCAATGTGTAAGCTATCATACTGAAAGAGCCATGTGGAGAGACCACATGGAGAGGACAGATGTAGAGAGAGGCCTGGTCATCTTAGATTACAGCTGAGTCCAACCTTCTAGCCTTCCCTGCTAAGGCACCAGACTGTGAGTGAAGGGCTTTTTGGACCTTTTAGACCATACTAGCCATCAACTGAATACCACTGAGTGACTCCAGTTGATGTCACAAACAGCAGAAGAACGGCCCAGCAGAGCCCTGCTCAAATTACTGACTCACACGCCTAGCCGGGCTTGGCTCAGTGGTTGAGTGTCCACCTAGGATCTAGGTGATGGGGGTTTGATTCCCGGTCAGGGCACATGCCCGGGTTGCAGGCTTGATCCCCAGTCGGGGGCATGGAGAAGGTGGCCAATCAATGACTCTCATCATTGATGTTTCTATCTCTCTTTCTCCCTTCCTCTCTCTGAAATCATTAAGATATATTAAAAAAAAAAAAGACTGACTCACAGAATAATGAGCTTTTTGTTATACAGTAATCAGGCTGGATATGGTTGGGTGTCTTCTGAGAGAGGCAGAGTACCATCAACACTAACCTAGAATATCTCCTATGGGAGTCTTGGAGAGAGGAGGGGACTCAATAGCTGAACAACTTCATCTATCACATCTCATTGGATAGGTTTGCATCACCTGTCTATGTCAGTCCTTCACTGACAAGGGGATTAAAATTATCATAATTTTAGACTAATCAACATTTACCCCTGGTGCTTCTTTCCCTGAATACTTGCTGAACACTCCTTTTGTTGGGAGTCAAATCACAGTGTCTACCATAATGATTATCTGCAGCCACAGTCATTGTGCCAGGACCTCCGCTGATACTGTTGTTTTTTCTTTTTTAATTTATCTTTATTGTTGAAAGTATTACAGGTGTCCCATTCCCCCCCCCAATTGACCCCCTCCACCTCACTCCCACCCCGTGCCCAGGCCTTCACCCCATCATTGTCTGTGTTCATGGGTTATGCATATATGCATATAACTTCTTTGGTTAATCTCTTCCCACCCTCCACCCTCCTTCCTTCTTCCCTCTGAAATATGATCGTCTGTTACATGTGTCAATGTTTCTGGATCTATTTAGTTCGTCAGATTCTTTTGTTCATTAGCTTATTGCTAAAGAAGACCCTTCAACATTTCCTGTAGTGCTGGTCTGGTGGTGATGAACTCCTTTAGCTTTTCCTTGTCTGAGAAGCTCTTTATCTGACCTTCAATTCTAAATGATAGCTTTGCTGGGTAGAGTAATCTTGGTTGTAGTTCCATGTTTTTCATCACTTTGAATATTTCTTGCCACTCCCTTCTGGCCTTCAAGGTTTCTGTTGAGAAATCAGCTGACAGTCGTATGGGTGCTCCCTTGTAGGTAACTAACTGCTTTTCTCTTGCTGCTTTTAAGATTCTCTCTTTGTCTTTAATCTTTGGCATTTTAATTATGATGTGTCTTGCTGTGGGCCTCTTTGGGTTCCTCTTGTTTGGGACCCTCTGTTCTTCCTGGACTTGTAAGTCTACTTCTTTCCCCAGGTAGGGGAAGTTTTCTGTAATTATTTTTTCAAATAGGTTTTCAATTTCTTGGTCTCTTTCTTCTCCTTCTGGCACCCCAATAATACAAATGTTGGTCCTCTTGAAGTTGTTTCAGAGACTCCTTATGCAATCTTCATACTTCTGGATTCTTTTTTCTTTTTGCTCTTCTGGTTGGGTGTTTTTTGTTTCTTCATGTTCCAAATTGCTGATTTGATTCTCAGCATCCTCTACTCTACTGTTGATTCCCTGTAAATTATTCTTCATTTCCGTTCCTGTAGCATCGATTTTCTCAATTATTTTTGTCATACTCTTACTAATATCCTTGAGCATTCTTATAACCATTATTCTGAACTCTGTATCTTTTGGCTTGCTTGGATCTATTTCATTTAGTTCCTTTTCTAGAGGTTTCTTCTGTTCTTCCCTTTGTGACATGTTTCTTTGCCTCCGCATTTTGGCTGCTTCCTGGTGTTTGTTTCTATGTATTAGGTAGAGTTGCCATGTCTCCTGGAATTGGTAGAGTGGCTTTGTGTAGCAGGTGTCCTGTAGGGTCCAGTGGCTCAGCCTCCCCAGTCACCTGAGCTGGGCCTGCTAGGTGCTCCCCTGTGTGGGCTGTGTGCACTGTCCTGTTGTAGTTGAGCCTTGGTTGCTGTTGGTGTCACTGGGAGGAACTGACCCCCAGACCAATCAGCTGTGAGCAGCTGCAACTACATCCAGAGAGCTGCTATGCTGGAGACACCCCTGTGGAGCAGGATTTACTTCAGTGGAGCTTTGGTGTTCACCAAGTGTGCCCCTTGAGTGTGTCACTCATGGATGTGGTAGGGTTGTAATCCAGCATGGTCAAGTCTGACCACCAGGTGCACTGTCTCTGAGGCCTCCTGGGAGGTGCAAAGTCAGCCTGTGCCAGTGCCTTGCCCAGGGCCACCCAGCATGAGCTACACAGCAAACCGAAGTTGGCTGCTACTTGTGCTGGGCTTGGCGTTGTCCAGGAGAGGCCAAGCTATGAGCCAATGCAGCTGCCACTAGTTCCAGGCCTGGGGCCGCTTATCAAGACCTATGGGGCATGCTGCTGCTTGTTTGAAAGATTTTAGGAAAGTCCTAAGCATGAGGCTCAAGAGGCCACTTGCATAGTAAAACCACTGGAAATGGCCTGGATGAGCTGTAGGTGGGGGGGGCGGGGCCTCTGGGAGTCACGGGGCGGGGCCAAAGGTTTGAGTCAGGTGCTAGCCATTCAAACATGGCACCTGCCTGCCGGCTGTGTGCAGGGAGGACTCGCCAAAGGAGCCAGGGCCTCTGCCAGCCCTTCTGCCTGGGAGGAAGCTGCTCCTCCACCTCTTGCCCCAACTTCAGGCAGGTTAGTTCCTCCCCGAGTGTCCCAGGTCCTTTCAAGCTGCTGCCCGGCGCTGGGCTCAGAGGGAGCATCCGAGTGAATCCGTACTCGGGCCCTTTAAGAGGAGCTGCTGGGGCTCCCGCAGCCTCTGCGACCCTTAGTGACAGTCCCGCTGGTTTCACAGCCTGAAGTTGTGGGGACGTCTCTTCCCGGACCTGGAGCCCTGGGCTGGGGTCCTGCTGTGGGGCTGGGACCCCTCACTCCTCTGGGAAACCCCCACCTCCGAGATTCCCTCCCTGGTTCAACCAGAGCACTGGGTGTGGGCCGTTGGTAGCGTCTCGGAGATACAGCCCCGATCCACCTGAGTCTCCGCCCCTCCTCCCGGTCTCGGTGCTTCTTCAGCTCCGTGGTTGTAGGGCTTCTGTGCAGCCAGATCTCAGGAGGCTCTGAGTGACAGTGGTTCTCTATTTTAGTTGTAATTTTGATGTGGTTGCGGGAGGTGGGGGGTGCAGCTGTTACCTACGCCGCTATCTTGTTTCCTCTCTAGCTGATACTGTTTTGTCTCAACTGTCTTCACTGCTCACTGGTAGGTGAAGGCTCTGTCCCCACCAGGGCTCATTGCTCTTTAGTAAGGTTCCCAGAGGAGGAGCTTCCTTTTTCAGAGCTTACAGCTTGGTTTGAGAACTTGGGGCAAATTACCTGAGAGCTGCATCTGAGTATTATTTAAGGACTTTCACATCTACCATCACATCAAAAGTGAATCTTCTTGCCCTGGCTGGTTTGGCTCAGTGACTAGAGTGTCAGCCTGTGGATTGAAGGGTCCCAGGTTTGATTCTGGCCAAGGGCATGCATGTACCTTGGTTGCAGGCTCGATTCCCAGCCTCGGTCGGGGTGCATGTGGGAGGCAGTGAATTGATGTGTCTCTCTCACATTGATGTTTCTCTCTCCTTCCCCCTCTCTCTCTCTGTCTCTCTCTCTCTCTCTCTCATTGGTTTTCCAAACTGAGGTATAGTGAAAGAAGATTAGCAACAGTTCCATAAATAAAAAGCAAAGAAAAGAAATATTACAAAGAAGAGAAGAAATAATTCAGAGGGGAAAGCAGAAGCATTATTTGTGAATAATTGGCTCCTACTCAATGTCAAGAAATTGGAAACAAAGATGTGAAAAACTTATTCAACATATTAAATATTATACAAAATGGTTGATGCTGTAAACTGAATCCTGTCCTCCCTAAATGCCCATGTTGAAGCTCTAACCTGTACTGTGATGGTATTTGGACCTGTCAGTCTGGAAGTAATTAGACCATGAGAGTGGATACCTTATGATGGGATTGTTGCCCTTATAAGAGGAAACATGAGAGAGATGTCTCTCTCTTTACCACGTGAGGAGTAGCAAGAAGATGGCCTCTTGTAAGCCAGGAAGAGGGCTCTCACCAGGAACTAGATCAGCCAGCACCTTAATCTTGGACTTCTCAGCCCCGGGAACTGTGAGAAATACATTTCTGTTGTTTAAGCCATCTAGTCTGAGGTATTTTGTTTTAGCAGCCTGAGCTAATACAGTTGACTTTTATCCATTTAGAGAACTTGCAGTTTGTGGCCCTGCCCTTCATACTTTGCATTAAGTTTAAACCTTTCTGCCCCTCTTCCTCCAAAAAACACAGGAAAAACCTCTCTTTCCCTCTAGCTGTTATGGATTGAATTGTCCAGCCCCCCCTCCTTAATATGTTAGAGTCCTAATCCCCAACAACACCAAATGTAACTATTTGGAGATAGGGTTCTTAAACTGGTAATTAAGTTAACATGAGGATATTGGGTGGGCCCTAACCCAATATGACTGGTTCCTTATAAGGAGAGGAAATTTAGACACCAACACATATAGAGACTGCCGTGTGAACATGAAAATTACCATCTATAAGACAAAAACAGAGGCTGCAGAAGAAACCAATCCTGATCTTAGACTTTCAGCCTCCGGAACTGTGAGGAAATAAATTTCTGTTGTTTAAGCCACATTGTCTGGGTACTTTGTTATGACAGCCTTAGCAAAACAATATATGGTCCTACCACCTTTCTTTAGAAAATTTTTTAGAGAAATATCCTTTCTTTTAACTTCCCCTGGATCTCTAAACTACCATTTACCTCAATTTGTCATAATTTTATTTACAGGGCCTACGACAGTTTTCCTTTTATGGGCCTTCTCCTGTCATCCTTCTTACTAGGGCAACTAAATGTCCAGTGTTCAGTAGTGTGATAGGGAGTCTCACAGCTGCAGGATAAACTTAGCACATTCTCCCTGAGTATCCATTTTTTTCAGCAATTTTTTGGAAAATGTTAAATAATTTATCTGCAAATTAATTAAAGCATTTTAATATATTAAATAAAAAATGAGTTATTAAGATAATCTAGTAGATTTCAAAGACATTACTTATGATTTCCCCTAAATGGAAGTGTTCAGTCCCTTCTACAATAGGGCTTTTTCATTCACCACTTCGAGGTGCCTTCTGTTACTGCATGTAACACTTAGTCATTTTCTGTATAGGATGGACAGGGGAGAGGGAAGGTGTGAAACCAAAGCCAAGCCTATCTATAAAGCTAAGGAGTATTCCTGAGAAGTTTACGGGATAGAGATTTCATGTTTTTATTGATTTTTAGAGAGAGAGGAAGGGAGAGAGGGAGAGACATTGATCGGTTGCCTCTCTCTCACACTTGACCTCGGATCAAACCCACAACCTAGGTTTGTGCCCTGAGTGGGAATCGAACCCACAGCCTTTTGGTGTACAGGACTATGCTCCAACCAGTCACCCAGCCAGGCAGGGGCCAGATATTTTTAATTTAATTGTGAGATTTTCTGATTTGGGGACTTGAGGTCCGATTTGTGTTAGATTGAGCACTCTCCTAGTTACTTAATTTTTTGTTTAAAGTGATACCTTTCGTGTCATAAGCAGAACAGTGAAGATAAGGAAGTTTCTGTCTCCTCCCCGGATTCTAGTCAACTGCTCAGGTGCACAGCCTGCTGCCCTCCTAGGGCCTCAGCCGCCGCCCCTCTCGCTGCTCAGTGTGCAGCTGCCACTCGGAAGCCAAATTCAACAGACTCCGGGCGAGGGCCCCACCTTGCATTTGAATTACTTTTTGTTTGAAGTTGGCCACATTCAGGTTTATTGATCCGGCACTCTTCAACGTTTCCTTATTGTGTACATGGGCGGGGCCAGACATTTCCTTGTGTCTTGTCCTCTGAACTCTGGGAAATGCGAGAATAGCTAGAAAGCCAGGCTAGAGGTGAGGTCAGTCGTTCCCCACAACTGTGATCCCCATTCATGGGCCTTGGGACGCTAGTGCCCGTCAAAAAACATAAAGCCAGACTCTTCAAAAAGGCATTGCAACCGGTTTCCAGAAGTTAGTTATGAAGCCTTTGACCCCGGCGCCGTGACGCCCAGATTTGGAATTCAGGGCTTTCTCCTAACAGAAAGGACGGCCCGTAGCTTCTCCTAGCATCCTGGGGTACTTATCAGGATTCCTGGGACATTCAGTGGGAGGAGAGGACACGGGGGTTCCACGCAGGGAAAAATGGTGACGTACGGGCCGCCGACGGCCCGCCCCCTCTACTCGCGCCCCGCCTGAACCCAGCGTTTCATTTCCTGTCTTGAGGCTGCGGGTCAGACCCAGCCACAGGCCACAGCCCGCGACAATCCCGGTCCCCTTCGCCCCGCCCCTTCGCCCCTCCAACGCCCCGCCCCTTCGCCCCTCCAGCGCCCCGCCCCTTGCCCCGCCTGGCGCGCGGCCGTCGACGGGGGGCGGGGCCTGCCGCCGGCGCCGCGGGAGCGTCGGGGGCCTACGCGCTGACGCGCCGCCGCCCGGCTGCTGCCGGCTGTGGCGCCGCCGGGCCCGCCTCGGCCCGCCCCCGGCCCTCCCACTCGGCTCGCGAGCTGCCTGTCAGACTGTGGCGGGCGCCGCGCGGTGCGCTCTCTCTGCAGCCCCGCGAGGCGGCTTGCGCGCGGTCACACCCCCACGTCCTCCGGCGCCGCCGCCTCAGCCCCTCGCCTCGCGTCGTCCGCCCTGCCCGCCGCCGCCCGCCCCGGGACATGGCCCACGCGCCCGCACGCTGCTCCAGCCCCCGGGGCTCTGGGGACGGCGAGATGGGCAAGCCCAGGAAGGTGGCGCTCATCACTGGCATCACCGGCCAGGTGAGTGCGGGGCGGGGGCCGCGCCGGGCCTGCCGCCGGGCACGTGTGCGCCTCCCGCAGGCCCGGCCGGCGCGTTCCGGGAACAGCCCCCCGCGGCCCGGAAGGCGTGCGCGGCCTCGGGGCGGGCGCAGATGTCGCCCTGGGGCGCGCTCAGCGCTCGGAGAGTCCGGCGCTCACACCTGAGTGCCGCGGCCTCCCACCTGCCCACAGGCGACCGAGCCCGCGTGCTTACCAGCCCTGTCGGCGGGCCCCGGGCGGCAGGGGGGCACCGTGCGCCCGCCGGCGCGTGTGCGCCGCCGCTCACCTGCGGATGCTGGGAAGCGCCGAGGAAGTTTCCTGCTGTTCGGTTCTGCCTCTCAGGGCTTCCAGATAGTGGAGTCATAGGCCAGGAAATGCTTTCCACAAAGCGTACCTCACAAAAAGTTTTTCAAATTTTACGAACTCCTGAGATTCCTGGCCACGCGTGCTAGGGGCCCGTTTCCAGAGAAGTGACTGCTTGACGCCAGTGGCCACGCGGAGCGGCCCTGGGCGCCGGAACCTCGCGCGGGCTGCGGGGCCAGTTGGTGACAGTCACCTCGGAGGTGTTGCCACAGGTGGGGGCTGACGCCGCCTCTTCCCAGGCTGTGCTGTGTGCGGTGCAGCGGCAATGAAATAGTTTTGCCCGTGTATCTTCGTTGAAAAGACGTGATAGCTGTCCCCTGGAGATCTGGTGGTAGCCAGGATTACTCTGCAGTAAAGATGATAGTAGTAGCTAATACATATTGTGCTTATTATGTTTTAGTCGCTTGACTAATATTAACTCATTTAGTTTTCACAACTACTCTCTGAGGGGTATCCCCACTTTACAGATGTGGAAGCTGAAGCGTGGGAGTTTGATTTGCCTGAAGTCAAACAGCTAGGAAGCACCCCGCTGGGAATTCACACTGTGCACGCAAAGCTCTAGCATTAGAGAGAAGTTGAAACTGACCAGATGGATAGTCAAGAAAGATTAGACAATTTTAACTACTGGATATCTGATTGATTTCTGGTTATTCATGCATCTTACAATGTTTAAGGTAATGACAGTAAACACATTTTTGAAACTGGCAGGAGAGGTGAGTAGGTCCAGGATTGAGGTTGAGGATGAGAGCCCTTAAATTCAGGCCAGGGCCTGCACACTGTGTCTTTTTCTAATGCTGAGGACTCTTCTGCAGGTGGTTCCCCTTTTCCCAATTTCTTAGACTGGATCTGAAGCTCAAGCGTTTACTGAGCTTACATGAGCTCTTGAAGGTAAATGTGTGTGTGTTTTTTTATTTATTTTAGGTATCATGAATAAATTAGTCAAGTTGTTAATGTAACCATTGGTGTGGCTTAAAACAATTTAAGTGACCAGCAGTATGAATCAATGCAGGTTAGAAATGGAACCTTATTTAGAGCTTTGAGTGCAGTCTTCTGGCTGGTTCTGAGTGGTGAGAGATGTGCCCCCTACTCTAGTTTGTCCTATAGGCTGCAGGGGGTTAGTCTTCCTTAACCACATGTTCAGCATGCTGCTCCCTGACCAGACGTCTTTGGCTCCCTATGTCATTTCCAACTTTAAACTCCTGCTTGAGTGCCAGTCTCCTTTTAACCTCTGTACCAATTCCACATCCTTTCCATATCCACCCTCCTATTGTCCCCTTACCTGTTGGGTGTGATGGTGGCTTCTGCAGCCCCTGGCACAGTGCTGAACTATGTAGCTGCCACAGAAATCCTTGCTGGTGGAATTTACTGCTGTGCTTTGCATTCATCTTCTTAGCGACTCCCAACCTGGGTATCAGGGATTTCCAGAGGACTGTGAAATTAATGCTAGGGGTCTGAAAATCCATACCTTATTGTCCATTTTAAAAATTATATAGGGTGAGCTACTCACTCTGCTAAACAGTTTATGTATCTATCTGAGAGGCAAGTTACTCTTTTTGCCCTCATTTTACATCTGGCTAAGGAAAGTTAAATATGTTCCCTGAGGGTGCACACCTAATGAGTGTCAGAGCTGAGACTGGAACCCAGGAATTGCTCTAAACCATTTTGTTATACTGCCTCTGTGGCAAGCTACACACATTAAATTACAGCTGTGTGTGTGTGAGAGAGAGAGAGAGGGAGGGAGGGAAAGGAGAGAGGGAGAAGGAGGTGGTTTTACCCTAAGAAGAGGTCTCAGATTCAAGAAGGTGAGGTAGAAATCACTGCTCTGGCCCTTAGGGTTATTATGGCAATTGTGCCCAGGTGGGCTCTTCAATGGATTGTCCTGCATTCCTGCTTGAGAATGAGTGCAGTTATCCAGTGTGTTCTGTCTGCTATGCATCTCTAGTATTTACTGTCAGGCCTCATAGTCTAGCTTTCTCTCTCCATTCTGTTCTCAACACAATAGTTCTGCATCATTTCCCAAGTTTTTACCTTATTAAATCACCTTAAACAAAACCAGGTCCTGGCTTTGCTTTGCGGTCTCTAGGCCCTCTGCCAGCCATCCCCAAAGTTTCACCTCCATTGTCTAATGATGCTTGTCGTTCTTTACTATACTCACGGAAATGTTCTTGCTGTTCTTTGAATCTGGTCACCTGGTACATCGTTGGAGTCATTATTCTGTGACCTCATGTCCTCACAAGTCTTATTCCTTTTAATTCCACTAAAAGCCACTTACTAATCCTGCCAAAAGCAGCCATTCCAGGAACTTCATACTTATTTATATATATGCAATTCCTGTTGGCTACATAGGTAATTTACTATCTTACTTCTTTGGTTTGTAAACTGCTTTAAGATAGACACTCCTTTTCAACTTACTTCCCACATGGTTTCACCCAGTGGGCTTTTAAAAATGCTGACTTACTCTTCCC
Organism: Miniopterus schreibersii; assembly: GCF_964146895.1. Lineage (NCBI taxonomy): Eukaryota > Metazoa > Chordata > Mammalia > Chiroptera > Miniopteridae > Miniopterus > Miniopterus schreibersii. The sequence continues at coordinate 82,336,386 of NC_138109.1, read as the reverse complement.
ATTAACAGAACACGTCTTTACTGTGTATGTGCTGTGTACGAGGCTCATTTTGATGCTGCTGGGAATATAAATATATGTAAAACGTACTCTCTGCCCATGAGGATCTCACAGTCTTTGAGGAACTTAAGACAATACACATGAAAAGACAGTGCACGTGAAAAAAATCAGTATTGTAAAAGTACGTTAGGGGCCGAATGAATGGTTCATTCAACCTCAGGAGTCTGGGAGAAGTCACTGAATGCTAGAAGTAGCAGGGACTGTGTTTGGGGTGAACAGCATGCACAGGAATACAGAAAAGGGAGAGTTTTGGGGGACACTGAGGAAAAAAATGAATAGTAATAATGAAGGAAATTAATGCATCAAATTATTTATATCCTTCGTTTATTTCCAAAAAAATTCTGAGGTGGCTTCAGTGAAAAAACACATCACTAGCTCTGGCTGATGTTGCTCAGTGGTTAGAGTGTCAGCCTGTGCACCGAAGGGTCTCTGGTTTGATTCCCTGTCAAGGGCACATACCTACGTTGCAGGTTGGATACCCAGCCCTAGTCGGGGTGCATGCAGAAGGCAACCAATTGATGTGTCTCTCTCACATCAGTGTTTCTCTTTCTCCTCCCTCCCTTCCACTCTCTCTAAAAATCAATGGAAGAAATATTCTTGAGTGAAGATTAACAAAAAGCAAACAAAAACACATCACTAGACCATCATAAAAAGAATAAAAGAAACAGGGATCTGCAGTGACAGCAATAGAAAGGTGGAGGTAGTATACCAAAACCCAAAGCTGAGGATAGCTGCTGTTAGGTGGGCATAAAATTCAGCTTTGACCTCCCTGACGTCAAGACAAAGTGGATAGGTGAGTTCAACATTTTATTAGTGCTAAACTGTTAGCAGAATAACTGTTAAACAATAGACTCAGAATAACATCATGCACAATATGTTCCATGGTACTGTTTTAAAGAACACAGGGTCATCTTCCTAGGACACTCTTTTATTATGTTCTCTTTAATGACAGTGAAAGCACACCTTTTGAGAGGGGGAGACTCTAGAGAATTGAATGGTTAGTGTTTGTGGATTTTCCCTTTTCTAATACTTATTTCAAGCTGGTCTCTTCCAGGAGAGCAGGCGAGTTGTAACTGTAGATTCCTTTGTCCAGTGTGTTTGATGGTAAGGTTAATATTGGTGTTTTAAATATGGAAGAATTGACATGGTGAGGTCCTTCCCACCGGCAGGTAGGCCTGGATTTTCCTTGGGAAGTGGTTTAGATCTGGTCAAAAATTTAAGCAAGTAGCAATTCAAGGTTCTAGAGTTCTGCACTGTGATGCCTGGAGAACATAGCATTTATCTTTAAAAAGTTGAATGTTAGTCATGGTCTAGAGGAGTTAAGTTGTTCGTGGTTGGGAGACAGATTTTTGGTAAGTCTTGCATAGATGGAAAAATGGACTTTGAGTTATTAAGGTCAGATTACTTAAGCCATATTACTTTGTTTCAGAGTTTTAATTTTATAGCCTTGTTTTTTTTATTTTCACTAATTTCATTGATTTCTTTTGAGTTTATTCTAGCTGCCATAAAACAGTCCTGGCCTTTAAAGAGAACATGTATAAAACGGATAACCTGATTCCCTAGACTCAGGTGGCTCTCACAGGCTTCCTCCTCTTTATTTAAGAATTAGTTTAGAATGTTAGAAAATGGTAACTGAGAACTGGCAGGAAGTACACCCCCCCCCCCCCCCCCCCAGTTTTCTTTATGCTTCAGTTGAATTATAAAAGATGATGGGGATATTACCTTTTTTGGTTTTATTTCCTAAGCCATACTCAATTTCCCACAAATTTCTGCATTCCAATATAGGTATCAGAATCATCACTTGTGTAGATGGAGACTTAGTGAAATGTGATGAGGTCTGTTAAAACCAGCCCATTTGATTGGTAATGGCTACATGAGGAATCCTGGAGCCAAGGCTGTAGCCAGTTCAAGGAAGAGGCCCATGATTGATTAGTGATGTCTTCCTGGGCAGGGAGATGAGAGTGCTTCCTTGAATACCTGAAAAATAGTGTCCTAATCACTTATCTCCTATATCTAGCACAACTGGTATAGGTTAGGTACTCAAAATATTTGATAATCAAATTAATCTTTAGTTACTGATGTTTATTGTCTGGCAGAAAACTTGCCTGGAAATTGTATAAGTCTATAGAAATTGGAATAAAATGTTATAATACATTCTTTTTTGGCTGGATAGTAGCAAGACATTGTTAGGGTGCTGGGGAGAATTATATAGTATATACCTGACAGATAAGTTGCAGTGTAGGAGTTGAAATGATTTGTTATAATTTCAGATTTTTAGGACTTGGAATATACCCATTTTAGGGGGAAAAAATAACATACCCAGTTCTGTGTGATATATTTCCTACTGTTTTTGTACTCATGTTAACCACTAAATTTAGAGAAATGTTCCCTTGGCATACATGTTGTGATTTAAAAAAAAAAAAATGTTTTTATTGATTTCAGAGAAAGGAAGGGGGAGAGAAAGAGAAACATCAATGATGAGATTCATTGATTGGCTTCGTCCTGCATGCCCCCTACTGGGGATTGAGCCAGCAACCCGGGCATGCGCCCTTACCAGAAATCAAACCATGACCTTCTGGTTCATGGGTCAATGCTCAACCACTGAGCCACACCGGCAGGGCTACATGTTGTGATTTTAGAACTGGAGTTAAGTTACCACCATTATGTATGTAGAGGAGGAAAGAAGACTGAGAAAGTGTGACTTCTCCAGGCTACACTGCAGGTTAGTGCTAGAGTTAGGATTAGATTCCAGATTCTCATCTTTCCATTGTCTTTAGGACTGATCAACACCATCCTTCATTAACAACAGGAAAGACTGCTTTGAGCCAGAAAAATGGGAGTAGAAGACTATATAATAATAGTAAAATGTACATTATAGGATTCTATGAAGTTAAATAATAATAAATGTACATCTGAATAAGTCAGATCTATTTCAATACTTAAGGAAAAGGTAACTTTATATAAAATTTAACATTTTATTGTAATAAAATATTTTTAGTTTGGAAAGATTGAGAGGCTTAGGGTAATTAGGTAGGAATCTTTAGTATTTGATCTACAAATGAAAATTAATGAGATTATAGGGACTAAAGAAAGGGGTTAACTTTAGATAACACGTTCTTGAGAGAATATAGACATGTGCTGTTCATTCAAGGCTGCGTACTGGCCCAAACTGGTACCTTGCCTCCAGTGCCTCCACACTTACTGAGCGCCTCCTTTTCCACTCATGAGGTGGGAGAACCCAGTGCTGCATATCTTCATGTTAGCCTTTAGGACTTCAAGGCTGAAAGTAAAAGTGATCTTCATTAATTACTTGCTTGATTTTTAGGTGAACTAAAAATCTTTTGATCCTGAGTGGCTTTCTTTGAGGCTGTGATTCCATGTAAAGAATTAGGCTTAGGGAGTGAGGCAAAATGTTTGCCTTTAACCAGGATTGTGGATACCTGATAGTCAGTTATTTGGGGGGGGGATACAGAAAAAAATTTACTGACATTGATAGAATTATTACCGTGTGCCGGGCAATGTGCCAAGCACTTTATATTAATTATCTCATTTAACCCCAAGTGGTATGTATTTATACTTGTATCAAACAAGAAACTAAGACTTGGAGAACTTCAGACTTGTCTAAAGACCCTTAATGCATTAGGTGAAATAGTTGTTTTAAAGCAGGCGTGGGGAATGTCTGGCCCACGGGCCATATGGCCCTCGAAATCATGTTGTCTAGTCCTAATAAGGCCTCACCAAAGAGAAGCAGTTCCAGCCATCACATTAGGAGTGAGTTAATTAAATGTTTGACCAAATATAGCAGGCTAAGTTTTAAGTTGATAATTTTGTATGGCCCGCAGATGATGTTGTAAATATCCAAATAACCCTTGGCAAAAAAAAGGTTCCTCACCCCTGCTTTAAAGGCTGCTTTTGATTAGTGCTTTACCATGTCCATTAGATGTTAACATTAGCTTGTGCGTCAGTAGAAACCTGGACTAAGGATGCGGAAGGAAGGTAGGAGGCTCGGTTGAAGACTCCCTGTGGCTCCTTTTCCCAGTGCTTTTCTCAGTTCTCTGAGGATTTTTACAATAAAAGATGAAAGTGGTTAGAGCAAAGTGCCTTTTTCTGCCCATAAACTGCTGTCTCTTCCAGTGGAGGGTTAAGTGCCAGTAGATGATTCATGAGATAGTCAAACTGGTAGGTTGCACAGGCCACAGCTTAAGTGATGGTCTATCTGAATGAAAATTGTGACTGGAGAGCTTTCAGAGTCCTGGTGAGCACATTGATAGTCCCAGTGTTCTGTTGGTGGAGAGAGGCAGGTGAGAGGCTGAGATGCTTGATTTTGTGTCCTCTACAAATTATCCTCAAGGGCCCTTCTGCACACTGATCTGAGAGTTACAGCTCCCAGTGCACTTGCTGTGCCCTTAGATACATTACTTCCTTTCTCTAGTGCTACTGTATTCTGTAGAGTGGTGTTTTGTCCTTGCTGTTATGGCCCAGATTAGATTTTCCTTGGGAGACTGACTCAGAAGTCACCTAATCTAGATTCTTGTACCTCTATTATGAAGAAAGAAGCTTGTCTAAGCCTTAAAGTCTTTCAGCCTGCAAATTGCCCTTAGCAAGTACTTTTTAAAAAGTTTATTGATTTTGAGAGAGAGAAACACTGATTTGTTGTTGCACTTACTTATACATTCATTGGTTGCTTCTTGTGTGTGCGCTCATCAGAGTTTAAACCCATAACCTTGGCATATCGGGATGATGCTCTAACCAACTGAGCTACCTGGCCAGGGCCAGCAAATACTTTTGACTTTTCTTCTGGTGGGTTAGTTTGATCTGATGAGATGCTTCCTTGACTTGAGAGTAGCCTTAGCTCTTCTTTCTTGCAGTTCTTTATTTCATACCTCTCCTAAATTTTCAGGAAGCAGTAATTTCTCCATGCCCAAATAATTTTTCTCCCAGAGGCAATTACATTTTTTTAAAAGTTTTTTTTTTTTTTTAAATCCTCACCCAAGGATTTTTTCTCCTTTTATTATAGAAACAAAGGAAGGGAGAGGGAGCGAGAGAGAAACATCGATGTGAGAAACATCCATTGGTTGCCACTTGTATGGGCCTCTACCTGGGATCGAACCCACAACCTGGGTGTGTGCCCTGACTGGGAACCAATCTGAGACCCTTAAGTGCATGGGACGACACTCCAACCAACTGAGCCCTACCAGCCAGGATGGCAATTACATTTTGATGCTCTTCACCCTCTACTTAGTAATAGAAGTACTAGTAATCATCATTCATTAAAGAAATGTTTGAGTGTCAACTCTGTGTCGGGCACTGGAGGTATAGCAGTGAACAAAACAGTGAAAAATCACCATCCTTATGACATTGATGTTCTAGCAGCATCATGTTCTGGTACCATTGTAAAATTGATGTTGTAGATGGTGATGATGGTGATGATGATTATGATATATTACAGTAATGAACATGTATTGAGCATTTATTTTGTGCCAGGCACTGTTCAAAGGGTTTTACATTTATTAACTTACTGAAGCAACAGAGCATTCCTCTGAGGTGGTCTTCTTATTATCCCCAAGGAACACAGAGGTTGGGTATATTGCAAAGTCAGATTTGAAATGTAAATCTCAGTGATTTATTTTCTATTAAGTCTTTAATTAGTATCAAATAAATTCTGAGTGGTAAATACATTGTATATCAAATTTGAAAAACAGCATATTCAAGAGTTTTTTGCAGTTGTGGAAAGATGGATTATAGTAGTAAAATAAGCATTTATTAATCACTACATTATTTTATTTGTTGTGTCAATTGGGTCATATCTTTTAGTTAATTCTTTGGAGGGCCCATGTTGATGACTACACTTGCAAATTCCCTGAAGGCTAAGACTCTGTCTTAGAGCAAGTAGAGAAGAATTAGTTGCATTTCTAGGCCACCTTGAGTTGTATTACTGCTTAGTTCCTTATGAGCTGCATTGCTTTGGGCAAGTTATTTACCTTTGCTGCCAGGTTGGAAGAGTAATCCATACCCAACAGAAGTAAGCCTGGCACGTAATAGGGACCTTTGCTTTATTACTAGAATGGACCTTGTCTTCACTGGGTTAGCAAGACACTAAAATAAAATAAAAACTAAGACTTCTAGAAAGGAAGGTGAATGTGGAGGGCACTAATATTTAGCCTTGCTTTGAACAGGATATCTATTAACTAGGGGCAGAAATTTCCATAGTATTTGAAATCAACCACAAGGCTATAAAATTACTGGGAGGCCAAAAGAGTTGACATCCTATGAGTCTCATAGATGGAATGTGTAAAGCATGCCTGGGAGCCCTGTAAGAGGGTTGCCAGCAGTAGACTTCACTCTAACTCCTCCTTAATGGGAGGTGAGGTGGTAGGATGGAAGCTTTGGCATAATTGGAAATGAGAATGATGTCTTAAGTACTGTCCTACTTTGTCCTACTGTTATGTGGTGGAAAGGGTTTTTTGTTCTTTTTAAAAATGTGTTTACGTTACTTATTATTAATTACCTTAGGAAAGAGCTTGAAACTGAGAATCAGAGGCTAGGTTTTAACACCAATTAATTTTATAGCCTTAATTGTTTCTGAGTCTGTTTCTTCTTTTTTTTTTAATCCTCACCTGAGGATATTTTTTCTATTGCTTTTCTGGGGAAGGGGGAGAGAGGGAGGGAAGGGGAGGAGAGGAAAACATCAATGTGAGAGACACATCGATTGGTTGCCTCCTGTGCATGTCCCACCTGGGCATCAAGCCTGTCATCGAGGTACGTGCCCTTGACTTGAATCGAACCTAAACCCTTCAGTCCGAGAGCCAAAGCTCTAATCACTGAACCAAACCTGCTAGGGCCTGAGTCTGTTTCTTAATCCATGAGATGATCTCTAAAGTCTGTTCAGAGTGCAAAGGCCTATGATGTTAGGATTGAACACCAAATTATAATTGTTATATCGTGCAAACAAATCTTATATTTAAGCAGTACAGTCATTTAATATAGTTTTAAAGATAAGGCCAATAGGAGAATTTTTTTAAAAAAATGGAACTAGTGAACTATTAACTTTAGTAAATTTATAGTGAAGTGTGTAAACTAAGAAGAAATTCAAATATGAATTGTATTTTGCCAGAATTTATAAGGTTGTAAGGTTGAAGTGAAAAATCTGAGTTGCCTGCCCTTGTAAGTTATAACAAATGAAGTGATTTTTTTTGTTAAGGAAGGATTTTAATATTCCTGTTACTTATTTTTTGATTGAAGTTTTAGAAAATATAAGTATCTATAATTTGAGCTTAGTGTTTAATGGTTGAGGTTTTATTTATTTAATAAACATTTGCTGAGATTTATTCTGTGTTGAGCTAGGCGCTGGGAATATAGCCACCAGCAAGATGGACGTGATTTTGTCTTTAAGGAGCTGATAGTCTAGTGAGAAACAGGCAGTTTGACAAGTAACTTTATAGCATGTTAAGTGCTGTGATAATAACAAATGAGTCACTGAATCACAAGAAGATCATCTCTTTTAAAAAATGCTCTAAAATAACAATTCAACAGGTTTACTGAGCATCGCTTACCTTGGAAGTTTGTGCTTATACATGCCCTTATATTAAAGGGTTAGTTGTGAGGTCTTTTTGTAGGAGGCTGAGCTGCCTAAGGACCACCTATATGCTACTTTATTCTTCTTTTTGACATAGAAGTCTTTTGTATAGTCTTGTATTCTGTGAAGGTTGATTAAATATGTTACTATTTTCATTCTCATTTTTCTGTCTTAAAAACTATATTTCCAGCCTTTAACATTTATTCCAATTGGACACCTTACCAATTGTTTGATCAGATATATTTATGTATGTACAAGGGAATCATAGCCCAAGTGAAGAAGCATTTGATGAATTTTCATCTTGTGACAGCATTCCCAGTGTGGTCCCTAATGGCGAGTTAGTGTCCACTGGAATTAATATTTGTTTTATGGTTTTATAACTAATTTTTGAACTAGTGAAGTCGTGAGCTGATTAATGATAGAGATATGTTCTAAGAAATGTGTCGTTAGGTGATTTTGTTGTGCAAATATCACAGAGTGTACTTACACAAGGCTAGATGGGCTAGCCTACTGCACAACTAGGCCATATGGTGTAGCTTATTGCTCCTAGGCTACAAGCCTGTACAGTGTGTTACTGTATAAAACAACACAGTATTAAGTCAAGCTCAAGAAAAATGATACAATCAAGAGATGTAGGAGACTGATGCCGATGTAACATGGCATACTGTTTTATAGCAAACTTTTTAAAAAAATCCATTTTATTTATTTACTTTTTAGTAAGTTTAAATCCTTGAGGGAGATAGCATTTCATGGATTCTGTGCAGCTGTCACTTGTCTCTAAGTGTGCTTTAAAAGAATATTCAAATTATTGTTTTGTTGTTTCAACTTTAACTTGAACCTGAAACCAAAATCAAGTTTTGGGGCTCTTCTGTGTGGTTTCGACTTGGTTTTGTGAGGTTGGTCAACCCTGGGTATATGGAAGAAAAAAGTATTGAGTAAATTTCTCAAGGGTGAATGGAAAGATTTGGGGGGATTGGTTTTGAGAGGACATGATGGTACATAATGGATTTTTCAGAGAGTTTAGTTTTCTTGCATTTAAATATTTACCTTGAAAAGGAGACATAGAAGTTGGAAAAAATTGAACTGCCTCTGTTATTTTTATTTCCTTTCAGCTTTTTTTGTGGACTATAGGTTGTTTTTTTAAAACCCTGTCATTCATTTTGCTATTTGACTGATTTAGAAAGTTTTGAATGATTTTTACTTATGTATAGTATATTCTCTGCATTGAGTTGTATTTTCATCTTTATTGATTAAACATACAGATTTTAAGCTATTTAAGTAAAATCCAAAATTCATACTTTTGCCAGATTGTTATGGGTGTTTTGATTCTAATTGCTAAAAACAAGAGAGTGTTTTGAAAGGAATTCTTTTTTCTGGACCAGGTAAATGGTTGGGAGTCCAGCTGGAAATCTTAGGAGATTCTCTGTATGTGGGACAATGGTTAGTGGAGGGTTAGGGTTGGGTCCTAGGAACCTGAAATTACTGCTTAGCTTTTTGAACAGAGCAGATCCCTTAACCTTAATGGGCTTTGGCTTTTCTTTAATTATGCATTTCAGGAAATAGATATAAATATATGTATAGAGTAAAGACATCTAAATTTCCTTTTGCTTTCCTAGGTTAAACTTGACAGCTTGTATAATGGAAGCTAGAATTTTATAGGACATGGACTGGTGTTTGGATTTGGGAGGGGTTTCAGGAGTTAGCCTGCTGCAGGACTCTGAAAGGAAGCCTGCTGTTGGCTCTTGGAGTGTCATGAGGACTCAGGCAGAGGCAACAATGTGGCTCCCATAGCACCTTGGAATGATGGCTGTAGTAAGTATTTTAGCAAAGGCTTTGAGGTTTAGGTGGTAGAGGCACATGTAGGACCTACTGGGTTACAGTTTTGTCTTACCCAGGTAGAACAACCAAGTGTGCTTTTAAAGTTTACTTTATCTCTATAACTTAATAGCTTTTTCCCCCTATTTAGTTGCAGTAAGGTTGTGTTAATGTTGGGAATAAGTTTCGACCGTGCTGCAAATAAAGACACAAGAAATTGAAAATAACTCAGCAAGGCAAGCTTTACTTCTGCAGAAGGGTGCGGAGCTACCAAATTCAGGCAAGCAAGCACACCGCATGGGGAGTCTGTTCAGCTTTTTATCCCTAACGCGAGTGCCCCAGGGCCATGCCCTATTGGTTGGGGTGAGGCTTCACACTCTAAACTGATAGCCTAATTTGGAAAAGTGCTCGTGGAGTGGACCTTTGGGATGGACAAAACATACTCTGAGTACAAACGGCGGCTGCTACAGTAAAATGGAGGATGCTGAGGTAGGCGTCTATTCAGTTTGGCCTATTCTAATCCCTTTGACAGAGAAGAGTATTTCCTTCTTACAGTTAATATGCAAATATTTTTGTTTAGGAATGATTTTGGCAAAGTATTCTAATCCTGGCCTTGGATTTGAGAGAGATCTTTTCCTAAAGGAAAAGGAGAGCCAGTTAAACATGAATTTGAATCTTGACCTCAGGATATACTGGGGGCCTCAGGCAAATTTCTGCATCTCTCTACACCACTCTTATCTGTGGCATTTGAGTTAAAAAAGCCTTGCTGCTTATATCCAAGAAAACCCAGGCACAAATGGTCTCTGCCCTTCCTGTTTCTTTAGGAAAAGTGCTGAAGGTGAATTTTCCTAAGTTCTCTGCTACTAAGGGGGGTACATTTTATCCATGTTCAGCACCAGCAGGTTTCAGTTGCTGCTTGCTTTCCTTTTGTGTTGTGCTTCCCAGTGTAGACATGGAAGAACAATACATGGAAGAGCCATGCACTGGAGAGAAGGCCTTGCATGACAGTGCCTTGGCTTTTTTTTTTTTTTAATCATTTTTTATTTTCAATTACAGTTGACATACAATATTTTGTTAGTTTCAGGTGTACAACCCAGTGATTAGACATTACATAACTTGCTAAGGGATCATCCCGGTAAATCTTCCACCATCTGACACCATGCATAGTTATTAGAATATTATTATTATTATTGTTATTATTTTAATCCTCATTTGAGGATGTTTTTTCCATTGCTTTTCAGAGAGAGTGGAGGGGGGAGAGAGAGAGAAACATCAATGTGAGAGAAACACATTGATTGGTTGCCTCTCGCATGTGGCCTGGGATCTGGACCCTGTAATCGAGTTACACGCCCTTGTCCAAAATTGAACCTGGGACCCTTCGGTCCTCGTGCCGATGCTCTAACCACTGAACAGGACCGGCTAGGGCTAGAATATTATTGAATATATTCCCTATGCTGTACTTTACATCCCCATGACTGCTCTGTTACTACCAATTTGTACTTCTTCATCCCTTTACTTTTTTCACCCTTCCCCCGAACCTCCCTCTTATTAACAGAAAAATTTCACAGCACGAGTCCAGGTGAGGGTATCTTTATTAAAGCTGGGGACAGTGAAACAAGGAAGGGCTTAGCATAGAAGAAGCAGCAGGAGAGCCTAGGCTGGGCTGCTTTAGCTTACTGGGAAGTCAAAGAAAAGGGGGCCTTGGAAACAGGTTGTGGGGATTAGCCTGGGACGAGCTGCTGCTGCCCATTGCTTCCCTGGTTGCAAGTCTTGTGGGGACCCTTAGAGTTTAGGAGGTGTGTGCCTGTGGGGGAAAAAGAAGGGAAAGGGATTGGTGCAGGCATGATGCCCAGAGGGAGACTGTGCCTTGGGACCTTCGTTTTGAGGGTTTTTAAAGGCTGGGAGTTTAGTGGTGGTTTTAGGGGAGGGTCTCAGTAGAACATTCATCAGTTTTATGCTGATGTGTCAAAATGAGACTTATTCCTTTAACTTCATCTGTCCTTGGGTGTGGTTGGCAAATGGCACTAATTTGATTTCTGCTATCTGTCTCCCTGAGTAGGGTGATTTGAGCTGTTTACCCTCTGGTTTCGGAGAAGTGGAAACTACTTACTCTTAAGTGTCCTTGGTTACAGAAGATAGGATTTTGTGTTTTACTAGATGGCTGTAAATTGCATTTGTCTCAGTTTTTACCTATTCCACTTGTCCTGGCTTACTAGCCTGTCTTACTCCCACCTGGCAACTGTCAGAATGTTCTCTGTATCAATGAGTCTGTTTCTGTTCTGCTTGTTCTTTTATTTTGTTTGTTAGATTCAATTGTTGATATGTATTTATTGTCACTTTATTATTCATATATTTTAAAAATATATCTTTATTTATTTCAGAGAGAGGAAGGGAGAGGGAGAGAGAGAGATAGAAACAGCAATGATGAGAGAATCGTCACTGATTGGCTGCCTCCTGCATGTCCCCCACCAGGGATCAAGCCTGCAACCTGGGCATATGCTCTGACAGGGAATTGAACCAAGATCTCCTGGCTCCTAGGTCAATGCTCAGCAGTTGAGCATCGACCAGGCAGGCATATTGTTCATATTTTTAATCTCTTTTCTTCTTCTTAAGGAAGATCCTTTAACAATTCATGTAATACTGATTTGGTGGTGATGAACACCTTTAGCTATTGTCTGGGAAGCTCTTTATATGTCCTTTGATTATAAATGATAGCTTTGCTGGGTAAAGTAATCTTCCTTGTAGGTCCTTGCTTTTCATCACTTTGAATATTTCTTGCCAATCCCTTCTGGTCTGCAAAGTTTCTGTTGACAGTCTTATGGGAGCTCCTTTGTAGGTAACTAACCACTTATCTCTTGCAGCTTGTAACATTCTCTCTTTGTCTCTAACCTTTGGCATTTTACTTATGATGTGTCTTGGTGTGGGCTTCTTTGGGTTGTTCTTGTTTGGGACTGCCTGTGCTTCCTGGACTTATATGTCTGTTTCCTTCACCAAGTTAGGGAAGTTTTCAGTCGTTTTTTCAAATAGGTTTTCTTTTTTTTTTTTTGAATGTCTCAACAGTTGGGAATGAGACTACAGCTACAATCTTTTCTTTTTAAATCTCTGCCATCCTCTCCCCCAACTCAGGTCAAAGTTCATAGCAGCATAACACAAAATCCTCTGTCAGCCAGTGTTCTCTGCTTTGGGGTCAGAGTTCACAGGTCACATTTATTCCTTCCGAAGAATCATGGGAGGTTGCTCATTGTCCTCCTCCAGCCGCAGGGCACTGGCTTCCTCTTTCAGACACATGCCACCCACATAAGTCAGCTCATCCGTGTAGGCCAGTCTTGTTGGAGATGCGGGTGCTGTAGGTCTGAGTCACTAAGGGGCAGTCATGAGAGGTGGAGTCTAAGATTTCATTGGTTGTTTCCATGCTGCCATCCAACTTGTGCTGCTTCATGAGGGTGCACTCGCCCCCTTCCTGAGGGTCCAGGTTGTACATGTATAAGTACCCATTGGAAGCTCCCAGCAGCAACTGGGGAATCTTCTGAATTGTGGCTAGGGCGCAGATGTTTTTGTGGCCACAGAAGGGCAGGTGCACTGTGACGAAGGCTTTTCCCTGGTTGAACATTTCTGGTACTTGGGAGCGCAAGTAGCTGGTGGAAGCCATGAGCACCTTTCTGAAGTACCTGGTCCAGATGGTGGGCTCCTCCTGAGGCTTTTCCTTCACAGTCTCGAGTTTGAAGATGTGCATAGTCTCCGTGTTGCTGGAGGCGGAGAGGAACATGCCGTCCATGCTGAAGGCCAGCCAGCAGATGCGCACACACCTCTTAACTCCCCTCTGGAACTCAAAGAGTTTCTGTCTCTCTGGAATGGAAAATACCCTAATCATGGTCCCCTTCTCAGAAGCAGTAGTGAGCTTAGTTCCACTGGCGTCGAAAGCCAGCGCAGCTAAAGGACTGTCGTGAGCTGGGATCATGTTGGCAGCTCTCAAGTTAATGGTGTTGAAGACCTGCACCTCTCCAGTGGTGGCGCTGCCAGGGTACGCCAGGTAGCAGTTGTCATTGTTGATGGACAGTGTGCACAGGCCTGCCGGGTTTGGGGGCATCTCCCGGATGGTGTGCAGCACCTTCATGTCCCGAATGTTGTGTATGTATAGAGACTCCTCCAGGCTGTGTATGCCTTCCTCTTGTAGTTGATTGAGCCTTAATTGCTGCTGGCACGTCAGTGGGAGGGATTTACCCGTAGGCATATCAGCTGCAAGGACTGGCTTGACCACTGACCATCACCTTGGAGGATTGGCTGTGCAGGGGCCCACTCCACAGAGCAGGACATACTTTAGCAGGGCTCTGGTGCTTGCTGAGTCTGCCCCTTGAGTGTATTACTGTTGAGGTGATTGGGTGGTGGTGCTTTAACGTGATCAGAAGTTGTCCTGTGGGTGAGCTGGCTCTGGGGCCTCCCAGGAGGTGTAGGCCAAAGTCAGTTACAGCCTGTATTCTGCCTGGGGCCACCCGGCATGAGCTACAGAGTGATCTGCAGATGACTGCTTCTTGTGCTGGGCTTGGAGGTGCCCAGGTGAGGCCAAGCTGCGAACCAAGGTTGGCTGCTGCAAGTGCTGGGCCCGGGGCCACTTAACAAGAGGTCCTGGACACACTGAGGACAGATGTTGCTTGTTTGAGAGATTTTAGAAAGTCTGAAGCATGAGCCAAGGCAGGCTATTCACATGGAAAAGCCACTGGAAACAGCTTGGGTGGGCCCGAAAGTTGGTTGGAGCAGGAGCTTCAGGGAATCACCAGAGTAGGGTAAACAGTGTGGGCCAGGTTGATGGAGTCTGAGATACGGTGCCTGCCTGCTGGCTCTGTGGGAGAAAGGCTCATCAAAGGAACAATGGCCTCTGCCATCACTTCTGTCTGCGAGAAAGCTGCTCCTTAGCTCTCACCCTGATGCTGGACAATTCAGTTCCTCCTTGTATGTCTGGTTCATTTCAATTTCCTACCGCCTTGCTGGAGCTCAGAGAGAGTGAGTCTGAGTTATTGGCCTAGAAGAGGATATGGATCATATAGTGGATGTGGAATCTTTCCTGAATGCTTCTTTAGGAGTCAGCAAGTACTGCCTGAGTACAAGGGACTAGGGAACTGTGGAGCACACTTCTGGGTTCAGGGGTGAAGAAAACACCATCTTCAAGATTTCTAATCATATAACCATTGTAGCACCTTTTTGGTCTCTATTACAATTATCATGGACATCTGCTTGTATATTGTAGTTCAAATGTTACTTGTTTTTATTGGTTTTATATTTTCAGTGAGATAATGTAATTTAGGGAAATAAATGCAAATAGAATTAGAGTTCATTAATTTTTAATATGTTATATGTAAAAACAAAAAAAATTTCTGTGATGTTGATTGAAGGTTGCAACTTCAGATACTTATATTTGATTACTAATTCTGATTGGGAGGTTGTTGTTTACTTTGTTGTTGGGAGTGTTGCTCTTGGTATATTTTTCACTTAACTTTTGTTAATGATGTCTTTGTGAAAGCACTTTATTAACTTGACTTATTAATATTTAAATTTAAGTATAACACACAGTGATGGCAATATTTAGTTGCACTTAAAAGGTTTAGAACAGGCTTCCCCCACTTGTGCTGCTTTGGCATGTGAATTATTTTGAGCTGAAGGCAGTTGAGACCCTGTGGCCTCACAAGGAACTTTTACTTCTTCCTGAAAGAATTTAAACTAGGGGCCTTGCCCATAATAAAAGTTATTACCAGAGATAACTTTTTATGACTTCTCTTTAGGGCAGGGCAAACTTCTTATTACTGACCATCTGCTCTTCTTATTGTCCTGTGAATGATCTCCCCTTTGAAACCCCAAGGAGCCTTACCTCATCCTCGGCTCAGAATGCCATAAGTACACCATTTTACCTTTATGCCTCTGAACCTCCCATGTATGTGGGGTATCTGACTCTCATGTATGTGGGGTTCCCATATGTACATTAGTATTAAATTTTGTTAATTTTTCTCATTACTCTCATGGTTATTTAATTAATAGACACTTGCCAAAAGAACATAGATTGACAAGGGAAAGTCTCTTTCCTCTTCCCCACTCTTATTCTTTTTTTTTTTTTTTAATTGATTTTAGAGAGAGGAAGGGAGAAGGAGAGAGAGATAAAAACATCAATGATGAGACTCATTGATTGGCTACCTCCTGAATGCCCCCCGTGCTGGTTGATCAAGCCCGCAGCCCGGGCATGTGCCCTGACCAGGAATCGAACCATGATCTCCTGGATCCTAGGTTGATACTCAACTGCTGAGCCACTCTGGTTGGGCCCCCACTCTTATTCTTATGGACAGTAATCATATGCAAATCTAACTCCTCAATCCAGCTAGTGATCATGATCTCACAGGGCTTACAGCTCTGACATACTCTTTCAAAGTTTGTGGACTGCATTTGGGTAGAAAAGATTCTAACTTCACAGGTTTTATATTATTTCTACCCAAGAACCAGGATGCTGAATCCAATGCCAGATCTGAGAGAAATCAAGTATGTTGTTGGCAAGTACCTAGAACAGCATGAACACTGGGATTGCTCTTTATCTTAGGTGGGTAGAGATAGAGTCTCCTCACCTGGCACAAGGGTAAGGTTCTATCTGGATTTCTCAGTTCATTTTCTCTTAAAAATTGGTCTTGGGTTTTGTAGACATGGTGAAATGTTGGAAAGCATTAGTAAAAAACAAAACAAAACACAGGGGGTAGATCTTGACTGCTCACCTGGCTGGGTATTATCTTTGAGAAACTGTCCCTTGTGTAATTGTTTTCTCTCCCCTTCCTCTTCGTTTTCTCCCTGGTAGTTTTTTCTTTTTACATTTTTTCCCCTTTTTTGTCTCTATGTCCTCCTCCTCCCCCCCCCCCCCCTTATTCAGGTTAGGTCTTCAAGGGTTGGAGTGGACTTATTACGAGTTTCACATGCCAGGAAGTGAGAGGGGCAGGAGAGCTGTAATGGTAGTCCCTGCCCTCCTTTGGTCCTGACTGCCTTGTGGGTTGCAGTTGTACCTTAGGAGAGTTTAGAAGGCAAACAGTGGACTCTTAATTTAAATAATTCTGGAAGGAGCATTAATGATATTTGTAGGTCATGGTCCAGATGGAAACTGGCACTTTCCTGAATCCACCCCTCTCATTTCACCCTTTAGCATTTCCTTATGCTACTCTGTGGTAGGATTTCACAATTGTTCCCTTTGGTTTCCTAGTGTAATGTGTAAGTAAGGAGTGATATTAGTCCCCAGTGATGGTCTATAACAAACACACTGATCCGGATGCAAGCTGGAAAACCTAAGGGTTAGCAGGTGATCCGTGACGCACACAGAGTGGTGTGGGACCAGCCATAATCAACTGCAGGACAGAGCTGGTGTAGGGGCAGGGCCTTCACTAACAGAGGAAGTGTAAGGTAAAGGGGCTGTTTGCTCTGCCCCTCTGTCTTCAATAGAGTCAATATGAGGAAAGGCTGAAAGTCAATATGAGTATAGGCACATCCGTGTTCAGATGGCTTCTCTCCCAGTTCTTAGTTCTGTGGCTCCAGGGCAGGTATTTAGTCCTCTGTGCCTCAGTTTCTCTTTTGTAAGGTGGGGATAATAACACTACCTACCTCATGGGGTGAGGATGAGATGATTCATGTTAAGGACACAGTGCTTGGCACATGATAAATGCACATTAATTTTTTACTACTAACTGTTCTGAACATTAGTCTACCTTGCCCCAGAATTCTTTTCTTGAAGATATGCTACAATTTTGACAGGAATACTTTACTAACTTTTCATGTCCAAATAAACATGTTTTTATGAAGGTACTTGATGTTAGTCAACAAATGCTGTGCTCATGATATTTTTCTTTATGAGCATTTGTTCTGAGACACAGTATTAAACTTGTACACAAAATATTTCTCACCACTGATCCCTTTTGCTCCTGTAACTCTGAAAGTATATGTAAAATAGCTAAAACTACTTGATAAACTCTTTTTAGAATAAATGTATTTCTCCTATAAGAAGTATTATTAAGATTTTTTAATCGGGAAGCAGTTGGTTGCAAATTGAAAATACTTTCCAACTTTTTGGCGTATTGCAAGGTTTCCAATATCATACTCCAACTGACAATGCCTGGTTGTCTGAGTCTAATAGCCAGAGGTCCTTGTTGCCTTGTAGTCAGCAGTCTGCTTTAGAGATCCCTACAGTGAAAGCTGAATTAAGTTGAGCTGCAGTAGGGATGGGTAATTTCTAGGGTTCCACAGAGGGCTGTCAGAAAAACTATTCCTCTGATTATTCCCACAGCATTTATTTCTCAGCTAAGTGTCTTCAGTCATTGTGTTCACGTCTCTTAAATACTGTTTAACTCACTGTGTTTGGTTACTTTCCCATCACATCCTGAAACCTTATTTTCTAAGACTATCAAAGACATTTCATTGCTAACCCAGTGTAACTTTGGTCCTTGTTTCCCATGATTTCTTGGCACCTGCTGTTTGCAAGGCACTTTTTCTTGACTTTCTGCCGTCTGCTGGTTTCTTTTCTACCTCACTATCAATGCTGCCTCCCCCTCTTCCTCCTCTGCTTGTTCCTCCCACTTTTGAAAGTTGGCACATCTTAAGATCCCATTCCCAGCTGCCTTCTCTACCTAGTTTGTATGCCCACAGCTGTAGCTACTCCCTTCTTGTGAGTCCCAAAGCATTGTCTCCAGCACAGATTTGTTACCTGAGTTCCAGACCCTTAATTCCAAATGCCTCAGCATTTCAGTGTAGGTGTTTCATTAGTCTCTTTTCCTACTCCATATGCCCAAAGATGATCTCTCTCCTCCCTTCACTCATTCCTTGTTATTCTCATCCTAATTCAGAGCAACATCACAGTGCATTATGGAGCGAAAGTGAAAACCATGGTCATCCTGTTCTCTTCTTCCTTCACCCTCCTGTCTTTACTAGCAGGTCCTGTTGATTTTATACCCTAACAGTTTACATAGCTATTTCTTCTGGTCCCCTTGCTGCCCAGATAGGTCACCTTATCCTGCCTGGGCTATAGCAGTCACCTCCTACCTGGTCTACCTCTAGTCTCTCCATTTTTCATTCATTTGCTGCCAGTGAGTTCTAACTGAAATGACCATCTGATAATGTCCCTCCTCTGCGTAAAACCGTCAGTGGCTCCATCTTGCCTCAAGGAGAAGTGTGAGCTCCCAGAGTCCAGGCGCTTTGTGACTGGTGCTCTCCCGCCTATGCAGCACTGACCCGTGCTCTGTGTGTGCACCTCATAATTCAGCCATTTGGTGTTCTGACATGTGGAAAATCACCATATCTGTATTTGTCAGGGTCTCCAGAGAAACAGGACCAGTTGGCTCTATATGTACAATAGAGGGATTTATTTTAAGGAATTAGTTGACTCATATGATTGTGGAGAAATCTGAAATCTGTAGGGCAGGCTGCAGGCTGGAGACCCAGGGAAGAGATACTGCAGGTAGGCAGGGAGCAGGGAGGCAGAATACCCTCTTCTTCAGGGCTCTTGCCTTTGACTCAATGGATGTGAGGCAGGATAAAAAGAAGTTAGGGGAAAATCCTGACAGTGGAACAAGGAAGTAGGAGCCTATATCCTCTCACCAGAGCCCCCACCCCAGGCATGATCAAAGAGAAACAGTTTATGACCGGTAAGCCCACTTGGTGGTCCCAGAAGTCAGTAACAACAAGGAATGGCTAGAACCTGACCATTCCAACATGGGGGGAAAATTGACCAGACGACCCCAAAGCTCATTCTACCATCATTATAATGGAAACTAAACCAGAAGTGGAAGGGGAGCTGAGGGGAACAAACACTTCCAGATGGACCATGTCAGGAACAGGGCCCCCTCCCAACCAGAGGGTAGAGTCAGAATTTGATGCCCCAAAGTTTGGAGACAGCTTCCCCTTAGAAACATAAAATCCCAAGAACTAACTCACTGCAGGCGCAGACTCACTCTGAAGTTGGTCCGTTTTGCTTCTTTTGTTGCCAGTGAAATGAGTTCTTTTGTGGTGTCCATGTGGAGAAGTTTATACACGATGGCAAGATTTTATTTGGGGTTAAGAGAATTAATACACCCTCAGGCATGTAGAGGGCGGGCAGTCTCTAGAAGCAACTGCTATGAGCTTCCTGTTATATTTTCTTGGATTACAGTAAAGAACAAAGCACCATTCAAACCATCCAGCTCAACTTTCTGAATTTTCCTGGGCCTGAGTTGGGCCTTCCTCACAGCAAATCCTGTTCCTGGACCTACTGGGGTTCCACACCCTCTACCCAGTCCTATTACCTTTCCAGTTTTTTCAGGTTGGGCTCTGCCCCTCTATGTCATCACTCTTGTTCTCTCTGTGCTTGTCCAAAAGTTCTGTTATGTCACCTGGTTTCTGTTGCACTTGTGCCCAGCAGAGGAATTTCCCCTCCTCCTCCCTCTGGGAATTCAATACCAGGCAGCAGCACTGGGGAGATTTTCCAGTTTATTCTGAGGATTAAGTCTCCTAGGGGGCAGTCCCCTGGAGTGTGTAAATAAGTCTGTTATATGCAGTAGTTTCCCTGCAGACTAGATAAGAATGCTGTCCTGATACCTACTTTAGCTTCCCAGTTTATTAAACATACTATTTAATTCCCTTTTGCTTCCTTCCTTATATAAAACTAGCTCCCTATGCTAACATCTCTCCCCCTAGAGAACGTGAGCCTTGTAATCTTACAAGGGTAAATGGGTGATGGTCTCATCTTCTGTAACTTTTGTGCTGTCAAAGGGGCATAGTCCTGCCTAGCTTAAGGCCCAGAGGTTCTCCCTACTGTCAAAGAAAGAAAGGAGCAAAGAGGGAAAGGGGATCCTCACGCAGGGAAGAGGGTTGTTGCAAAGTCTAGGTCAGCATGCTGTCCCTGGGAGGCGGCATACACAGTGTCCAAAGGATGACGGTGTCTAGAGGATGGTGCTGCTGGACAAGCTGGTGTTCTTATGATGGAGTCATCTGTAGTGTGACAGCTTCTAGACAGGAGGCTTTCTCAAAGAGAAACTTCTAGCCCTCAAGGGGTTGGCAGCCATAGGTGTGCTCGTGGTCTCCCTCTTCAGGGCTCTCCTAGGAATGCTCAGAAGAAAGGTTTAATTCTGGACAGGTGAACCCACCTAGTAATCCCTTGGAGTTTTACAGCTGTGCAGTGGTGGCGGCCTTTCTACTTAGGTTGTAATTGATTAGTGGGAGAGCCTTCCTTTCAAGTTTTGAGAAGGACTAGGTCTCCTGGGCTAATTAGAGTGGGGACTAACCTCTGATTGGGCATAGACAGAATTTTATTGCCACATTCAGTTAGGGTTTTTTGTACTTGTCCTAAGTTAGCTAGGTATTTGACAAGTTCATGAGTTTCAGTGTCTAATGGAAAGTCAGAAGTAAGGAAGGGCTTCCCATATATTATTTCAAAAGGGTTGAGGTTAAGATGTGCTTTTGGGGCTGCTCTTAGTCTAAGAAGAGCTCTAAGTAAGAGTTTTACCCAGCTCTCTGATGTCTCTTAGCACACTTTCGCTAGGATTTTCTTGAGAGTCTGATTGGCCCTTTCAACTTTTCCTGGGGTTTGGGGTCTCCAGCTAGTGTGGAGATGACATTGTATGCCCAAAGCAGAGGACACTTGTTGAGTAATTTTAGAAATGAGAACGGCCACTGTCACTTTGTAAAGACTTAGGAAGTCCAAATCGGGGAATGATTCCTTTTAGTAAGAACTTGGCAACCTTCTGGGCCTTTTCTGTTTCAGTTGAGTATGCTTCCACCCAGCCTGTGAAGGTGTCAATAAACATTAGCATTTATTTCCACAGGAGAGTGGCATTTGAGTAAAATCTATTTGCCAGTCTTTTTCTGGGTAGGTTCCCTGTCTTTGGATGGGGAGGGGGTTAAGAGGAGAGGGAGGGGTTCTAATCTCTCCTCCTAGGGTACTAGTATAGCATAAATTGCAAGCCTTTGTAACTTTAAAAAAATATATATATCTTTATTGATTTCAGAGAGAGGAAAAGAGAGGGAGAGAGAGAAGATAGAAACATCAATGATAAGAGAGTTGTTGATCGCTGCCTCCTGCAGGCCCCCTACTGGGGATCGAGCCCACAACCCGGGCATGTATGCTGACCGGGAATTGAACCCCGATCTCCTGGATCCTAGGTCAATGCTTAACCGCTGAGCCACGCCCGGCCGGGCTATAACTTTCTCGATAGTCTTGTGGAGCCCAAGTTCTGTAAAAATTCTATTAACTAGTGAGGTCATTGCATCTCTGCCTAAATGAGAGGAATTATGAAGCCCCTTAATGATTTCTCATTGAGAGTTTTGAGGGAGGAATAATCAGTGATTTAATTCCCACCATCTCTTAAGGTTTAGTTGATATTTTTGTTCTGAGCCCAGTCATTTTTCTTTTCTTACTTTACTCTTTTTTTTTTTTTTTTTAAGACAAGGAATACTTTATTCAAACTAATTGGAGAAATGGACAGATTCTGTCTGCAAAGTATCATGTTTTAAAGCAAACAATTGCACCTGGCCAGGCATGGCTCAGTAGTTGATCCAGGAGATCTCCGTTCAATTCCTGGTCAGGGCACATACCTGAGTTGAGGGCTCGATGGGGCTCGTGCAGAGGCAGCCAATCAGTGATGACTCTCATCATTGATGTCTCTCCCTCCCTCTCCCTTTCTCTCTCTGAAATCAATAAAGATATATTTAGAAGTAAAATAAAGCATACAATTGCTACATACAAATTAACTGATCAGACCACAGCTTTTAAATGTTTAAAACAAAATAAACTTCCCTGTAAAAGCAGCACCATTGTGACATTTTAACTTTAATATTCCTCTCCTTTCTCACCCTCTCCTTCAACAGAATCCACACCATCCTCCTCATAATCCTTCTCAAGGGCAGTCATGTCCTCACGGGCCTCAGAAAACTCTCATTACTTCGTGCCCTCACTCGTGTACCAGTGAACAAAGGCAGTCTTGGCATACATCAGGTCAAACTTGTGGTCCAGGTGAACCCAGGCCTCAGCAGTAGCTGTGGTGTTGCTCAGCATGCACACAGCTCCCTGTACTTTGGCCAGGTCTCTGTCAGGTTCCACAGTGAGAGGCTGGTAATTAATGCCAGCTTTGAAGCCAGTGGGCACCAGTCCACAAACTAGATGGTACCCTTGGTCTTGATTGTGGCAGTGGGGGCATTGACATCTTTGGAGCCCATGGTTCTCGAAGGCTCCCAAAAGAAACACGGAGATCAAAGACTGAAAAACCACAAGTTGTCCTTGATGTAGCAGGTAAACCTATTCAATGTTTAATTGATATAGAATCCCCTTACTCTGTTTTAACTTCATATTTTGGTCCTTTGTCTTCAAAAAACCTGCTCCATTGTGTAGATAAAGGGGAAGGTCATGTCTAAATGGTTTCCCGAGCCTCTTCCCTGTATCTGGGAGACATTTTAGTGAATGATAGATTTCTAGTTATGCCTGAGTGTCCATGTCTGTTATTAGGAAGAGATTTTTTGGCTGTGTTAGGAGCTACTTTAAGCCTACCAGTACCCATGGTTTATTTCTGGCTAGTCTGCATCCCCTTGAAAAACCCCAGCATCATACAATCCCTCCTGAGATATGGGACCAAGTAGACCCCTAGGTTTGGGACAGGGGAGTCCCAGGCCAACCTAAATCTGCTCAACCAGTAAAATTCTCTCTCAAGGGCCATAGTAAATTCCCATGTAAACACCAGTATCCTCTTAAACCAGAGGCCAAGTGAGGCCTCCAGACTCTCATAGATAAATTTATAAAACATGGCCTTATAGTCCCACGTCAATCTCCCTGCAATACCCCAATTTTACCTGTACTGAAACCAAACAGAATATAGAGTGGTACAAAACCTTTGAGTCATAAAAGAGGCAGTCACTCCCTTGCATCCTGTAGTACCTAACTCGTACCGTGTTTCAGTTCAGACACTGCCTGGCTTACTGTCTTAGACCTTACAGATGCCTCCTTGTGCACCCTCAGCCTTTATGTTTGAGTAGACTGGCCCAGCCACTAATGTCACACAGCAGTTCAGGTAGACAGTCCTGCCGCAGGGCTTCTGGAACAGCTCACATTTATTGGGGAACATTGTTGCCAGAGAATTTAGGGAACTTACTTTAAATTCTGCTGCTCTCTTATAACATGTAAACAACATACTAACGATAGTCCCACTCTGGAGAAATCAAACAAAAACACCATCCGGGTCCTCAATTTCTTGGGAGAACGAAAATACAAAGTTTCCCCTGCCAAGGTCCAGATTTCTAAACAAACAGTAATATATCTTGACCATGTCCTTAGCTCTGGTCAGAGAAAGTTGTTGGTCCAACGTAAAGAGGTTATCCTATGTATAGGGCCACCCCAAACAAGGAAGCATCTCGGAACACTTCTAGGCATGGCAAGTTTATGTTGAATCTGGATACCAGGATTTGGACTCATTGCTAAACCGCTATACGAGTCTCTAAAAGGCTCTGACACTGACCCACTTGCATCGGCAGACACACAACAGCAGGCCTTCAGAAAAATTAAATTTATTAAAAGGGGATGGGGATATCCAAAGGGAAGGGCTCCACGGCACTGAGCCAAAGGATATTGGGTCCGTGATGGCAGCGAAAATATACTTGGGATGGTGAGACAAGGAAGAGCACAGAAGAAGCAACAGGAGAACCTGGGCCGGGCTGCTCTGGTTCACTGAGAAGTTGGAGAGAGAGAAGGGAGCCTTGGAGACAGGTTCAGGGGATAAGCCCGGGACTAACTGCCGCTGCCCACTGCTCCCCTGGTTGCAAGTTTCATGGGGTCCCCCCTGAGGGATGGAGATGGGGAGTGTACACTGGGTCCTTTGTTCTGAGCTTATTGATCTCTCTCTTGCATGCAGGAATCCTAGGGGAGGTCTCAGAGGAGGATCTTAATAGAATATTCATCAGCTTTCCTGGTGCACTTTCAGGGTCAGGGTCATAGTCTCCACTGATTGGTTGGGGGGTGTGGTGTATTAGTCAGTGTATCTGGTGCTGAGGCTATCAAGGTGCCACTTGTCAGGTTTCCCTGCTTATCTGGGCCTGGAGCTGAAACCTAACTGAGGCCTAGGTATTATATTTAGGGAGGAACACTCAAGGTGTCTAAACCACATGACCAGCGGTATCCTGGGGAAGGATAAATTACCCTGGGGACAAGTTTCTTGTTTTCCCAGTTTCACCCATTGCTAGCTATCTGGGGCTTCCTACCCCATACCCAGGTTTCTGTACCTGGCTCATCGTTTGTTTTTGCTTCTTTCCTGTACCTGGAGTTGAAACACAGCTGAGGCCTAAATGTCTTCGTTAGTTTAAAACTCTGTCTCTGTGGTCAACAGACCTGAGGCTTAGTTCCTAAGATTATTTGTTTCTTATCAGAACCTCATTGTCCTGGGAGCTTAATGCTTAAGGGGGTGGTTGGGCAAGGGAGAAGGCCGCAGGTGAGTCAGGGTGCTGGATGAGGCCAGAGTTCGAATCAGCCGTCTCAGTTTCCCCATTCTACTTGCCAGCAAATTTTCCTGACTTCTTACTATCCTGCCCCAGATGTGGACCCCTTTCTTTTGTTTCAAACAAACAGTTGTTTTTTAAAGTAAATGATGAGAAGAAAGAAAGTACAGTCTTTTATGTTTACGGACTTTTCATTGTGGTGAGAGTGGTGGACTCTGAAAGCTGACAGACTGGGATGAGCCACAGAGGTTGAAGAGCACCTCCCTCTTAACGGAGTTGGGATAGTTAGTCTCACACTCTCAGTGGGTCTTTACGTGGCAAGTAGAAAAACTGGTCTCGAGCCTTAAATTTTGCCTCAGACTATAGCTGTAGTAATTTTAATCTAGAAGATTTTTAAAGGGTATTTTATACAATCTTGGCTCTGAAGTAATCTCAGTGGAAATCTATAGAACATTTAATTTTGAGCAATTTAAATTCTTGTTAATCTTCTGAGATGTACCCCAAAATGTAAAATGTAGCCTGCGTAACCAAAAGCATGGGCTTGTTAAGTGGGGAGTTAAATGTTCTCTTTTAACAAGGTAGTTATTCTAACAGCTATGAAGATAATTAACAGGAAATGTATGCTAATGGAAAGTGCACAGAATGTGGAAAGTGGAATGGAAAGCAGCATGGTGTGAGACCAAGAGCTCAAATTTCAGGTCAGATTTGGGGACGCTGTCACCTTGAATAAACTTTACTTTCTGTGTACCATTGTGTCTTAATTTATCTAATGAGGATAATTAACTTAATTGCAGGGTTATTGCCACATAGCATAGCATAGTTTACAGTAAATTGTATGACATTTTATAATCTGAAACACTTTAAAATATATGCATATTAAAATATTCAAAATTACAAATGTGTACATTAAAATATATTGAATTATCACATGGGAAGGATGAAAGTTAAGATACTGTAACTGCTCTGTACTGTCTGAGGTGGATACTAAAAACACCTACTTTCCACTCTAGGATGTGTAATTATTTACAAAAGTGAATCATTAATTTCTGGCAAAAACGGGTTCTTAATCCAAGAAACAGTGTATAACTAAAATATTTTGTAATGTTTTAATGATCTGATCTATCCAGTTTGCCTTCATCTTGCATTTTCTGTGGGCCAAGATATTTCTCTCCCTTGTTTTTCCTCATTATAACTAAGATGAGAGGGAACTTATGTTGATTTGTGGTACAGAAAGATAGGATTTTTTGTTGTTTATCATTTTCCTGTCCTTTAACTTTCCAATTTCCAGTAGATTGTTCCGAATATCTTGGTATTAAATGAACTCATTATAACCCTTTAACTTTCTTTCCTTTTTTCCCCTGAGGTTTCTATTCTTGTAGCGGAAAAGACTCAGGCCGTACACCGGAGGAGGCGAAAGGAGACCTTTATTTAACGCATGCTGTCCCGGAGGAGGCAGTCTCCAAATTCTGGGCCCCGAACAAAGGGCTTGGGTCAGCTTTATAGGGTCGGAGTTCGGGCCTGCTTGTGGCGCGAAAATAGTGGGCGGGGTTACAGAGGTCAGATGAGGTTACATGTACATTCAGGCAGGTAAGCTGATACCTGAAATGGGGAGTCTTCCTAAAATGGCGGCGGTTCCTGCCTCATTTCCCCCCCTCTGATGCTATTGTTGCTGCAGCAATTATTGCATCATGATCCACGTCCCTCTCCTCCGGGTCTTCAGTTTCCCAGAGTCTACAGTAATGGACCTGCTGAAGGGCTAGAATCTTGGCGGTGGCCCTTCTGGTAACAGTGGTTTCTAGGGCCCGGATGGCCGTTCTAATTACATACGGCCTGATAGATATTCCTATTAGGATGATAAGAACGGGCCCGATTAACGGAACGAGCCACTGGACCCAGGCCTGAGTGTCTAGGCCCCAATTCCAGTTCCTAGTCTCCTCTCTGCCTCTCTGTATGCTTCCTTTTAATTCCTTTACTTTCTGTGTTACTTAATGGCCATATTAGGTCCCAACATACCTGCCGCCCGGGTGGTCCATATCCTCGGCACTTGTGAGCCTGGTAGCCCCTAGTTCCCTGCATAACCCCTGTCCAGTAGACCTTATTATTCCAGGTACACTGAGCCTTGTTTGGTTTTGCACAGTCTGGTGGCATGTCAGTGCTATAGGAAAAGGGGTTTCCTTCAACTACATACAATACTACACCCGAGAGTCTTATTCTCTCTCTCGGGGTGCTGTACTGGGACCAGGGAACTGTGATAACGGCAGGGGCACTTATAGGAAGCAAACTATATATCCACACAAACAAGCAAAACTGAGGTATAGTCCCCCAAGGGCTACCCGCCCCCACAGGTTCCAGTCCTGAGGTGCCGTCACCACCAGTCCTACTCCGAAGATTGTGGCGAGGAGCCTGGCAGCTGCGAGGTGCTATTCTGGACAACGATCCGTTCGTGGGTCGGTCCTTTCCTTAGCTTCAAGGAGGGTAGCCGCGGCTGGGGCCGGTCCTCAGGTTCTCCGTTGACCTCAGGATCGGCTGCCCTCTTGACTCAGGTGTGATGGACCCAGGGCGCTGCTCCTGCAATCTTAAGGGCAGTAGGGGTTGTTAATATGACTAAGTGGGGTCCCGTCCAAGCCGGCTGGAGTGGCTCCTTCCTCCAGTCCTTAACCCGCATGTAATCTTCTGGCCTAAAAGGGTGTGCTGGCCCCCCTCTAGGGACTGGTTCTGGGCCTAGTCTGGCCTTGTGTACCTGTTCTAGTGTCTTCCCTAGTTTCTGGATATTCCTAGTATGATTGGCTTCCCTGATTATTCGTAGTTCTCCCCTAGGGATGGGCAATATTGCTGGTGGTCGCCCGTACACGAGCTCGAAGGGTGTGTAGCCTGTGGGGTTAGGAGCGTTTCGAACCCTGAACAAAGCTAAGGGGAGTAAATCAGGCCATGGCAGGTCAGTGTCTTGATGGAACTTTGCTAGTGTCTCCTTCAGAGTTCGATTCATCCGCTCCACCTTCCCTGAGCTTTGAGGTCTGTACGCCGTGTGTAGCCTCCAGGTTATTCTTAGTTGCCTTGCTAGCTCCTAGATGACTTTGGCGACAAAGGCTGGCCCATTATTGCTGCTGATGGAGGTCGGCAGTCCAAAGCGGGGAATTATTTCTCTTAAAAGGGCTTTTACTACCTCTCGGCTTTCCTCAGTCTGGGTGGGGAAAGCCTCTACCCACCCCAAAAAGGTGCAGACAAGGACTAGCAAGTACTTGTAACCCCAGCTTAGCTTTATTTCCGTGAAGTCGACATGCAGGTCCTCAAAGGGCTGCTGTCCCGTGTTGAATGCCAAAGGTCCTTTGTGGGTGTGGAGCAGCGTTGTTCCGCACGCGGGTTGTACACCGGGCCACAGTTGTAGCGCATATGCTGGCCAGGTTGGGGAAGTAGTAATATTTCTTTAGCAAGGCCTCCAGGGACGTTTTCCCTAGATGAGTCAGGGTGTGGCATTGCCTCACTTGATTGCTCGCCTGGGTCTGGGGCACATACAGCCGCCCATCCGGCAGTTCCCAGATGCCAGTCGTAGTCTGAGTACACCCTGTCTGGATCGCCCACAGTTCTGCCCTCCGCGCTGACCACCCGGCTGGTAGGGGTTTTGCCTCTAGTGTTTCTTTCTAGTTTCTCATAGAGGAGGTACTCCTTTCCACTGGGAATGAGGACTGCCATCACAGACGGTGCCCCGACCTGTAAGTGGGCTTTCCCCGATGGCTGAAAGGGGATCTGGGCCCCTAGTTTGGCCAGCAGGTCCCATCCCAGGAGTGGGACTGGGCACTCTGGGAGGTACAGGAATTCATGTCTCACTTGATGGCCCCCTAATTCTACTGTTCGGGCTTGGCAGAACCTCTTCGGGCCACTCGATAGTCTGGTTGCCCCTACAATGGAGATCTCACGCCCCGACGGGGGGGCTATGGCAGTGGTTACCATGGAGTGCTCAGCTCCTGTGTCTACTGTGAAAGGGAGAGTTTGGCCCCCCACAGTTAACTTGACCATGGGCTCGTGGGGGCCAAGATTCAGGGAGCCTGGTCTGTCCTAGTCTGAGTCCGTGCCCGTCAGGCTGAGGACAGTTGGGGCGGGGGTCTCAGGCTGAGGAGCACCCTGGATCTGCCTCTTCTTCTTCCTGTTGGGGCACTCCCTTTTCCAGTGGACCCTCGGGGTCAAATGGCGTATAAATTTGGTATGCCTCACACAGTCGCTCGTAGAAATCTCCCGGGGATTCATCTGGTTGTTGGGTCACATTGGCGACTTTAGACATATTGGTGGGCCTTCTGGCTCCTGCTCGGACACCCCGGAGGAGGGCTTCTCAATACCTCTGCAGCGCCGCCCTGCCCTCTTCGGTGTGGTGGTCCCATTCTGGCTGGATTTCTGGCGCAGCCGTTCTGGCCCACTGTGCCGGGTCTAGTGTCCCCACTGGTGCCGTGGTTTCTAGGTGTTGAAGGGCCCCCTGGAGTATGCGCCGGCGCTCCTCTGTACTGAATAGGGTGAGGAGTAGCTCACGGCAGTTGTACCACGTGGGCCAGTGAGTTTGCATAATTGACTCTATAAGGTCGATTAAGGCCCGCGGTTTTTCAGAGTACGAGGGAGGGTGATGCTTCCAGTTGAGGAGATCTATAGTAGTGAAAGGCTGATAGTAGACTATCGTATGCCCTGGTAGCTCAGTCCCATCGGGCCCAACTTGCGGGGGCCCTTGGGTCTCCCTTAAGGGTAGCTGTAGGGCCAGCTTGGGACGGCGTCTGGTTGCCATTGGTGAGGCTGGGACTGCTTCCACCTGACACTGTGGTGAAACTGACGGTGGGGGTGTTTCTAGCTCCCGGGCTTTTGGTTCTGGGGCTCTCGGCTCTGGGGCGTAAGGCAGGGACGTGCTAAATG
Organism: Miniopterus schreibersii; assembly: GCF_964146895.1. Taxonomy (NCBI): domain Eukaryota; kingdom Metazoa; phylum Chordata; class Mammalia; order Chiroptera; family Miniopteridae; genus Miniopterus; species Miniopterus schreibersii. The sequence continues at coordinate 82,306,592 of NC_138109.1, read as the reverse complement.
GTGGCTCTTCCTCTGGGTCACTCCTGTAGATTGGCGAGTGCCGGCCTTCCCTAGGGCAGGCCACTAGTATTCGGGGAGCCTTCTTCTTGGCCCCGGTGACCCCGACGGTTTGGGGTGTCTATTTCTGGCACTGGCGAAGCCAACTCAGTAGCTCCCGGGCTAGTTCCTGCCACCTGTCTATGTATGTGTACTGGTCGGGATGTCCTGGCTTCCCTGTCACTACTAGGTATACTGCCCGGATGATCCCCAGATTAAGAGTTCCCTCAGGGGGCCAGCCTACCCCGAATGATGGCCACTTGACCGAGCAGAAAGTATCAAGCTGATCCGGGGTCATCGAGGGGTCCTGTCCCTTGAACTGGTCAAAGTTCTTAAGCATACAACCTAATACCGTTGATGAGGTGCCCCCCGTAGCTCTTCCTCCCACGTCGGCGCAGACAAACAAGGGAGGGGTATTCAGTTCGCCCGCCTGGCCACTCCCCTCGCGGGGATTTAGGTGCCTCTTAGCTTTGGCAGGTCAGTATAAACCCCTGACCCGGATCAGACTCGCAGGGAGGGACGGGGTCCCCCAGAGTCTGACGCTGCCCTGAGCCGTATGAGGTCACCACGGAACCGCAGGTTGGGGCCCACTCAGACTCCGTGGGCGAGTGCCCGTGGAGCCGCACAGACATTCACTCACTCACCCGCACGCTCCAGTCAAGTGAGTCTAGACATCCCCGCCCGATAGGATGTCCCTGCCTGTGGCCAAAGGGCCAAGAGAGGTGATCAGTCTCTCCTTCCACCCAGAGGGTGGGCCTGGTCTCGGGCTCCTGTTCCCCAGGGCATTCACTGGTTCCGAAGAGATCTCATCCCGTGTCCAGATCTGTTCGTCCTCCCCCGGCAGCCCGGGTGGGTGGACTCCGCGAGTGGCCGTCCGCGGAACTCCGGACGGGCCGGGACCCGAAAAGACTCGGGCACGCGCTTCCCTCCCGATTCTGAGCTCGGCAGATGCCCCGAGGGTCCCTCACTGGTGGCAAAGCACCTGCACGCGTGAGTCATTTCCCGGTCAGGGAACCAGAATGTAGCGGAAAAGACTCGGCCGTACACCAGAGGAGGCGAAAGGAGACCTTTATTAACGCATGCGGTCCCAGAGGAGGCAGTCTCCAAATTCTGGGCCCCGAACAAAGGGCTTGGGTCAGCTTTATAGGGTCAGAGGTCGGGCCTGCTTGTGGCTCGAAAATAGTGGGCGGGGTTACAGAGGTCAGATGAGGTCACATGTACATTCAGGAGGGTAATCTGATACCTGAAATGAGGAGTCTTCCTAAAATGGCGGCGGTTCCTGCCTCATTCTAACTGTAGATATTTTTTAAAAAGGGTAAATGTCCTGGCTGGAGTGGCTCACTTGGTTGGAGCTTCGGCCGGTACACCAAAAGGCCAAGGGTTCAATTCCGATCCAGGTACATAACTAGGTGGCTGGTTCGGTCTCTGGTTGGGGTGAATGCGAGAGGCAACCAGTTGATGTTTTTCTCTCACATCGAAGTTCCCCACCCTCACCTTTCTCTCCCTTCCTCCAGTGAGGATTAAAAAAAAAGGGGGGATAAGTGAGAAAATGGCTTATCAGGCTTTGGGTGGGGTCATTGTAGCTCCACTGGGCATATTACCAGTCCAAAGTCCATATGTCTGATGCTTCAAAAGGCCAAATGTCTGATGCTTCAGAAGGCCAAAACTCAAAACATGAGAGTTTGGAGTGGCACAAAGTTGAGAAGATGGAGGTTCCAGTCCTCAAATCTATTTTAAGAAAGCAGATAATTCAAGCTTTTATGTCAAGGGAAGAGAAGATGGGAGAGGCTGTTTGGTAAAAACTCAGGCCCAAGCAGAATTCCTGTAATGATTAGCATGTCTAAAGCAGGAGCTGTTAGCCTGAAGGCCTTGGGAGCAACACAGGCCCAGAGATGGAGTGAGACTAACATTTCACTTGTGTAGATAGGTGATCTGGTGAAAGGGGTGAGGAGACTAGGGGCAGAAAATGTTCCTGAGCAGCCTGTGTGTGCATGGCCCTGATGGAGCTGGTGAGTTCAGAGACAGTGGGAGCCATCTTGCTGTCAGGGAGCTCACTTACTTGTAGTAAACTGCCCTGAAATTTCAGTTATCAACACCGAAAGCCATTTTACTAATACTTTACTATTAGTATTAATAACAGCAGCTAAAATATATTGAGTGCTCATTTGTACCAAGCCCTGTATGTGCTAAGATCTTTGTATATCTAATCCTCAAAATAGTACCATCACTTTAGGAGCCATTTGCAAAATTTTTGTAATAGTAATTTGGTGTTTACTGTTTAACCCAGGGTTGGGAGACCTTTCTCCTACCTTGCCCTGGTAAAAGGCTTTAGTTCAAAAGCCAGTTGGTGAAAATATATATCCCCTGTAAAATTAAACAACCAACCACAAATATAAACCTTTGCCCAACATTAAAATATATTATATACAATATGCTATTATATTTTATCATATGAATAGTATGTTGTATTATAAGAACATTACAGTATATTAAGAATATATTGCAGGCCTCTATTCTGGGATAACACATGGAACAATACTCTGTAGCTAAGGTGAGTGGAAATAGAAAAAAGAGAAGAGAAAACATGGGGGAGGGCATCTTTTGTAGTGATGGGTTGGGATTGCTGGTGAGAACAGAAGTAGGATGAAAGCAAAGGGTAGAGTCAGGTGCTAGGGGGTGAGTAAGAGGCTTATAAGGCTTTAAACAGCTTAGGAGTTGTCACAACTTGGGCTTCAGAGAAACTGGCTTATAATGATTGCTGTCCTTTTCTACTGCTGAGCTGCTTACCTACTTACTGCTTACATTTCAGAGGCGCCTTCCCTGGGACAGGAGGGATACTTCTCTAACCCACGTCTCTCTGTGCTACCTGACCCTCAGCACCCAGTGAACAGCTAAAGGCAGGTGTGTCCTTTGGGGCTCTCAGTATCCTGGCAGAGACAGACACTACCTGCATAGGTCCCTTTGCATAGTGAGAGTGGTGGTAGATACTGAACCTGGGGCCTAGGGGTACCGTGGTGGGAGTGGGAGATATCTGGGAGGAGATGGTAGCTGAGTGCCCTTCCTTTAAAGAGGAGTAGGAATTAGCTGGCGGTGGGGGAGTGGGGAGGCATCAGGCCAGTTAGAGGCACCTGCACAAGAAAAAAAAAGGCAAGGTGATAAACAGCCAACTTAAAGCAGTTGAGTGTATTTGGAGCATGTGTTAAATGCAGTGTGAAAGTGCCTCTGGTTGAGATCTATGTGTGATTTTTAGTGATCCTGTTTTATCCTTAGAAATAAAAATTTTATGTATGAGAATTGACAATAAGCAGATCTAAGTGAGTCCTTTTTTTTTTGTTTTAATGAGTTTATTTGAGTTAAACTGCCTACATTGCTGGGAAGCAAGATCTCAAATGCTCCTCCCCCCCCCTTTTTTTTTTTAACTCTTCTTTTGACTCAAGTCTGGATCTTTCCCTTTTGACTCAAGTCTGGATCTTTCCCCGTAGAAATGCATGAGTGCAGTAAGTGTGTGCAAGTGCATACACACACATGCACAGGCACACACGCACGTTCACTTACACTCACATGTCCCTCTTTGTAATCTGAGGTTCACAAGTTTCCTGATGCACATGCACATTCCTCTGATTAAGTTGGAGTCTGTTTCATACTAATCTGAGCCAGTAGAGATGATGTTTCTCTTAAAATGTTCAAAATAAATTATCATAAATCTAGGAATTATGAAATGATTAAAAGGTATTCTCCTTACAGAATTTTAAAACACCATCCACATATTTTTGAACCTTAAATACTATAAAATTAGAAATTAAAAATATTTAATGATGTGTCCTTTTAAGTAGTATATGTTGTCCTCTTTAAAAACACATTTTAAAAATCTCAAATCTTTTACATTTTTATTTATATCCAAAAATAATTCAAGACAATTTTCTTTCTTTTCTTTTTTAAATTTTTGTTTAAAATATTACAGATGTCCCTTTTTCTCCCCAATCACCCATTTCACCCCATCCCCTCCCCCTCCCCAGTCCCTCTCCCCAGCATTGTCCGTGTCCTTGGGTTGTGCATATATGCATATAAATTCTTTGGTTAATCTCTCCCCCTCCCCCCACCCGCCCTCCTCCATCCCTCTGACATTTGTCAGTCTGATCTATGCTTCCATGTCATTGAATCCATTCTGTTCATCAGTTTATTAAGTTCTTTAGATTCCACATATAAGTGAGATCATGTGATGTTCGTCTTTCTCTGCCTGGCCTATTTCACTTAGCATAATATTCTTCAGGTCCATCCATACTGTCCCAAAGGGTACGAGATCCTTATTCTTTACAGCTGTGTAGTATTCCATGGTGTGAATGTCCCACAGCTTTTTTATCCACTCATCTACTGATGGGCACTTGGGCTGTTTCCAGATCTTAGCTATTGTTAACTGCGCTGCTATGAACATAGGGGTGCATAAGTTCTTTCTGATTAGTGTTTCAAGATTCTTAGGCTATATTCCTAGAAGTGGGATCACTGGGTCAAAAGGCCAGCTCCATTTTTTTTTTTTTTTTAAATATATCTTTATTGATTTCAGAGAGAGGAAAGGAGAGGGAGAGAGAGAGATAGAAACATCAATGATGAGAGAGCCACTGATCGAGCCCGCAACCCGGGCATGTGCCCTGACCAGGAATCGAACCCCGATCGCCTGGATCCTAGGTCAATGCTCAACCGCTGAGCCACACCCGGCCGGGCGGCCAGCTCCATTTTTAATTTTTTGAGGAACCTCCATACTGTTTTCCATAGTGGCTGCACCAGTCTGTATTCCCACCAGCAGTGCACTAGGGCTCCCCTTTCTCCACACCCTCGTCAGCACTTGTCGTTTGTTGATTTGTTGATGGAGCCATTCTGACAGGTGTGAAGTGACACCTCATTGTGGTTTTAATTTGCATCTCTCTGATGATTAGCAACTTTGAGCATTTTCTCATATGTCTCTTGGCCATCTGTATGTCCTCTTTGGAGAAGTGTCTATTCAGGTCCTTTGCCCATTTTTTAATTGGGTTGTTTGTCTTCCTCTTGCTGAGTAGTATGAATTCTTTGTACACTTTGGAAATTTGCCCCTTATCAGATATATACTTGGCAAATATGTTTTCCCAGACCCTGGGGTTCCTTTGTATTTTGAGGCTGTTTTCTTTTGCTGTGCAGAAGCTTTTTAGTTTGATATAGTCCCACGTTTATTTTTTCTTTTTCTTCTCTTGCCCTAGGAGATGTATCAATGAAAATTCCACTACGTGGGATGTCTGTGACTTTACTGCCTATGTTTTCTTCGAGGATTTTTATGGTTTTGTGACTTACATTTAAGTCTTTTATCCATTTTCAGTTAATTTTTGTATATGGTGAAAGTTGGTGGTCTAGTTTCATTTTTTTTGCATGTATCTGTCCAGTTTTCCCAGCACCACTTATTGAAGAGACTGTCTTTACTCCATTGGATGCTCTTGCCTCCTTTGTCAAATATTAGCTGACCATAATGGTGTGGGTCTATTTCTGGGGTCTCTGTTCTGTTCCACTGATTGATATGCCTGTTGTTGTACCAATACCAGGCCATTTTGATTACAGTGGTTTTCTAGTACAGTTTGATGTCCCGTAATGTGATCCCTCCCACTCTGTTCTTTTTTTCTCAAGATGGCTGCAGCTATTGGGGGTCTTTTTTTGGTTCCATATAAAGTTTTGAAATGTTTGTTCTAGATCTGTGAAATATGCTGTTGGTATTTTAATAGGAATTGCATTTAATTTATAAATTGCTTTGGGTAGTATGGACATTTTAATGATATTAATTCTTCCAATCCATGAGCATGGTATATTCTTTAGCTTGTTTATATCTTCCTCTATTTCTTTTTTCAGTGTCCCATAGTTTTCCGAGTACAGGTATTTTACACGCTTGGTTAAGTTAATTCCTAGGTATCTTATTTTTTAAGTTGCAGTGGTAAATGGTATAGTTTTTTTAGTTTCTTTCTCTGAAAGTTTATTGTTGGTGTATAAGAATGCCACAGATTTCCAGATGTTGATTTTGTATCCAGCTACCTTGCCAAATTTGTTTATCAAATCTAGTAGTACTTTGATGGAGTCTTTAGGGTTTTCTATGTACAATATCATGTCATCTGCAAATAATGACAGTTTTATTTCCTCCTTTCCCATTTGGATGCCTTTTATGTTTCCTTTCTGTCTGATGGCTGAGGCTAGGACTTCCAATACTATGTTGAATAAGAGTGGTGAAAGTGGACACCCCTGTCTTGTTCTTGTTTCTAAGGGAAATGGTTTTAGTTTTTGCCCATTGAGTATGATGTTGGCTGTAGGTCTGTCATATATGGCCTTTATTAGGTTGAGTTATGATCCTTCTATTCCCACTTTGCTGAGAGTTTTTATCAGAAATGGGTGCTGGATTTTGTCGAATGCTTTTTCTGCATCTATGATATGATCATATGATTTTTGTCCTTCATTTTGTTTATGTGATGTATCACATTTATTGATTTGTGGATGTTGTACCAGCCTTGCACCCCCGGAATAAATCCCACTTGGTCGTGGTGTATGATCTTTTTAATATATTGCTTGATGCAGTTTGCTAGTATTTTAGTGAGGATTTTAGCATCAGGGATATTGAACTGTAATTTTCTTTGTTTGTATTGTCTTTATCTGGTTTTGGGATTAGGATGATGCTGGCTTCATAAAAAGAGTTTGGGAGCTTTCCCTGCTCTTGAATTTTCTGGAATAGTTTGAATAGAATGGGTATTAGTTCTTCTTTGAATGTTTGGTAAAACTCGCCTGTAAATCCATCTGGTCCAAGACTTTTGTTTGCTGAGAGTTTTTCTTTTACTGCTTCAATTTCATTAGTTGTTATCGGCCTATTCAGGTTTTCTGCCTCTTCTTGATTCAGCTTTGGAAGGTTGTATGCTTCTAGGAATTTGTCCATTTCACCCATGTTGTCCAATTTGTTGGCATATAGTTGCTCATCATAGTATTTTCTTACAGTCCTTTTTATTTCTGTTGGGTCAGTTGTTATATCACCTCTTTCATTTCTGATTTTATTTATTTGGGTCCTCTCTCTGTTTCTTAGTGAGTCTGGCTAAAGGTGCATCAATCTTATTTATCTTTTCAAAGAACCAGCTCTTGGTTTCATTGATTTTTTTTGTATTTTATTTTTTAGTCTCTCTGTCATTAATTTCTGCTCTGATCTTTATTATTTCCTTCCTTCTACTTCCTGGGGGCTTTTCTTCCTGTTCTTGTTCTAGTTCTTTTAGTTGTTGTGTTAGATGGTTCATTATATCTTTTTCTTGTTTCTCGAGATAGGCCTATAATGCTATGAATTTTCCTCTCAGGACTGCTTTCGCTTTTTCCTATAGATTTTGGGTTGTTGTCTGTTCATTTTTGTTTTTTTCCATGAAGTGTTTGATGTCTTCCTTGACCTCATTGGTAACCCATTTATTGTTTAATAGTATGCTATTTAGCCTCCCTGTGTTTGAATATTTTTGAGTTTTTTTATAGTGGTTGATTTCAAGTTTCATTGCATTGTGATCCAAGAAGATGCTTGATATGATTTCAGTCTTCTTGTAGAGACTTGTCTTGTGCCCTAACACGTGGTCTGTTTTTGAGAATATTCCATGTGTACTTGAGAAGAAATTCTGCTGCTTTCGGATGAAATGTTCTGTAAATGTCAATTAAATCCATTAGGTCTAGTGAGTCATTTAAGGTCTGTGTTTCCCTGTTGTTGTTTTTGTCTTGATGATCTGTCCATTGCTGAGAGTGGGGTTAAAGTCCCCCACTATGATTGTGTTGCTGTCAATCTTCCCCTAAAGTCCACTAAGAAATTTTTTATGTATTTTGGTGCTCCTGTATAGGGTGCATAAATGTTTATAAGGGTTATTTCCTTCTGTTGGATTGATCCCTTTAGTATTATGTAGTGACCATCTTTGTCTCTTGTTATGGTCTTTATTTTGAAGTCTGTTTTGTCAGAAATAAGCATTGCTACTCCAGCTTTCTTTTCCTTTCCATTTGCGTGGAATATTTTATTCCATCTCTTCACTTTTAGCCTGTGTGAGTCTTTTGCTCTCAGGTGGGTCTCTTGTAGATTGCATATATTTGGTTCCTGTTTTCTTATCCATTCAGCTAGTCTATGTCTCTTGATTGGACCATTTATTCCGTTTACATTTAAGGTTACTATTGATATAAACTTAGTTAATGCCATTTTTCCTCTCTATGCTGATGTACCTTTCTCTCACTATTCCTCCTTCTTCTTAGAGCAGTCTTTTTAGCATTTCTTGCAATGCTGGTTTGGTGGTACTCAACTCCTTTAGCCTTTTATTGTCTGGGAAGCTCTTTATTTCACCTTCAATTTTAAATGATAGCCTTGCTGGATAAAGCAATTCGGTTGCATGTTCTTGCTTTTCATTACTTTGAGAACTTCATGCCACTCCCTTCTGGCCTGAAGAATTTCTGTTGAGAAATCACCTGTCAGCCTTATGGGGGGTTCCCTTGTAGGTCATTGCTTGTCTCTCTCTTGCAGCCCTTAATATTTTCTCTTTGTCCTTGACATTTGCCATTTTAGTTATGATGTGTCTTGGAGTGGGTCTCTTAGGGTCCCTCTTGTTTGGAACCCTCCATGCTTCCTGAACTTGTGTGGCTTTCTCCTTTGCCAGCATATGGAAGTTTTCTGTCATGATTTCCTCCACCAAGTTTTCTATCCCTTGCTTTCTTTCCTCCCCCTCTGGCATTCCTATAATGCAAATGTTGTTTTGCTTCTTTTTGTCCCAAAGCTCCCTTGGACTGTCCTCATGCTTTTTAAATGTTTTTTCTTTTTGCTGCTCTGATTGAGTGATTTTTTCTACCTTGTCTTCTGAGTCACTTATTCTATCCTCTGCTTCATTGAGCCTGCTTTTAATTCCTTGAAGTGTATTCTTGATATCAGATATAGCATTCTTTATTTCTCAAGACAGTTTTCTTAAAGAAATATTTAAATATATGCTAAAGTAGTAATCATAGTACTATAATGAACCTCTACATGCCTATTACTTAGATGCTACAATTATCAACTTGTAGCAAAATTTATTTTATGTGTAGCTCTGTAATTTTCCATGATTCTCTCTCCCCAAGTTTTTTATAGTAAATTCTGGGCATTATATTATTACAGGTGTATGTATTTATCATAGTATACAGTAAGTTCTGTATACTTTTAATGTTGTCGATAGGTTTTGCTACTTTTAGTGACTTTACTTATGACGAAACCAATTTTAGCATAGCCTAATTGATATAAACAAGTTCCCACAGCATCTCATCAACGTTATAGCAGAACTGCTTTGAATGAAATGATGTTATTCTACGACCTGCTGTATATCTTTAAATGATTCTCTTAAAAAAATAAATACACTGCTATAATCTATTAAATTAATAATAATATAATCAAGTATCTGTCAGTATTTAAATTTCCCCAAATGTTCATAATTGTTTTTAATAATTTGTTTGTTTGAATCAGGGTCCAAATAAGCTACATATATGACAATTGATTGATATCTCTTAAGTCTTTTAATCTCCTCTTCCCTCCTATTCCCTCCCTCCTCTCTTTTCTCTCCCTCCCTTATTTCTTTGACTCTCCTCCCATTCCCTCCCTTACCCCCCTCTTCCCCTTCCTTTCCCTTCCCTTCCTATTCTCTCTCCCCCCAACCCACCCAGCCATTCATTTGCTGTGTCTTTTTTCCATAGGTTGACCTTGGCTAATTTCATTCCTGAGGTTTTTTGTTTTTTTTTAAATTCCTTGTATTTCCTATAAATAGGTATTTAGATTTAAAGACTTGATCAAATTAACTCTTGTTTTTTTGGGGGAATCCCATGGTGACAACAAGAGTACTTCATAGTTTGTCTTGTGTACTTTCACTGAGAGGCGCATAATGTCACCCTAGTTTGTGTGACACAGTTGGTCGTACATGGAAAGGTTACCGGTTCTGCTCAGGGCACATGCCTGGGTAGCAGGCTTGATCTGGATCCCTGGCAGGAGTGTGTATGCAGGAGGCAGCCATCCATGTTTTTGCTTTCCTGTCCATGTTTCTCTATCTCTCTCCCTTCCTCTCTTTCTAAAAATTGATTAAAAATCTTTAAAAAAAGAGGCATATAATGTCTTGTTTTTCTTCTAATAGCAGTCATTGAGATCATCCTCAGGAACCATTATTTTATTAGTGGCTGTAATTTATTAGAGGTGATAATAGGATTCTGCAATTCCTTCTTCATTGATTAGCTGAAATGCTTCTAAATAGAGAAGCTTGTAAATATTTGGTTACCCTGGGGTATAGGGAAGGCAAAATAAATGATCAGTTCTTTTTCTTGACCAGTTTTATTTTGTTGGTCTATACCATCTTCCACTGGTGACCTTTTTTTTGGTATCATTGTGGACTCATGGAATTATGTGTTTTTGATGTGTTTCAGTCCATTTTATCTTGCTCAAATTGCCTAATTTATGTCCAGGAGAACCTTTTTCATTTGGCCTCTGCTTTCTTTTGATGCAGCCTTGGATGTCTTTGCTTCTTTGCTTTCTGGTATGAGGAAACTATCCCCGTATTTTTCCAGTTCTAAATATGGAATTAGTTACTTTTCTAAGGTTCTCGAGGGCAGGTTTATTTTAATTTTGAAAGTCTTTTAATAAAAAATTCAGTCAGTGCTTCATGCTCTTCTCAGTGTTGGGAGCACTATCTGTTCACCTCGTCATACATTTAGTGCAGTGTTTTACACATAATAGAAGCTTAATATTTGTCAAATGGCTGTATGGAATGTTTAATTTGACCAAAAACTCTGTGAACAGTGGGAGTTCAGTTCTTCTCCCCTCCCCTTTGAGCATGAGTTTCAGCCTCACTCTTGGTTATTCTCAGTGGTGGCCTACGTGCCTTACCTGATAGAGCTGAGCCTGTCAGGTCTCCCACATCGAGTCCTTTCCCTTTCATCTCAAAATGCCGTTGTGTCTACATTTTGTACAGCTGTTAAAATTATCCCCAAAGCTCAGCCTGCCACTCCTTTCTCCCTGTCTGAACTAATCCCTAGCCTCTTGCTGATTGCCCTCCCATGTTCAGAGGTGATGGGATCAAACACATGTATGAAAACAAAGAGAAGGCCCTTAGTGGGGTCTTCCTGTGGCCTCCAGGTAGCCTCTTTTCTCTCTCCTGGTCCCCTCTGACCAGTAGTCTCCTGAGGGGCTGCCTCCTAGGGTTGCTTTTTAAATGGTGCTTTTTCCCACCCTGTGACCTTGCTGTCCTGTGGCCTAGCAGTCTCTTCCAGGCCTGACTCTGCTTCATTTTGTGTTTTACTCTGCATATGCCCCCCTCCTCAATAGAACTATTTTGTGTAGCCCTATGACAGAATTAATTTGTATTTTATTTGCACTTTTATTTCAAAGCAAGTTCACATAAACCATCTCATTTAATTTCTGTAACTGCTCTGTTAAGAACATTGGGTCTTTATTTACTGTCATTTTGTGAATGAAGAAAACGGAAGCCCCCAAAGCTAAACCTGTTAAGCTTTTTGTTAAAGGCCCCAGGTACCACCATTAGTGAATGACGGGTTAAGGAGTTAAAATTTAGAGCTGCAGACGTTTTAGAGCTGCTGTGTTTTACTGATTACCGTACACTAAGGGACTCCTGCAAAATAGTTTGAGGCATTCTTCAGGCAAGAGGGTCTAAAATGGGTTGCTGAGTGATATTTTCCCCCTTATGATGAGCTTTTGTTTTGAATCACAGTTTTATGATTTCTAATACTGTGAGCGGGAATTTGTAGTGAAAATCTATGCTCCTTTTATTGAGTTCAAAATACTGGGAAATGATACACAGTGGGGACTTTTAGAAATTCCCTGTCCCCGAGGTCACCTGGAAAGGGAGTAACCTTAGGGAAGAGAAGTAAAAGGTGACATGAACATACAGAAGAAAGTATACGAAAAAGAAATATTTTCCTTTTAAAAAATTTAAAGTGATTTTTTAAAAAAACACAGAAACAGTTATTCAGAGAACAACTGCACTTTTTACTCTTTAGGCTGACAGTTGTGCTCTTATGGTCTGAGGTCCAAGTACATATTGGCCTTTGTGATTCCAAAGTTATTTTTAGATTGTCCTCAAGTAGTAAAACTGTTGTGTTATTGAAATTTTGTCCCTTTGATTTTTCTTTTTCTGTCAGTCAAAATTATTTGAAATAGTAGCCCTGCAAGGCTTGTTGCTAAAGCAGTATTTTGTCTAAGCAGGGAAGATTCTAAATTGTTAACGTTTATATGCTTGTCTACTTAAGTCACGGAGAAAGACCTTCTTGAACTCTGACTTTCCCAAGTAGAAAAGAACAAGCCATATAAAGAATTAGTTGAGATATTGCTATTTTATAATTGAATTCAGATGTTAAAAAAGTTCATGTTAGAGGTGGTATAACTTATCTTTATCACATCTCAAAGTATCACATCTAGTTGATTTTTTAATTAGTTGAATTACAGAGAAATGTGACACATGTTCTAAATGAAAAATAAGTAGGTACTATAACATTAAAATTACCCACACAGTTCTATTATATTTATTTAATTACATGAGCTATAATTCAAAAGGGATGTGTTTGTTGACAAAGAAACATGCAAACCTGTAGAAAAGTTAAGGAGCCAGATTTTGAGGACATGCCCAGAAGGAAGATCTCAATGGATTGAGAAAATGCTCCAGAGAATGCAGTTTTATAGCTTATTTTATACATTTAGCATCAAAGGAGAGAATGTAAGGAGGAGGTTACATGAAATCTTTAGATGGTAGTTTAAGGAGGCAGGAGAAAGCAAAGTGGGGAAATCTCTAGGTTTGTATGAAAAGTATTAACAAACGTGTAGAGAAATTTTTTTTAAATCTTAACTTCAAGATATGTTTATTGATTTGAGAGAGAGAGGGAAGGAGGGAGGGAGAGAGGCAGTGATGTAAGAGAAACAATCCGTTGCCTCCTGTATGCATCCTGACTGGAGATTGAACTCGCAACCTAGGTATGTGCCCTGACCAGGAATCGAACCCACAACCTTTTTTATTGTATTGGAGGATGCTCTAAGCAACTGAGCCACCGGGCCAGGGCTAGAGAATTTTTATGAGTTTGTTATATGAGCCAAACTGACTGCAGCTGCCCTGAAGCAAGATCTCACTTATATGCTCCAGAAAGTGACAGTTTGCAGTTTCTTTTATGCATTTGTAGTTAAGGAGGGAACTAAGGAAGGTTGCATCGAGGTGGGAGATAGCTAGAAGGGGATCAGATAACAGGATAGTTAACAAGATTATGTGCTCTCTCTCATGGATGGTCAAGCTTTAGAAGGAGGGGTATGAAAAGAGGTGTGTTAACCTAGATGCACAGAAACATCAACAGGGTTTGCTGAAGGCAAAGATAAGCCTTTTACTAAAGAAGTGATATGCCTGGGGTGTGACTGCCCATCATGACTTGCCCAGGAATTTATGTTCAGGTCACCTTGAGAGGTTATTTCCTGTAGAACCCCTTTTTTGTCAACAAATGCAGAATGGAGGGATATGTACTTTCTTTACATTGGTATAGGATAGTTACTACTTAACGTTTGCAGTACACAGAGATGGTATTTGGGCAAGAAGATAATGAGGAGTCTCATGGTCTGGTGTTCTTGTGCTCTCATGCCAGCATGTGTGTCTTCAAGGGGTCTGGGAAAGAAAATTCCTGTGACATTTCAAAGCTGTATTATCCTTGATGCATAAGAACTGTGGACAGGGTTCACTTAAGGTTAAGGCTCACTTTTTGCTCTGGCAGCTGTAGGGCCTAGAATGTGACTGCTTGACATCACCTGTTAGGGATTTATGATCAGACTTTGCTGTGGGTACATTTGGTCGCTGAGCTTGTCAGGTTTATTACATAGCCCCTTTGCCATTCAGAGGTTAAATGATTAATTACTGAAAGTTTAACTACATTTTAAGTGGCTACACTGGGGAAAGTGATAGGAATGTTGTATTTTTGGAATGCTGATGTGTTATGTCTTTCAAGAGTAATTAATTTAAATTCCTGCTTTGGCTTAATTAAAAGTTTAAAGTTGTTAACTTGCTAGTCTTGTTTTCAAATGGAATAAATATTTTATGGGAGTTTCGAATTTTCTAATAAGTTTTTAGGTTTATTTCCACTAATGCCTGTTTTTTGATCCTGTAGCACAGATGATTTTAAGAATACTAACATGAAAGAAATTCTTTTTTGCCTTGCATATTTTTTGGGAGTTTTAAAAAAATTGCCTATTGCTTTATTGAGGGGAGGGGTTTCACTAAAGCCCTATTTAAAAAACATAGGGCAGATATCACTATTGAATTAGCCTTGTATAAAGTTTAAAATGCAAATTAGAGGATTGTAGGAGGAAGAGTAATTGATAATGCTATCGGAACAATTTGAAAATAATGTTATTTGAAAAATGGATACTTTGTCAAATATTCATGCCATGAAATAAGATTATTTTAATTACTTCTTCAACCAGTATTTGTTGAGCATCCACTATTTTCAGACCACTGCGCTTTTTTTTTTTTTTTTTGCATGTACGTTTATAACAACTCTTTTCATCATAGCTCCCCAAACTGGAAACAGCCCAAATGTCCATTAGTTGGTGAATGGATAAACAAATTGTGGTATATTAACTTAGAGACTTCATTTTGTCTACTTCCGTATTCCTCTTCCGTAGGATAATTGCTTGGCACACAGTAGGGTGCTTAATATGATTATATTGTGATGGTTGTTGATTTTTAAATTTGAATAAACAGCATCTATAATAATATGTTTATGTAAATATTTTCGACTGTAGAACAACTATGTTATTGGACCAACAGAAAGGAAAATGAGACTTCCTCTATGGTCTCATCTCCTACCAAGTGGCCCTGGTTCCAGGGCCCCAGTAACATCTTTTTTTTTTTTTTTAAATATGTTTTTATTAATTTTTGGAGAGAGAGGAAGGGTAAGAGAGAGAGAGAGATAGAAACAGATGAGAGAGAAACATCAACATTGATCGGCTACCTCCTGCACACCCCATACTCTGGGGATTAAGCCTGCAACCTGGGCATGTGCCCTAACCCAGGAATTGAACCAGTGACCTCTTGGTTCATGGATTGATACTTAATCACTGAGCCATACTGGCCAGGCTTCAGTAACATCTTTTTTTGTTCTACAGTGTGGAAGGACCTTTCTACCAATACTGGAACTGGCATGGACCAGCTCACAGAAACTGATTATACACATCTCTTCCCAACTCCATGCTCAGTGACCTCACGTTGGTAGCTCAAAGTTAGCCATGGTAGTAGTATTTACAGCCCACAATTGAAAAACATGACAAATCAGGGCTTCTTTCCAAGATCCAGGCATTGAGCATTTATTAGCACATCATTGTTTACTGTTATGTCTAATCCCTGGCTGCCTCTTGGCCTCCTCTTGGCTTCTCAAATCTTCCCTCACCTGTGTAACCAATTCTCTGTGCCAAATTCCCACTGTATTTATTCTGCCTTCACTAACAAGACACTAAACTTGTTGACAGAAGAGATGCATTTCTTTTACCTTTTGCTTTTAGGACATTCTAGATCTTCAGGAATATAATTGTGTGGAAAAGAAATCAACTTTCTTCTTATGGCATTTGTCATAGAGCCTGTTGACTTCATGTTCTAATTTCTTGTTCTCATGTTGCACTTTTGTTTAAAATAGCTAAAATGTAGTAAGCATTTACTGTGTGCCAAGCTAAGTGCTCACAGTACCTTATGTGCATTTTTTCACTTAGTTCTTTACCAGTATGCTAAGGTAGGTGGAGAACCTGAGGTGTAGAGAGAGAAACTCGGGCAACATTGCACCTTGTACTAGGAACACTAATCCAGCACTGCCCTCCCAGACCTTGCATTCTCAATACGCCATCTGTGGAAAATATTCCATATACATATGTTAATAAAAAAGGAACTGAGGATCTAAATTGGACTCACTTATATGAAGCTTCTTGTTTCTCTACAGTGTGGAACAAATAATTACTGTTGTTTTTTTCCACTAATTATATATATATATACAGAATATTGGTCACCTTTTTATATGTTCAGACTGCTTTGTGTAGAATTCTTTCATGTACATTAGCTGGGTTTTTGGGTCCTGATGGGTAAGGAGCATATGTTCTGTGTTTGTGTGGCTCACAGCAATGGTGCTGAGACAGGCACTTGGCTAATGGAGCCCTTGTTTTATGGAAACAGCTTAAGAATCTGTGTTAGATATTGTGATAAATCATGTGTTAAAATCCCCAAGATAGGTGTTTTTTTAATTTAAAATTTTTCTTAATTTTAAAGCTTCTTTATTTTAAATTTTTTAGAACCACTTAACCAGTTTATAGAGGTTTTAATAACTGCACATGTTTGATAATGATAAATATAAATAAGTAATATAAGCAGTGGAAATTTTTCTCAAGTTCATTTGTTTTAATTATACATGTTTGTGTATGTGTGTGTGTTAAAGATACATAATATTTCAAAATTTGAACATGGCTGTTATCGTTTTACTTGGCACTTGTAGAATCTCAGAATGTACATGCATTGGTACCTGCCTGTTACTGAGGATGTCTTGGTTAAGGACAGTGGCCTGTTGTGCAGGGAGTGCTCCCTCCAAAGGGGAAGAAGTTCAGTAATTAGTCACAGAGCTGAGGAATGAGAAACATCACTTTTGGAAGGGAAGGTTTAGCAGCATCTATCCCTTCCTGCCCAGTATATGTTAATTATGGGCTCTTATTTTGTCACCTAGGGATATTTAAAATAAAACCAAAACCAACGAAACAAAATCCCTGCCTTACACCAATACTAAATATTGTCATTACTTTAAAAAAAGGATATTTTAATACCAGAATAGTTAGTAATACCACATCTGAGTGGTAGAAGGTTTTATAAGAAGTCTGAGTATTATTGAGCCATGGGCTTCTCTGATATTATCTTAATTTCTCTTTTCTCCTTTGTAATGGCCTGGTGAACAGTCAATCAGGGACCTGTACTGTTGAGGAGCAGACCTGTCACTGACAGCTAGGGAGAAGGAGATTCCAAAGTAATGGTAATCTTGATGTGACAGAAGGGGCTTTTAAAACTGAGCTTGAGATTTAGTTCAGTTAGATCCTTGTTCTGGTCCTTGGGCCAGCACTGTAGGGTCAGGGTAGTGTCTGTGTCAGCAGCTACCACATAGTCATTGTCTATGCTGTTGAGAACGTTGAATCACCTTAACCAGAGACACCTTCTGTTTCTTTAAAGAAGGTGGTGGCAGCGAGTATTCAGATGGATGTTTCATAGATTTGTTACTGTAGTATACTCTATAGGCCTTAGAATTAAGCTAGTGATAGTAATTTAACAGAACTATTCAGGTTTTACTGAATAAAATAGTAAAAGTGGTTTTTCTAAAATTGTAGTTTCTCAAATTACCATAACTTGTACATGCTATTTTCTAAAGTGCTTTTATTTCTCTTTGGGCATTTCAGCTACACTGAGCTCTTCCACAGTCTGGGCTGCTATCAGTCTGTAGGAAAATGTTTGGGTAATTATGTAGACAGTTTCCTAGAAATATCTAAGAGATGTGGACTGTAATTAGTACTACCTCTTTGTGGATCTGTAAAGCAGTGAGAAAATTGTATATATATCACCTGTGCAGCACTCTAGGTAGTTCTTCTGTGACTGTAAGATATGTGGACTGGGAATCAGGAATAGTAGCTTCCTTGTTCATTTTGCTATGGATTTAATATTACCTCTAGGTGAGTTGCTCAGCTTTTGTCACAGTTTTGTCTTTCATAAAACTGGGAATAGTGAATGCTTTTAAGCTAGCTGCACCGTCCAGCTGTGATACAGCAGGAGACAGAACGGGTCATATTTTTTAAGATGATGGATGGATTCTTTATAATTTGGGAAAGGGAATACTTATCTACCTTCACTAGCTCACCTCTCCCCACCCAGGTCTTTCACATTCCTGGGAAAAAGCTACCCAGTTGGCAAACTGCATGCTTAACTTCCTGATTCCCGAGATTTTATTTTAGAGAAATCTTCTCAAAATTTTCCCCAGAGGAATTTACCTGTGTAAGTCCCCTTAGTTCTTAAGAAGATTGCTTCTGGAAATGTTAATATTGCAGTCTTCCCAGGACAACCTTCATGTAGGAAGGCCTTCCATCACAGAAGGGAAGGAGAGATCTGACATGAAAACTGCTTCTATTTTTATTTAATAGTGGTATGTAAATTGTTTTCATGGGTAGTGTCATTCCTTCAACAAATTCTTATTGACTGACTGATAGGAACAAAACAGTTCTAGCAACAATGCAGATAAGCTAATAGACAGTTTGAGTCTGATATACATTTTGTAAGTTTGATTACAATTTGAAACTCTTAATTAAGCTCAATGTTTTGCTTTTGTTGTGGCATAGACAACCAGTTAGTTGTTATACCATTCTTCTCTTCTTGCTTGTGAACACAATCCTTGTTTTATTTGGAGTCAGTTTTGTACTTAAAGAATTACATTTTCTCACTTCCTTAGCAGTCATTCTGACTCTGTGCCCTAATTCTGAGTGATACATAGAAATGGAAGGGCTTTGTTGACTTCTGGAAAGAGTCATTAAAGGGAATTAGGAGAAATGCCCCTGATAGCCTTTACTTTCCTCTTTAGTATGTGGATATGATGTCTGGAGCTCCAACAATTTTGGATGATGAAATAAACTTGAGGATAGAAGCCAGAAAGATAGAAGGAATATAGGTTCTTATTTATTGTTAACCTGGTAATAGCAATACCAACCGTGGACTGACTACCACCAGACTTCTTAACTTACATGTGCACTAGTCCTAACTGTGAGTAACATGTGTTTTCATGGTCATCTTCGACCTTAGTGCATGATTGTGAATGCCGCCACCAAGCAGACTTCTGGGGGTTTACAAATGTGCTTATCTTCCCTTCATGGCCCCTGCTGACATTCATTTCAGATGGCAAGTAAGGAAATCCTCAGATTAAGGAATCTCAGCTGCACTGTTCCTGAACAGATAAGCCTGGAAAAACTTTAAACAGATTCTCAAAATATACTTCCTAGATCAGCAGCATAGGTATCAATTTGGCAGTTTGTAATCTTGGGGCTGTACTCTGGACTTTCTGAAGAGAACTCTGAAGAGTGAGGCCCAGTAATCTGTGATTTAATGAGTGATTCAACAACAGACTAAAGTTTGAGAACCACTGGCTAACAATTTTCTGCGTCTTGTAACTTAGACAAACAAGGAGGCCTATCTATATGAGGTTGGCCAGGTGACAGTGGGCTGGTTGGGGTTGAAGTTGGTAAAAATGACCATATGGACTCTGCACAATTTGTTTTCCCTTATTTACTGTGGAACTGACAAGCACTTAAAAAGATGCAGGAAATCATGCAAGAGATAAGTATATCCCTCAAGGGAGTGGGCACAGCTTCTGGTGCCATCCTGTCTCTTGTTTCTTAGAGGCATCCCTGATATCTGCCAGTCAGCAAAGCCCACCTGAGGTGAGAACCCAGAGCTATCCAACAAGAAAGGAAGCTGCATTCTGAATGGGAAATCTGATTTCACATTAGGATATCTGTGCTTTTTATGTTCTGTTCTATCATTAAACTATTTCAATGGAAAATGGACAACTTGCTTGAAAAAGAGAATCTACCAAAATGGACTTGTGATATAACAGAGCACATGCATAGTAGTATATTTCTATCAAGGAAATTGATATTGTTATCAAAAACCTTCTCTCTCACACACATGCAAAAGCCCCCCTGAATAAACAAAATCCCTGAAGGCTTAGACTGAACAATGGAGAGGAATCAGGCATGTAATGATCTGGGAGATGCAGGAGGAAAGAACAAGTGCAAAGCCACCACCACGTGAGAACATCCTCGGTGAGTTCTCCGATGTGTGCAAGGACCACATCCTTCAGGACCTACAAGAATTTGGCATACTGTTTGCGTTTTATTCTAATCGATGCTGGAAACAAATATAAGGTGTTAACTAGAAGACTATTATGATCTGATTTGAGATTTCACAAGCCTGTCCTGGCTGCTGCATGGATGATAGACTGTTGAGGGCAACAGTAGGAAAAGGGAGACCAGTTAGCATATTTTAGAATCATTTGGACACAAGAAAATTGTGACTTGGTGAGAAGAGGTCAGATTTGGAATGTATTTTGGAGGCAGAATGTATGGGGTTTGCTACAGTATTGGGCTTGGGAGATGAACTTTCCAATGAGGGAGCTTTATGTGCAACTAATGGCGACTTAAACAGAGAATGAATAATACAGTGTTTCAGACCACAGAGCATGCAGCTCTGAGTTGGTTGTTTCAGCTCTCACAGTTATTATCAGTGTGATTTTTGGCCAAGTTATGCTGTATTTTCAACTTCCTCATTTGCAAAATGGAGATCCATCCACCTTGGAGATTGCTGAGAGAATTAAATGAGAAAATGTATGTTAAAGTATTTAGAACAATACCTAATAGTAAATGGTCAATACAAAAATAGTAATACTTTCCATTGTAAAACTTTACATATTAAAAAGTCTATATTAGAAATAGCTATTTGTCAAAACACACATGCTGTAGATTGATTTTTGTTTTTTAAACTAATGGTCATCATAGCTTAAGCCTTGTAGTAACTGTGTAGGAGATAACAGACAGCCTGGACACAGTATGGGCTAAAGAAGAGGACTGAGTCAGGTTGTAGAACTATCTAAGCGGTTTGCCACATGTTGGCAGTAGAATAAGGAGACAGATGTATGATGATCCCTGAGTTTCTAACCTGACCCAGAACCATCAAAACAGAAATTACCTCTGCCTGCAGAAAAGACAACAGAAAGGATAGGGTAATGAACTTTGTTATAGGCCAGTCCACAGCTGGTGGTAAGAACCTACTACATGATTTGTGCTAGGCGCTTTTAGAGAAAATGCCAAAAATGATGAGTCTAGCAAAAGAAACACAACTTAGGCACTGGTTCTGTCACTGTGGGAAACAACTTTCTTTAAGAATGCATGTCAGGCCCTGGCCAGGTAGAGGTCAGTTGGTTGCAGTGTTGTCCTGACAGTCCAAGGTTGTGGGTTAGATTCCTGGTCAGGCAACATACAAAAATCAACCAATGAATGCATAAATAAGTGGAACAGCAAATTGATTTTTCTCTCTCTCTTTCTTGCTCTCCTTCTCCATTTCTCCCTCTCCCTTCCTCTTTGCCTCTAAAATCAATAAATAAAATTTTATAAAAAAGAATGCATGTTACCCAAATTAAGGAAATTTGAAAGTTGAAAGTCAGGTTGTTCAGTGATATCTCAACTTTACCTCAAGGGAAATTGCACCTCACCCCAATGCACCCCCCCTGCCCAAAGAAAAATGTTAAATGTTGATATGTATATTGGTCCACATTATTTTTATCTGATAATTTTTTTTAATTGATTTCAGAGAGAGGGAGAGAGAGATAGAAACATCAATGATGTGAGATAATCATTGATCGGCTGCCTCCTGCATACTCCCTACTAGGGATCAAGCCGAAACCTGGACATGTGCCCTGACCAGGAATCTAACCATGACTGCATGATTCATGGGTCGACGCTTTACCACTGAGCCACGCCGGCCATGCTCTAAGTGATAACTTTTATTTTTACAAAATGCATTTGTTTTCTTAAGAAATTATGTGACCATTTAAAGTTTTTCATTTCTTGTACTATTGTGAAGACTGTTCCCCCAGTGTGCCTCCCAGCCTTCTATTCTACTACCCTCTACCTAAAAGGACCAATGTAAGGTTTTCTAACAAAGTGTACAGTCCAGGAAGAAAACAGGACAGAATCATTGGGGTCAACCTAAACTACTTATATTTCTTTGGTAGACCAGTTCAATGCTATTTTGAAAACACAGAAAATCCATTTTATAGTCAACCACTTTCTCCAGATCATTACAGAAAAAGCTGTAGGGACGTTTTAAAAGTCATTTAAAAAGTCTTAACATATAAAACAAAAATTGCAGCTTAAATGTCACAACAGTGCTCACACAGAGCGTCCACAGTGGGCCCACTGTACTATGTCTAAAGAGACTTGGCATTTTGTCTAGGAGTAAGTCAATAACAGGAACTCCATAATAAATGCTCTGGTTTCCTGCGAATACAGGACTCCATGGCGGCTCGTACCGGGCAGGAGCACACAAGTTTAAATAGCAGCTGGCAGCAAGGCCTGACAGGGAAGGCAGTATTATTCTTAAATTGGGGAATTGTTTTTCACAAATTTCTTCTCTTACATATTCTTTTCCAATTTTACCATCATTTTTCATTTCAAAATTGAATAAATGACCTCAAAGTGACAGGAAAGTCTACACTGAATCAATAAATGTAATTCCCTCCAGCCCCACAGTGGCTTCAAATAACGTTAGTACATAAGCATCAGCCTTTTATTAATTGGACAAGCCTTCAGAAATGAGGGAAAGAATTTATGTTGGCAATTTGATTAGCAGGCTTCCTATGAACACACATTCCTATAAAGTTAACAGGTATGAACCATTCAAGACATACCAAGAACTGTTCTTAGAAACCTTTCAAATGAAAATACAGCAGAATACTTACAGCAGAAAGGGATGCACAGTCTCATCCAGGGGTCTTTGCTTCTTTACTCACACCGATTTTCTACATACCTGTCAGGTGTGAAAGGCAAGTTGCTTTTCCAGGATTCTGCACATGATTTGGGGGACTTCTTCATTCCCTCCCCTGCTCTAGTCAACTCTGTTTGCCGTGGTCCAGAATCAAGAGCACAACCCATCTTTATCAGAGTGAGAGGAATTTCAGGTCAGAAGCAGCATATTCTACTGAGATTAACCACAACAGTCTTGGAAACATGTTGAATTCAGTAGCTCCTCCTGCACCTCCCTTCCTTTGCAAAGGATGTACATCACAGGTCCAGTCTCTAAGCCTGTGGCTCTCTCTTGACTATTCTTACTATACCTGGTTTTCACCAGTTAAGTCCACTCCCATCCATGCAACCACGCCCCTCCTCCCAGTCAAAGGGCATGGAAAGAATTACGAGGTAGTCAGACAAACATTTGTTGCAACCAGACATTCAAGCACACCAATGTTAGAGAATATTGTCTCCATCAGAGGGCGGGGGAGAGAGAGAGAGAGGGAGAGAGAGAGAGTAAGAAACAATACGGCAGCAGCCTTCCATGACTGTTTGAAGTGCACATCTAAATTACTAAGAGCCAGTTAGGTGCAACTTGGCATTTTGCCATGATGTAATTATTTATTATGAGGTTATATTAATTAACGACAATAATACTGGCTGATTGTAGTAGCATTGAAAAACACCCCATAGTAGATACTGAGTTGAGAGCAAACAAATATTATTTTTATGTCTTTCCCCCTAAAGCTACTCTATAAGGCTTGTTTAAAAAGATTATATCTTTTTCATTCTCAGAATACTTAAGTATTTTTTGTGCTAATCTGACATTTTTCTCATTACAACATTGAACATTTGCATAATGGGTTGAGCTGAATGTTAAAGAATACATGAAAAGAGTGTGGATCCAACACACAGTGCACATGGAGCTAAGGATGTCTCCTGAGGAATAGTTCTGTGAGATCACTGCTACTTAATTGCCACACCAAAAGTCAGGGTGAGGATTACAAGTGCTGGTTTATAGTTAACAAGGAAATCACCACCAATTGACATGATTTGTGTTCTTTTAAATTTATTAGGTTAAACCATATGAAATTACTAATGTTCAATCAACCATTTTGACCCATGAAAATAATAGCATCGTATGGCTCAAGATAAAATTTAGTTTCAAGATTTCAGGTGGTCGCTCTTACGTTCACTTATTTCAGAATTTGCCCAGCTTTAGTGTGCTGTGGTGGGGCCAGGCTGCCTGCCACTGACCTGAGGACAAACTAGAAACATCGTCACCAAGTTATATAACTGTGGAATATTGAAATGGGATCTTACAGGGCAGCAGGCCCTGGAGCACTGAAGTGCTATCTCACCCCTTAGAATAAAACAGGTCATAGCCTGTGTCCCTGGGTTCTTCCACATCTGGGGTTCTCACCTCAAGTATCTACACTGACAGACAAACTGCATGGATACCTCTGAGAGGCTGTTCCCACACCCTCTAGGGTGTAGTTCATGCATCTTTTTTTCACTTAGTTTATTGGAAACCCTGTCATTGGGTTTGTACTCCATTAAGAGAGTTTACTATGTTATTTTGATGAAGTCACTTGCCTATCATTTAAAAATGTCTCTCTTTATCCCTGGTAATATTCCTTTTTTTTGTTTTTAAAGAAAATTACAGCATGAAAATGAAATTTAAAAAATATTTTTATTGATTTTTTTTGTAGAGGAAGGGAGAGTGGGGAGAGAGAGAGAAACATTGAAATGAGAGTGAAACATTGATCAACTGTGTCCTGCATACATCCTACTGGGAATCGAGCCTGAAACCCGGGACATGCCCAGGAATTGAACTGTTAATCTTTCGGTGTACCAGACGGCATCCAACCAACTGAGCCACACTGACCAGGGCAATATTCCTTTGTTTGAAGTTTATTTTGTCTGATATTAACGATCCACTCAGTTTTTCTTATGATTAGGGTTTGCGTTGTGTATCTAAAAATGTTTTTTGTCGAATTTAATAGCACACTAATTTATTTATTTAGACGTTAGACTCCTGGAAATCTTAGTTATTTGGAAAATAGCTTTTGTTTTTGGAAAAGCAAAGCTTTCTAAGTCATTGAAGTAAGTGCTATATATCACAAGCACTTAGTTCATAGCAAAGACCCTCACCTCTATCTCAGTGATTCCTAACAGTCTTCCTGCTCTCACCCCTGCTCTCTGTGGTCTGTCTTCTGTGTGGTGATTAGTGACTCTTCATGCCATCTTCTCCCCAAACCCTCCGGTGTTTTCTCACCTCACTCAGAAAAAGCCAAAGGCCTGCTATGGCCTGGTTAAAGCCTTTCAGGAAAACAGTTCCTGCATCTTTAACCTAATTTTCTACCACCTTTCCCCTGCTGGCCTTATCCACACTGGCCTCTTTGCTATTCTTTGGATAGATACATCAGCATACTCCCAACTTGGGGTCTTTGCATTTGCTCTTCCCACTGCCTGGATTGTTCTGGCTCAGATACCCTCATGGCTTGCGCTCTCTCTTCCCTGTCTGCTAAGATGCCATCTTCTCATGAGTCTGATTCTGAATTCTGTTTTAAATACCAATCTCCTCCCTCCCACTCCTCTTTCCTGCTTTATTTTTTCTCTGTAGTACTTTTCATCTCCTGACATGTATTTGTTTATTCTATCTCCCTTGTTTAGAGTGTAAACTTTCCAAGTTTAGGGACTTTGATTATACTTCTTGCTGGAATCCCTGCCTAGAACGCTATCTAGCGCATAGTAGGTGTGCAGTAAATATTTGTTGAATAAATGAATGAATGTATTATAGACCTATTTGTACCTAGAGTAAGGTACAAATGACAGCATTAATATGTGTAACATATAACTACATAATATTTCTAGTCTGCTATGGGCTGCAATAGCATTCACTATATGCTTTGGGATTTTTTACCCTTTATCTCTTGGAAGGTCTTAATTCTCAGACTTTCCACTTTTTTTTTTTTTTTTTTTAAACAAATATTTCCTGTACGTGCTCTGTGCATGATATTATTTCTAGGTACTGCTGAAAAGTGGTGAATAGGCAGACAAGAGTCCTACTGTTAAGGAGTTTATACTTGAATGAAAGAGACTGAAATAAATGAAGATAATTTCAACAAATGATAAATATCATGAATAAAATTTTAGAAATAGAGAGTAAATTGGGTTTAGGGCTGGGATACTGCATTAGATTGTTGGTAAGAAGGCCTTTTGAGGAGGTATCATAAGAACTGAAAATGTAGAGAAGGGGTCAGTACCCTGGAGGATGTGTTGGGGTTGGGGTAGAGGGTGGAGGGTAGAGAAGGTAACCCTATGAAGGCAAGAGGTGAGCAGGAGATGGATTGTGTTGCATTTTGTAGGCCATAGTGTCAGGTTTACATTATGTCCCAGTTGAACCGGGAAGCCATTGGAGTGGCATCTTCCATAATTTACATTTTACGGAGTTCTCTAGTTGCCTTCAGATTGTTATACCAAGGAGTTAATTTATTTTGGGTTCCCGTTAAGGTCTAATGCAGATATTTTAGTTTAATATTAATTTTTATTGCCACCCATAAAACTAGAATTTTTTTATTAAATGGGTTTTAGGAACATCTCAATTATTAAATAAACAGTACCATGTGTTGTGGACATCAAAGTTAAAAACACAAAGTAAATTAGACTAAATATTTATCCATTATGACCAGTAAGAAATGAACAATATTTATTTTATAAAGTTGTTTATATGATAGAGGAAATTTCACTTTCAAATTGCAGTTTTGAATATTTAAAAAATTGAAATTGCATTTAACATGAATAGATTGTTAGAAATTAGAGATTCAACTTCATGAATAAGGATCCTATGTTCTTTCGGGCAGCAACAGCAAATGTTTGCTGAATTATAGACTCTGTAGATGGCTCTTTTCTGTCTCTTCCCATCTAACTGAGAATGCTACTAGAATAGGCCAAAGGCACCTTATAGACAAGTAATAATTCCTCTGGTTTGGGGTCTGTGACCTTTGCCCTTTGTATTCCAGACACCAAGAAGTGTGCAGTGCTTAGTTTTTCACGAACTTGATAGGAAGTCTGAGGTGGTGTAGAAGTTATAATAGTCCTAATAGTTTCCCGTTTCACATAGTCAGTCATAATTTTCTGATTCTGTAAAATGCTTTATATCAGTAAAATGACGTTTTCCTTAGTTCTTACCCGCAGCTGTACTTTTCTTTATTGCTCAGTTCCCTCATTTTTTTAAAATCCTCACTCAAGGATACATTTTTACTGATTTTAGAGAGAGAAACGGGCAGGGGAGAGAAAAACATGGATTGGTTGCTTCCTGTATGCACCCTGACCAGGGATTGAATCCTCATTCTCTGTATGTGCCCTGACTGAGAATCGAACCCGCAGCCGTTTGGTGCACAGGAGGACACTCCAGCCAGCTGAGCCACCCAGCCAGGGCAATTCCCTCATTCTTATATTTCTAATTCAGTGATCTTTGGGGCAGAATTAAAAATTGATATAACCTTGGACCTTCTGGTCATTGAAGAGTCCTCTCATGCTTCCCTATGGCAGAAAGGAAAAATAAACATTGAAAATTTTGTTGTTGAAGGAGAAGTAAAGTAGATTAGTTTATAGCAGTGCCTTCAAAGTCTCTCTTTGTGTTTTGGACACATATAATTTCCTGATGAGTATTTTTTCCTATTATGAGGCAAGCAGTGATGAGATCCCTGTTAACAAGATAGCCCGTTTTGCTGGGAACATATAATCTCTTACGAATTATATATATTTGTGTATATATATATATATATATATATATATATATATATATATATATACATGTACATATGTGTATACATATCCTGAGTTCTCATCATGGTCAAGAAAATTAGCTCCAGTGCAAATTCTGCATTCTCTGTCCCTCCTTTCCTTAGCTAGTCCTGGTCTCAGCTTCCAGTGCTGCTGGATTTAGTGCTGAGCTGCTCTGGTGACAAGCATGTGGGGTGATGTGCAGTATTTCCTGGTTACAGATGGGACAGGAAGGCTCTCCTTGATGGTAAATGTCAGAGCTGCGATTGGAACCCAGGTCTCTGACTCTGAAGGTCACATTCTCCCACTGATACCCTTGTAATTCATAACTTCTTGAAGAAAGGATTGAATAATTAAAACTTACATCTACCTTGTAGCCTTGCAGAATGAGGAGAGACTAAGAGGAAGATGGGTTCTTTAAGGAGTGTTTTCCCTACTTTGTCATAGAAAAGCAGTGCCAATATTTGTATATACAGTATTGTGAAACAATCATCACAGGAAATCTAGTTAGTATGTACAGTTAGGATCCTACTGTCTTAGCAACTTTCAAATATTCAATACAGTATTGTCAACCATAGTCACCATGCTGCACATCCCCATGACTTGTTTATTTATAACCAGAAGTTGGTACCTTTTGACTCCCTTCCATCGTACACCTAAAACTAATATAATTTATTTGTCAGTTATTTATCTCATTAAAAAACGGCATTAAAGAGCAAAAAAGCAGTGCCCTTGTTTCCTTCACAATGCAGGTTATTGCATGGTAGCACCGAGAATTAGGAAGTTTTGAAAACTAAAGCCATATTATCCTTTGTCAGAGCGTTTCAAGGAAATGGAACACTTTTATTTGCACCAGAGAAATGTTCCATGACAATGTCCTGAGCCTGTGTCTCACCTTTTGATGTGTTCCCAGCAAAGCCAGAGCGTCTCAAGCTGCCGTGCTCCCCTGCGAAGGCAAATGGTGCAGAACCAGGCAGCCTTTTTACGGGAAATGTAGTCATTTTTATAGGCCTGGGCATTGACGTGGTCAGGTTTAGCAACTTAACTCAAGACCACACAGGGAGCTGGAGAAACAGCTGGCGAAAGAGCCTCTGCCTTCCAGCCAAATGATCTTTTCCTAAAACTGTCTACCTTCCTCAGGAAGCTAGTCTTTTAATAGCAGCCTAACCTCCACCAAGAACCTGGGCTGGAAGATGAATATAGCCCTCGGTTTAGACTTTCTATTCATTCAGTGTTTCACTGGGCAAGTTGTGCGGCCTTGAATCACTGGGATGAGGCAGGAACACAGAGCACTTTGACGTGAGGGTGAGGAGCCTCTGAAGCCATGCCTAGCACACTTCCCAATAAAATCAGTAATGGAGGGAAGCGGTTATAATGCATGTGTGCACTTTCTAATAGCTTTTCTTTCACGCTGAGCTTTATTGGGTTCTTCATTGAAGGGATCACTGAAACTTAGAGGGAGGAAGTTGCTTCTACCAGGAAGGGCATTGGACTGCTAGAAGTTCACCTCCCTGACCCTTCCATAGTTAAAAGGCTTAAATTGTCACTGATTTTTTTGGCAAGTATCTGTTTAGAGTCAAGTTTTATACACTCCTCACCATCATCATTAGAATTATCATGCCTGTTGTCTAATGTTCTCTAGCTGCTAGGCTGCTATATTTTAAGATAAAGGCTTGCTTTGGGCATATTCTGCTCTTGTAAAAATTTGAGAATCTTAAAAATCTCTTTGGGAATTCTTTTAGTTGATACAATTTAATGTCAAACAGAGAGTCATAAACATTGTTATTCTGTAAGTTACCTCTTGTTAACAGAATATACCTCTGAGCACCTGTTGCCACCTTGCTTACAGTTAAGACAGTGTCCTGTTAGAAGTTAAATTTGCTCTGTTCTGAACTACCCAGACCTAGGCAAGAGATAAATAAACCATAGGCAAGCCTGCTGTGGTCTGCAGTTACTTTGAATTTGTTTTGGATTCATCACTTAGTGTAGGTCGCAAACGCTATTGAAAAGACAAAAACAGTTATAGAAACCTGCCATGGTACATTTTCAGGAATGAGCTCTAAGCTTAGCAACAGTGGATTTTTTTAAGTGGTTCTGAGTGGAGTTGTGCCTTATGACTTACACTGTTACTAAATTTTGGGAAGTGTAAATTCTCTTTGTTTTAACAATGTAGAATCCAAGGTTGGTGCTTATTAGCACAGGTGTTTATTAGTGCAGTGAGGGAAGTAAACCACCAGGTGGCTCAAGTATATAGCATCTGCTCTTATTCGTCCTTGATAATTGCACTGAAGTTTTGCTGCTTTGCACTACAGAGAGGCCATTTAGTAAAACTCATTGTGAGATTGTTTATGTTTCCCACACAGTCTTAGAACGTTAAAGCAAAAGGTTGCTTGTTTGAATTGTGTCACTGACTAGCATTTATAAATTTTAGAATCCAAACACTGTTTTGCTTAGATTTACATGAAAGTTTGAACATTATTTTTGGCTGAAGTAAGTGCCCCAAATTGTCATCTTAGAATTTTATGATAATTTTTAAATCTATTTATTTTGTCATATACTGTCCACAGTTACAAATAAAGTGAATGGATATTTAATTTCACTTCTGAAATTTAAACTGTTAGCATGGTTTATATTGTCTTACTTTATGCTTTTAATCTGTAGAAAATGGAGAACACACAATACCTGAGAAATTAACACATACTTTTTTTGTGAATTTATTATTGCCCAAGAAGAGTTTAAAAACCTGTTTTATTCCATGAGAAGGAAGTTGCTCAACAGCTTACCACTAACATTAGACAAAAAGGATTAAAATGCCAAAATATTTGCTTTATTTTAGAATATATGTGCAATAAAATTTAAGTAAAATTAAACCTCGGGGTACATGCTTTTTTAGCAGATCAAGACACAGTGTTCTTTTGAATTTATTTTTCAATCACAGATTTCCTGAAATTAACCCCCCCCCCCCCCCCCCGATAAGCTTAAGGCATAGTATTAAATAAAACACTTAATGCCAGGTTTTCTTCAACATTTTTAGACAAAGGTACTATCATTTCTGTTATGGAATAGGAAAAGGGAGAAGAAGTTGAAATTCAAAGCAAGTTTTTTCCTTTGTACTAATTCTAATTAGAATTTGCCTGAAGAAAAGATGAAATAAGTTTATAAAAACGTTTTAAAATTACCACAATTTTATTTACTCTTTGTTAACTCCAGGTAAGCATAATTACCTCAAAAAGGAAACAAAAGTCTTTATTGATTTTTTTAAAAAAAATATATCTTTATTGATTACAGAGAGAGGAAAAGAGAGGGAGAGAGAGAGGTAGAAACATCAATGATGAGAGAGTCATTGATCAAGCCCACAACCCGGGCATGTGCCCTGACCGGGAATCGAACCCTGATCGCCTGGATCCTAGGTCGACGCTCAACCACTGAGCCACGCCCGGCCGGGCTATTGATATTTTTAAACATAGGGTTTTCTTGTCCTTTTTAGTGAAGTGAAGGCTGATAATTCCAAAGACTGTTTAAGGGGTGATTATGACAAGAGAGTAGCATTTGTTTCACTGTAGTTGGTCAGAAGCAGTGTTTACTGTGTCTGAAGTCTTGATACATGTTCAGTTGACTACACTAAATTTCCCCTTCTGTATATGGTTAGCCATGTGGTAACCAAGAGTCTTAAACAATGAATCTTTGTTCAGGTATTAATTTTTGTCAAGGAAATTGTCATTTAAAAAAACTGTTACTGCATGTGAACAGTGTAGAGAAAGCTGTTTGTATGTTTTCCCCTCCCTCATGATTAGGAAAATAAAACAACAAAAGGGGTGTGTGTGTGTGTGTAGCACTTTTTTTTTTTAATCCTCACCCAAGGATATGTTTTTATTTATTTTAGAGAGAGGATGAACGAGAGACGGGGAGAGAGTGAGAAACATTGATATGAGAGAGAAATATTGATGGGATCGAACCCACAACCTTTTGGTGTATGGGATGACACTCCAACCAACTGAGCCACCCTGCCAGGGCATGTGTAGTGCTTTTTAATCCTAGTTATCTTTTATTTGTACTGGTATCTTGAAATAAAAATGGAATCTTTTATCATAATGATAAAAGACTTAGAGATGCAGAGCAAGTTGACTGATGAAGTAAAATGGGTAGAAAATGCTTAAAGATATAGTTTAGAGTTATAATATTTTTAGATGTAATATTTATTTATTGGATTTAAGCAACTGTATATATACGTATGTGTTTAAAAATATTCCAGAAGGAATTCACCTTTAAGAATCGTGAAGTATATTTTCCCCCTTTATTTTTCATATTTCTTTAGTTTTCACAATTTTTTGCATTGTGAATATTTTACTGCCATTTCCGTTTGCTTAAGAAATTTTAAAGTTAGTTTTGCTTGTTGCTTCAGAAATTACAGTGACTGTTTAAATTAAGCTCTGGTATGAAAGAACTGAAGCATAGAATACAGACGTGCCCTGATCAGTAGGTGCCTCGCTCACACATGTAGTCCAGGCTGCTCACAGAGCTGAGGTGAAGCCTGCATTTCCTTAGGTGTGGGAACTACCTACCTAGCTTGCCTTGCATCATGTTGAATTGAGAAAGACAAGTAATATTTATGTACCTTTTTTTTTTTTTTAGTACTTTCACTACGTTTCCACTATTTCAGAGGTCTTTGTGGCCATTTAATGTGTGTTAGATGCCTTTACCGTCTTAAAACAAAATTCATGGATAACATCTTCACTGCACATGTTTTTTTTTGTTTTTGTTTTTGATATCCATATAATGTTTTTACTACAACCAGAAAAAGAAATAAAAGGAAAGTGTTCTGTAAGGAGAATGTGTTTCTGTATATAAATGTGTAGATGCTGCTGCATGAGGACATTGGATGAAGCACTCAGATACATGCACCTGACGTAGAATCCCAGCTGTGACGGCTACAGATGGCAGACTGTGGCACTGTGGGTGGCAGTGGCAGCTCAGTAAACGCGAGTGGCCATGGTAGTGGTGTCATTATCGTTTTTTTAAATGGTTCAACTTAATTAAATTCGTAACACATACTTTCTGCCTGTGTAAAAACCTGTTAGGTTCTATGCTCAGATAATGAGAAAATGTTTTGTTTTTTGTTTTTTCTGTACAGAAATATCCAGCAGGACTTTTGAAAGTTATGAGGGACACAAGACCATCTTTGATTGTGCATCCCGGGCATTGAAGTACCTCTAGCATTCCACCCTCTAAGCAGCAGCATCCCCCAATGGTTGTGTCAACCAGAATGCCTCCCTAAATTTCCAAAACCCCACTTAGGTCTATGGGAATGTGAGCTGTGAGAGACAGTGGTAAATCCCTAGCAAATTCGTTGGCCATGCTCATTCAACAGAACTGTTAAGAACCTCTCTCTTGGGCAGTGATAGGTGCCAGAGAGTGGAGGGTGAATGACACGTCTTTCCTTCCTGAGAGAGCTCAGTCTTGTGTGTGAGAAAACACATATATGTCTGTGTAGTGTAATGGCAGATAAGCAGCTTGGTCACAGGTGGGATCCAGAAAAGAAATCATGTATGGATCATTTCAAAGATAAGCTTTTTCCTCCTACCTTTACATTCTCTCCCATATTGTGCCAGGTCCTTAGGATCATGGCCAAGAGGACACTGCCATCAGGAATCACTAGGTGGGAATTCCAGCTTTGCCCCCTACAGAAAGTGAGACCTGGAACAAAAACTTGTGCAAGCATGGGCTTTCTCATCTGTAGAAATGCGGATAATGAGAGATTACTTACATAATAAGGTAACTAACTGTAAGAATTAAGTGAGAAATGCTGTATAAATAATGGCTGTTAAAAAGAAGGAAATCTTACCCTTTGCGACCGCATGGATGGACACGGAGAACATTATACTAAGTGAAATAAGCCAGTCAGAGAAAGACAGGTACCATATGATTTCGCTCATCTGTGGAATCTAATGAACAAACTGAACTAACAAGCAAAATAGAGACAGACTCATAGAGCAGACTGACAGCTTTCAGGTGGTGGGGGTGGGGGTGCTGGATGGAGGGGCTGAGCCAAAAAGAAAGAAAAGAGAAAAAACTCATGGACATTGACAATTACATGGTGATTTAGGGGTGGGAGGGCAGGTGGAAGAGGGTACGGGGGGATAAATGATAAATGGTGTTGGATGGAGACTTGACTTGGGGTGGTGAACACAAAGTACAGTGTACAGATGGTGTGTTGTGGAATTGTACACCTGAAACTTGTATAATTTTGTTAGCCGGTGTCACCCCAATAGATTCAATAAAAAGGGGAAAAAATGCTGTATAAAGACAGCAGAATGTCTTATAGAAAGTGAGTGTGTAATAGAAGATTGTCTTTTACCTTTTTTTTAATGAAAAGAGAGAAAACCAGCAATAAATGGGGTTAGGTTTACTCTAATATTAAACTATGCTTGCTTTTTTTTTTTTCTTAAAGAATAGTTTATTGATTTTTAGAGAGAGATGAAGGGAGAGGGAGAAAAACCTCCATGTGAGATATGTGAGAGAGAATCACAGTCAGCTGCCTCCTGCACACCCCCATGGGGGATCGAGTCTCCTCAACCCAGGCATGTGCCCTGACCAGGAATTGAACTGGCAACCTCCTGGTGCACAGGGTGACACCCAACCAACTGAGCCATTACTGGCCAGGGCCTATGTTTGCTTTTTTGTTACAAATATTTAAGAAATAAAATTCTCATAGCTTGTGATATCAGATTTTCATTCCACCTTGCTCTTTCCCCCCCTTCATGCTTATCATCACTGCAAATAAAATAAAAGATAAAATAAAAAGCATTCTTTTGTTTCATGTTGAATGTTTTCAGTTGGCTAAATTGCCTTCCAGAGCTTCATGATCTTGCCTCCAACTTGAACCTGAGGAGAAATGGAGATAGGAGTAGTGGGAAGATTTGGAGAGAGAAAGAAGTGTATTGAAATACATATTAAAGTTATTGAAGTTGTAAAAGATTTACATTTGATTATATAAGTTATCCCATAATCTCACTGAGCTCCATCATTTAAAAAGAAAACTGCTTGCTACATGCTGTCATCAGCTCAGTGGTCATGGAGTCATGAATTAGCTTGGTCACAAAAAGTTTGAGCAGAATTGATCTCTGTGTCGTAGTAGTCGATACTTGTAGACCTAAACCATCACTTATGTAGTAGAATATGAAAGCCGTTCCCTGTAACCAGGGGGAAACAGACTGAGAAATAATTATTTTCAGATGTGAACATATGTTTCCAGTCCTCCAGAGGAGTGTACTTATTTCATATTCTAAAAATGCCATCAAAGTGAATATGTTCTGGATGTATATTCAGAACTGTAAAGGCAGGAGATTATGAACTGCAAAGTGAGCAGCGTGCCATAGAGCAGTGGCTCCCATTCTTGGTTTCTAAATAATATGAATTCCTGGGCCCTGTCCAGGTCTACTTAGTCAGGATTTCTTAGCGTGGGGCCTGGGGTTTTTGTTTTGAGTTGGCTCCCCGGTTGATTCTGACAGTCCTAAAGATTGGAGAATCACCATTATGGCTTAGAAAACTAATTCTCCAAAGATAAGATTCGCTTGTGTTTCTAGCTGTCCATTTGATATTTCTGGATGTTCTCCCTAAATCTTGAAGTCAACACTGGAAAAGAGAAACATCTGTACTCCTGACCACTCACCCCTTCACCCCAACTCCTGTTATTAGCTTGATTTCTCTCCTGTTGCCCAGGCTCAAACCATTAGGTCCCTTTGAATGGTTTTCTGCTCCTTTCCCCCCATCAGACCAGTTTATCTCCAATTTTTCTGTAATGTCTTAGCACCACTGTTCCTGTCCATGTTCTCATTAACCCTCACCTGGGATTTGCAGTCTCATGGATTTACTGGATTTAGTCTTCTCCACTAGTTTATATAAATAGGAGGACTGTTTTCTTAGTGTCGTGCTGATGCTAACTTAAAAGGTTTAGCCTAGTATTCAAGCCCTTCCATCATATCATCACAGTTTTATCTCATTCTGTGTATCACAACTTTTGCCATATGGACGACTGACTGTTCTTTCACCCTGCCTTACCTTTCTCATGAAC
Organism: Miniopterus schreibersii; assembly: GCF_964146895.1. Lineage (NCBI taxonomy): Eukaryota > Metazoa > Chordata > Mammalia > Chiroptera > Miniopteridae > Miniopterus > Miniopterus schreibersii. Next base: position 82,271,079 of record NC_138109.1, on the reverse strand, counting down.
CCACATTGTTCCTCCTGGGAATGGTGTCCTTCACTTGGGGCCTCTCCCTGTTGCTCTCTCAGTTTGTCAGGGCCCAGCTCAGTGTCAGGTACTTGAGGAAGACTTCCTGGTTCCTCCTTTACCAGATGTGCAGTCACCCGCCTTCGAATCCCCTGCAGGGTTCCAGTTAATTGGTTATTGGCTTAACTTTCTTACTGGACATTAGACTCCTTGAGAACCTAGACTTGCTCACCTAGATACCCTTGTGGCACTTAGTAAAGAATCTCAACCATTGTAAATAAGGCAATAACTATTTGTTGAATTCTTTATAGTTGAAATTACCTGGAAAATATTTCATTGTTGCAAAGAGTAAGAATTGAAACCTTTTACTGCTTTTTCCTACCTCAGTAATGAACTCAATTTATATCAAGGTAGAGCATTTTTATGGAACTTAAGGGGCGGTTGATTCTGTCACCATTATAGAATAGTTTCAGACATTTCAGTGAGGCAGCTGGAGAGACTACAAGAAGGTTCTTGATTTTGTTTTTATAGGATACTTTAAATTATCTTTGATTGGAAGTAGATATTAAATATGGAAAAGCTAACATTACTTCCGTTTGACTATTGATGAGTTTTAGCTAAGTTAGACTTTGTGTTTGAGGAGGGAATTCTGAGCATTTAGGTAAAATAATCAAATCCACTCTTCAGTTGTGTGCAGTGCAGGAGCCCCTGTGCTCCCCACCCCTTTAACCCCCATCACTTTACATCCCCCCTCTTCTGTGGAGACGGGCATACTGCCTGTAAGAATGTGGCAAGCTGTCAGCCTAAGAGAGACCAGCGAGTGTAGGGAGTTAATGTGTCAGTTATGAATGGGCCAGGATTAGGGTGCTGAGTGTGTCAACACTAGTCTGAGAGCTCTGCAAGGAGCCTGGAAACTTCATGTTTCTGCTTTTCTGAGAAAATCCCTTGTGGGCATTGTTTTTAGAGGCAAGATTGAATTTAGTGAATCTAAAATGAGGGTGCTGGTTTCAGTCTGGAATATTCTGCTCTTTAGTAACTGACTATATTGAAAACATTTAAAAATAATAATTCCTTTGAATAAAGCAATTTCAGTTTGAAAACCATTGCTTATTTCCTCTGATGTGGATGTTGTTTTATGTTAGATATTACAGTGGGAGAAAGGCAGATAAAAGTAACAGCCCAGGGTTTAAATCTTTACTGTTTTACTTGCTTCACGTATCATCATAGGCAGAGGCTTCTTAATGTCATTTCAACCTCAGTTTTCTCTGCTGAAAAATGGGAATACTGACAGCACTGCCCTTATAGGCTTGTAGGTGGGTTAAATGACGTGATGGATAGCAAGCACATAGCACTGTAGCTCTCATGATACAAAAATGCAGGACATTTTTGTGTTTTTCCCACTTTGTATTTTGTGTAAGAGCTTGGTACCGCTCCAAGGAGTAGCTTAGGTGTACTTGGATGAGAGTCAGGCTTATGACTGTGACTAATGGGGCCACAGGTAAATCAAATGCAGAGGACTGTGAATGCTTGTCAGGTGATGAATAAAAAGAATGAACTTGTTTCACAAGTATTTTATAGGTCTTGCTAGTCACTGTGATTTCTTCCCAGACCAGTGGGGTGGAGCTGAGGCAGAATCTGAAGACATGAAAGATCTGTCCTTGGCCTGGTCAGGAATGCTTTACCCAGTAACCAGCTGCCCTTCCTCCTGCCCCAGTGTGGAGGGAACCAGCTGAGACCAATTCCTTAATCTCTTTCTTTTGTGAACTTGACTTGCGAATAAAGAATATCTCAGGTTTTAAATGATGTCATTGCAAAATCAGTAAAGTAGACATGATAAGTAGTAAGGTATAGAGTATGATTACCTAGAGCAGAAATCACTTAGGATATTTTAATGAGCTGGCAAAGTTTTAAAAATATTTATTGTTTTTAAACATAAACATAGAGTTTCACTAATGTTTAATAACAGACTTCACTTTTAGTTTAAGCTATCAAATTTATCATATATATAATATATATGAATATGTATACAGTGTATGTATATATGTATATTTATTTGTGAATTGTAAAATACTGAAGTAAAGGCTTTTTTAGTTGCCATGTGGTTTTGAACACCAACAACTCAGAAGTACTGGTACATACCCACTAGTGATTTCAGTCCTGCACCTTGGTTAGTCACATCTTGATACAGAATCTATGTAGGCGGTTGTTTGGTTTTTAGTCCTTGCTTGACAGAATGGATTCTTTTTCCTTTAAATTAGTAAACAAAACTAAACAATGGTCTTCAGTGTGTATTAGAGAAAATGCTTGAAGGCAGCTGGAGGGGACACCAAATATAGAGCTGAAGTTCTTCTCACATGTTTAATTTATTATAGGAAGGCTGGCTAGCACATTGTTTCCGTAGAAGTAACTGCAAGGGCTTGTTATAGATCCTTCCGTCAGGTTGTTTCAGATATTCAGATGCTTCAATGGAAATCTTTAAACAGTGCCCTTGGCCTGATTTTAGGACTGAATAGGTAGACTTACGCCAGGCTCCATTAATTGGCACTTTTGCTCTTTTTAAGGAATAGGCCCGGCCCTAGACTGCAGTAACATAAACAAGTGATTTTTGAATTGCTGAGCAAATGACATCATACTTAAAATATTATGGTGGTTCCCATAAATTCTGTGGATGAGCAGCTTTCATTTTCCTACATTTTCTTCCTGTTCTGTTCATGTGCACACTTGGCTTTACCCGGTGAACTTCAAGGTTCCCAGTGTCAGTATGCCTGAGTCAGAACCACCAGGCAGCTTCAACAATGGCAGCCTTGTTGATCGGAAGCCTAGCTAAGCTCGAGAATCGTTGGTAAGGATATAGCATTGTATTTAATAGAATAAAGTTTTAAGAAACATATGCTAATTCATTCATTTTTGACAGATATTTACTAAGTATATCTAATTCTTAGTTTTCTCAAGTATACAGTGGGAATAGAACAATATGGAGAGTTTTGGGGGAGATGGTGAGTTGGTTGAACAAGAGAATGTGAGCATATGTGAGACACTCTGGACACTTCTGGGTGCAGATCTGCTGATGGCATAGATGTAGGCTAGTGTGTTTTGAGTGGGAGTTCATTTTTAATGACAACTGATGAGGCCCAAGGAAATTGAGGTTCATATTTAATAGGTATAATGTCATCAGGTCCCCAGTTTTCTCAAAATGACCTGGGGTCTTCTGTGGAGGCGTTGATTATATCTTGGGAGAAATTCTAAGTGTCTTTACTATTGATTGGGAAGTAGATAGTATGCCTGTAGGGTAGAATAATGCTAGCAGGAGAGATTTAATACAAATCTTGGTAGTTTAGTTGTGGAAATGAGTAAAATAGCTGTCAAAATATTGTTGGGTTTCAGACATGGGTTGAAGATGTAGTTTAATTTTTTTCACCTTGGTAGAGGATCCTCAAAGTTGATATCTGAATGGTCAAATATTTAGAATTAGTTTGATGAAAACATTTGATCATTGCATAATATAAGAATATACAGTCATAAAATATTTTCAGGAACAAATGATGGTGCATATGAACTTCGCTGCTTAGCTAAGTGCTGAGCATTTTTCAGAACCCAGGGAAAAGCCTCGGAGTCAGACCTGAGTTGAAGTCCCAATTTTGCCTTGTGGTCTTGACCACCCACCCATCCTCCCTGTGCCTTCCCATTGAAATGAGGTCTGTGAGAGCAGGGATCTTGTTTCTTTCATGCATTGTTGAAGCTCCAGTGCCCAGAACAGTGTCTGGTACAGACCAACACATGAGTGAGGGATTCTAGGCTGTGCTAAGAACTGTGAAAGGGAAAGCGCTTAGTGGTGGCATGCTGGAGCATTGTCAGACCTGCTGACAGTGTGCTTGTTTGCAATGGGATGAGCACAGAAAATGAGAACACTTTTGACCATTGCTGCTAATAATTAAAATTTCAAGTTTGCATTTTATCTTTTTAAAATCCATTTTTTAAAGAAAATTGTTTTAACTGTATTTTACAAAAGAATAGTTCATTGATAGATTGGACTTTTTTAAAAGTCTCCATTCATCAAAGATGGTTTGAGAAGAACTTTACTAGAGAGTAACAGGATGGTGCCAGTGTGTAGGGTTAGGGCAGGGAAGTCCTCCTTGAAGATGAGATTTGTGTTGAAACCTGAAGGTATTGGAGAAGATCTTTCTAGACAGAAAAACGTGTGCAAAGGCCTCAAGATGGCAACAAGCATAGTTAGCATGTTCTAGGACCAGGAAGAGGCCAGGAGTATCGTGAGTGAGGGAGTGAGGAGAGGTGTGGTTGGGTGGAGGACAAGGGCCAGGTCCCCTCAGGGCATCTTGACCTTGATAACAAGGTTGGGTTGCTAACTGTTGGATGGTTTTTGGCAAGGATGTTTAAGATCACTTTTGCAGCATGGGTCATAGGGATCAAGTGTGGAAGAGAATGTACCGTTCAGGAGGCTGGTGTTGTAGCCCAGGCAAGAGATGATGGTGGACTGGGCAGGGGTGTGGATAGGGGAGATCGAGAATAGTAGACCAATCTGTATTTTGAAGTTGAACTGATAGGATTTGCTGATGGACTGAATTTGGGGAGTGAAGGAAGGGGGATCAAGGATGAATCCTAGGTGTGTGTGTCTTGATCATGAGGATGAGTAAGGTGCCATTGCTGAATGGAGGGTACTTTGAAGAGGGGCGGGTGGGAATTGGGGGTTGAGAGGTGCTGATTATCGCCTTGGTTTTTATGTCCCTTCCAAATGAACCCTTTCGAAAGTGGGATCTCACAGGTCTGTCTTCCATTGTTACTGACGACCTGGAGAGGAAATGCCCAGTATAGTGGGCTTCTTGGAGTTTCCAGCTGGTTTTAATGGTTTAAAAAATTGGTGAAAGAAATCATTTTGGTTATCAAATATTTTGGAAATGTCCAGAAAAATTCTTTGGAATTAATGGGAGGATTTGTCTACAGTGACCATTATTTATTCTGAAGTGGCATCCTGCTCTGTATTTATTTAATTGGCATGTGTTTATTTATGTCTCAACTCATTCTGCAAAGTTACTCAGGTAGTGAAGTGTAGATACAGTGGGCAGTCATACGGCTTTATCACCCAGTTGTCATTTTCTTAAGGCAGTAAGAACAACAGGGAAACATTCAATTTTTGTATTAGCTTTACATCCTGAACTTGATTTTCTAAACCATTTTTGTGTGCTAATACCTTTTTTCTTACTAAATTCAGATGACGAAAAGGCCAAGATTATGATAAAAATTGGAATTATCAACTGGACTAGCTCCTGGTCAGGAGGACAACTGAGAAGACAGATTTAGCTCTGGTATATACTTTTCTCTGCAGCATTAGACTCTCCCCAGAAAGACCTAGGTGTGTTTTATTTGGTCTAGGCTCAGTAACTTGAGATCCTGATATTCTTCTTCTTTTATTTCCTTGAGAGAGGTCCTTTGATATTTTGAAATATGCCTGAATTTGCCCAGCCTCTGGCATCTCTGCCTACGTTGGTAGCTAGTTTTGACAGTTCTTTGGCTTCGCTGATTCATTCCTGCACGTCTGAGCAGTCCTGAAGTGCCCTAGCTGCTGTTCTTCAGACCACAGACTGAGAGGAATTGCTTAGCTATTCCACCTGCAGTCAGCCTATGCTTCATGCTTGGCCTTTGTCAAGAAATCATGCCACTGTTATAGTGCCTCTTTCTTGTCTTTAAGTATGATCCGATGGGTGTGACACCTTAAATTTTATTTCTATTTCTAAGTGAGAACGTAAAGGATTTTATTTACTTGTGCAGTTAATAAAAATTTTGAAGTAGAGAACCTTAAAATGTTGTTGGTTTTTTTTTTCCTGTTTTTTGCATAAACCTTTTATACTATCTGTGAGCCTTGATGCTGCAGCTTCTTGAAATCAGATTTTAAAGATACTTTTAAATTTCTTGTTATAAAGACCAACTGCCTCTTTCTACAAAGGAGGTATCGTGGATTTAAGTTAGGACAGTTCTATAATATTTGTATCATATTTTACTACCTTTATGACTTTCTATATATACTATGGTGGTTTGCATTTATCTGTCATCCTTTGGACTAGACGTTAGTGTTCTTGAAGACAGGTAGCATTTTTATTCATGTTATAATCCACACAGAGAGTAAAATTGTCTCTTGTACAAAGTAATTATTCAGTGAAAGACTTCAAAGATTTCAAATTATGCTGTTCTGATGATAGCATCTCTGGTTTTCTATACCTAGTCATGGTATAGATTAATTTTTAACAAAGGATATGTTTCCAAGGATACATTTTGGCATCAGAGCATTGTTAGTGGAGAAAGTCAGGGCATACAAAGGTTCAAACATTGGAAAGGAGAATTGTAGGAAAATTCTGTTAAGCCCTGACTTACAGTGCCAGCTGTGCTTTCATCCATATGATTGTCTAATTGTTTTAGCTTCGTAGCCACTGATCCACACCTGTTCCACCTTCCTGATCTCTCCAGGTTTTACTGCTGACCCATCCCTTTTAACAAGGTACTGTAGCTTTTCCTCCTTGAGATCAAGCCTGTCCTTAGATAAATTACCTCATCCCTTTAAAACCTCACTGTGGTGTGATGTTCTCTCTCTTCTTTAGTCTCTGAGGAGGAAAATACCCCTCTTTCTTACCAGGGCTGGACCTCCCAGCTGTGTTCTTTTTACCTCAGACTGTGCTGTCTGGGTTCAGCTCCATTTCTTTTGTATTCTTTCCTGTTGCTCTTTCCCCCACTTGCATACAAACTTTCTGAGATTGTCCATCTTCTAAAATAAAACCTCTCCCTTTGATTCTCCTACCTGCTTAGGTGGTTGTCTGCTCCTCTGCTTGCCTGATGGCCACACCTCGAGGCGTCCCCTCTGTGCCTGACCTTTCACCTGACCATCCCTGACTCCTGAGCCTGCACTGTAGCCCTTGTTCAGAGCTGGGTGCCGCCCCAGTACTAGGAGTTAATAGTCCTGGGGAGGGAGCTTCAGCAATTGTTTTTAGCCAACTCCCACTTTAACTCCCTGGGGTTGGCAAGGGTGGGTTTCTGAGGAGGGTGGGTGGGAGGGAGGAGAAGAATCTCTCTTTAGGGTTATTCTCTCCCAACTCTCCTGCTTCCAGTGGCACTCACAAGGTCCCCTCTCCCCACCTTAAACCAGGCAGATCAGAGTTGTGTCTACACCTGGTCCTCAGGTAGGCGATTGTTTGGTTTCTGTGGGTGTTCCCCTGCTTCCTCCTGATCTTTTCCCTAACCCACTTCCAACCCCACACCCACCTTGATTTCCTACACAGTTTTTTGTTTTTTGTTTTTTTTATCAGACACTGTGTTAGGAAATCCATGCTTCAATCTTTGCCCCACTTCATGAAGACCTGTGTACCCACTTCACAGATGAAGTACAGTAAAGTGAAATGACTTATGTGAAGTCACACAGCCAGCCAGGGCCCAAACCTCTGACTTTAAAATCTGTGTTTTTAACCATTGTTGCATTGCCTTAGTGTAGTTTTCTAATGCTTAAAATTCTTTTAATTGTGAGATAAAAATGTAAAACAAAATATCTGGGTAATATGTTTAGGAAAATGCTAATATGTAATTGGTCAACAAATATAGTGAATCAGAATCTATTCTACTTTCATATTATTTGTTAATTAGCAGGGATAAAATTTTAACCTGGGCTGATGTGGGGAGGCAGGCAGTCCTGGTGGTAGGTGGGAGGCCTGTGCCACCAGAATCAAAGATTGCTAAAGTTGCATTTTGCTTGGAGCTACATTTATTGCTTTTGGCTGCTTGAGGAAAAATCAGAACATCTTTGCTCCAAGGCACTTGTGGATGATACAATTATGTACTAGGCAGCTTCGAGGGAAGATTGCTGTTGCTTCTGTTTCCTCATCTGTAAAATGGGGTAAAAATAACACTAAGTCAGATGGCGATGATGATACTACAAACTTTGTAGGGTTGTGTATGTGTACTAGAGAGTTATAAGTATAAAGTGCTTAGAACACATTTTGAGGACTACGTGTTAAATATAAAATAATTACTGTTATCTTTAATAGAGATTGTTATTGGATATTTTATTTATGACAGTTTGAAACGCAGCATGCCTGACTTTGCGTATGTGTTAAAATAAAAAGTTGGTTCATTTCTCCAGATCTCTGTCCCCCCAGGCTCGGATAATTGCAGAGTGAGTGTGATAGGAACGTCAGATTTGAGCAGGCGATTCTTTGCGTGAGATGATGCAGCTCAGAGCTGAAGTGGGAATGCTGCTTCGTCACTGCTTCCCTCAGGAACCTGCAGGGCAGAGGCTCTGAGGCCTCTTTGCTTAACATTCTCTTTCTTTTTTAAAAAATTTATTGGTTTGACACTGGTCAGTAGGGTCATGTAGGTTTCAAGTGTACATCCCTATGATACATGTGTATTTCGTTGTGTACCCACCACCCAGAGTCAGGTCACCTTCCATCACCATATATTTGAACCCCTTTACCCTTCACTGCCCCCACCCCCTTCCCTCTGGTAACCACCATACCATTGCTGCGTCTGTGATTTTCAGTTTTATATCCCACATGTGAGTGAAATCATATGGTTCTTAGCTTTTTATGACTGACTTATTTCACTTAGCATCATATTATCTCTTTAAAGAATTTTTTAAAAGTATGTTTTTATTGATTTTAGAGAGAGGAAGGGAAAGAGAGAAACATCAGTGATGAGAGAGAATCATAGATCGGCTGCCTGCTGCACGCCTCTACTGGGGATCGAGCCCCAAACCCGGGCATGTGCTCTGACCAGGAATTGAACAGTGATCTCCTGGTTCATGGGTCGACGCTCAACTGCTGAACCACACCGGCCGGGCAGCATAATATTCTCTTAACATTCTTTACATGGGTAATTACCTACCTCAGGTGGCATATCTCCTTGGCAAAGAATTTTCTCTGCATTCAACAAGATGTGGGCTTAATTCTGCCAAGCCCAGAAATCATGTTTTTGTTATTCTTAAACTGCTTAAATTTGCTGGACCTTTTTTAGTTAATATTTTAGTCACCTTAAACTTGCTATTCTTATATTGGTTAAGATGTGCTGTTCTCTTTTTGAGTTAATGCTTTTCAAACTTATGTTAATAACTAAAACATCTTTTCAGGAAGCAAAAATGCAATTATTTCTCATGTTCCCAAATCTGTCCAACCCTCAAAATTTTGGGGAAGGTCTTTGAAGTGATTGTGTTGTGTTGTGTGTCATGTTGGTAGCCTCTAGGTGACCTGGGTAATGAATTGGTTCTCTCCTGTGGTCTGGTTGAGTAAAGGGAATCTTTTCTATTTTACAAGGAAGGATGTTGCAGCCCGCCCACAGCCTGTTGTTACCATAGTTGGAGACCTGGCCCCAAGCCCTTGAGGGTTCTGCCTTCCCCCCAGCTACAAGTCTTTTGCTATTTCCTGTATTTTGCATATGTCATTGAGCCTTTAAAAACTAGGTATCTTTCAGTTCTACTCCATTTGTTATCTTGTTCTTTGACTATCTGAACAATATTTAAGATGAAAAATGAAATTTAAAAAAAATTAGGACTTCCATACCCTAACACAGAAGAATTGTCTTTATCCTGAAAAATGTCAACTATTCTGTAGCTTTTTTTTGTTTTTGTTTTTTTAAAAAGGAAATGTGTGAGTTTGTATATGGAGTTCTAAAATTTTCTATGTAAGACCTGAAAATAATAGGAAAGAATGAGATTTGAGAAAATGCTTTATCGTTTTTTAAAAGTACATTTGCAAGCATTTACTCATTTAACCCCCTAAAATTTTTCAAGGTAGGTAGTATATTTGTTCACATTTTTGAGATTCGAGACCTGAACCTTTTGCATCTAAGCATAGAACTTGCACAGAGAAGATGCTTAATATTTATTGAACGAGTGAGTATCCACAAGTCATATGGACTAGTTAACTGTTAGCCAGGAGTCTGTAATTTGTCTGTACTTCATAATTATAATGTATTGAGATCTGAGATTGGAATTCTGACTTGTACCTTTCCTAGTCATACAGCCTTTGGCCTGTTATGGAACTTAGTTTGTTCCTGGGTGATGGTCCTTAGGTTGAGAGGAACTGTTACCTGGCTCCTGACACCCTCAGGTGCTTGAACTAATCTAGTGAAATGTTAGCCTTATACTCAGTGGATGTGGAAACCATCTATTTATAATCTCAGAATACAGGGTTTATTTTCCTTATGGCAAACTGCTACTGCAATAGTTGACAAGCCTAGATATTTTCCTTTCTTTTCATTTTTTATTTTATATATCTTTATTGATTTCAGAGAGAGGAAGGGGGAGAGACAGAGAGATAGAAACATCAATGATGAGAGAGTTGTCATTGATCGGTTGCCTCCTGCACACCCCTGCCTGGGGATTGAGCCCACAACCCAGGCATGTGCCCTGACTGGGAATTGAACCTTGATCTCTTGGATCCTAGGTCGATGCTCAGCTGCTGAGCCACGCCCGGCCAGGTTTCCTTTACTTTTGATTGTAAGGACTACTAGCAAGCACAACCTTTATAGGCAATCAGGTAAATTCTTCTTCCTTACGTAACTGATGTAAAATAGAATTATCTGTTTGTGCTCCCTGTCTATATAGCTTCAATTTATGCTCAGTCAGTTTGAATTGAACTGTTAGAACTCTTCTGAACTCAGGACTATGTGCAGAGTGGTAGATCTGGTGGCTTCCTGCCCAGTTTGCCTCCTTGTGAAAACATGGAATCATCTAATTAATTTCATCAGTCCATCAGCAGGTGCAGGTAGCCTAAAACTGGTTCTTCTCAAGGTGTGTTATCTTAAACTATGCACTTATGCTCTAACTCCTTTAATTTCTTACTTTGAAAGAAAAATTTCCACTACCCTTAAGGAAACTATAGGTATCAGCAAGTGGACATGAAGATTTTTGTTTGTTTAATAATGAAAGACTTTAAAGCTATCCATTTCCTTTAGAGTATATCTGATTATATTTCCTAAGTGTTGATCACTAGTAGTCTTGTTATTTTAGAAGTAACCTGTAATTGCAGATTTGGTTTTCTTTGTGTCCCATGAATTATCTAATATAGTATTTTAAAATTTATAATATTTTTAAATTTAAAAAATTGGTTACTATTTTTATTGCTTTGGAAATTGAGACTGTGGCTTTGTGCTATTTATATTTCTTAGGAACTTTCTGAGGTTTTAATTATTTAATTTTATTTTGGTTGATCCTCACTTGAGGATATTTTTTCCATTGATTTACTGGAAGAGAGGGAGGGAGAGGGAGAGGGAGAGAGAGAGAGAGAGAAAAACATCGACGTGAAAGAGACACATTGATTGGTTGCCTCATGCACGTGCCCTGACTGGAGTCAGGGATCAGGCCTGCAACCGAGGTGCGTGCCCCTGGCCAGAATCGAACCTGGGACCCTTCAGTTTGCAGGCTGACGCTCTAACCACTGAGCCTTACCAGATAGGGCTGAGGTATTCATGTGTGTGTGTGTGTCCTGATATATTATCAGTTTTTATAAATGTTCCATTGATGTTTAAAAGGAAGATACATTTTTTTTTTAATATAAGTTACAAAGTCTGATACAATTCCATTAGATTTATCAATTATGTAATCACAGTACTCTGAACTTTATAATTTTTTTCCTGTGGAATACTGAGAGGTGTATGCTCGTCTAACGCTGTTAGATTTTATAGGACTAAGTAATATTTGCTTCTTATTTCAGTTCTTTTTATTGTTTCAATGCAGCTATATTTGACTCACAGAAAGAAGTTCATGACCTTAAATCTTAATCAGTTGTTCCACTAAAATGCTTTTGTCTTAAAATCTACTTTGTCTTATATTAATATTGCTTCCCCTCCCCTTCCCTCCCCTCCTTTTTTCCTTCCTTCCATCTGCTTGATAGATAATGGATCTGTTTTTTTTTGAGAGACAGTATCTTATCTCTCCCCTTCCCCCTTAATTTGAGAGGAGTTAAATTCATTTATAATGATCATTATAACATAGGTTTGGAGATGTTTCTGCCTTTTTTTTATTCTCTTAATCCTCACCCAAGGGTATTTTTTCTGTTGCTTTTCAGAGAGAGTTGGGGGGAGGGGGGGAAGAAAAAGAAAGAAATATCAATACATCCATGTGAGAGAAACACATTGATTGGTTGCCTCCCGCACGTGCCCTGACAGGGGCAGGGGATTGAGCCTGCAACGGAGGTACGTGCCCTTGGCCAGAATCTAACCTAGGACCCTCAGTCCTCAGGCTGATGCTCTAACCATTGAGCCCAAACGAGCTAGGGCTTATTTTTTATTTTCAGTATATTCTTGCCTGGTGTGGGGGGGTGGGAGAGTTTTTTTTTTGTTTTGTTATATATATTGTCTGTTGTGTATTCTACAGTGTTTGAAAGAGATCTATTTTTAATTCTACAATCTGAGAAAGCATCTCAAGTTTGTCTGCCATTTGAATTGTTTTTCTGTTCTTTATTGTGTAGACTTTCCCCTTCACTACTTTCAGTGGGAATTTAAATTTTCTTCTTGCAATTTTAGTTTCCCTTATTTCATTCACCTTCCTTTTTACTTTATCGTATTATCTTTTTAAAAAAATTTTTATTTTTCAATTCCAGTTGATGTATAATATTTTATTAGTTTCAGGTGTACAACCCAGTGATTAGACATTTATATAACTTATGAAATGATTACCCCGATAAATCCAGCATTCATGTTGAACAAATTACTTAAATTCTTTCTCCATCCCCTCTTTTTCTTTGGCTGTTATTTTATTATATTTTGAATGTGTGTAAAACTTCATCACTCCATTTTATTAAGCTCATAAGACCCTTGAAACTTGTGTGACAGTATCATATACTTTACTCCTCAGATTAAAAATACAGGCTCCTGAATCAGGTTCATGAGTTCCTGAATTCCCTTACCAATGTGTATTTGTAATTTTTAATGCTTTCTTTTTGACTGATAGATACTTAATAGTAATACTTTTTGTCAGTCTCATTTGTATTGGTCTGGTGAGTCTTTAATGTAATTAGACTTTTTTACTTAGTTTAGAATACACAATAAGAAGGACAAAAGACTTAAAGCAGCCTGGAAGTAACAAGATTTCCCTACAGTTACATTGAGAAAGTGGGGTCATCTTTTCTATTATACCACTGGATAGCACTTTCTAAACTAGCCCAGACTCTCCAGGCAGTGATTAGCATTGCCAAATGAAGACAGGACTGAGCTCTCTCTGCGCCTTTTTCCTGAGTCTGTGTTTGAGGATGGTGTTTGGCTAGGAGGGGGGTGTGAGTTAAAAATAACAGGTCCTGACAACTATTTTATGAAAGTAAAGGGAAAAATAAGTTACTCTCAGTGGCCTCATTGAGTTGCAATTGTGATCATTAGTTTCTTGGTGCCTCTGTTTTCCCAGAAGATTTTAAACTTTTTTGTTGTTGCTTCACTGCTTTAAACTATTGCATGTCCTATTGTTGAGTGAGCTATTTCTTGTGAGGATTTTAAGCTGTTTTTGTTTTTTTTTCAATATTTCAACTGGGCTTTTGGTTAACTGTTTTTATAATAATGTTAACTTCAGTTTCATTCTTCAGTTTCTCAAAGTGCCTTCCAGTTCTTAACTTGACCCTGATTTATGTCTGGTAGGTGTAACACTGACTGTGTTGAAGTAATCCCAGATATTAAGAAAGTGAACAAATTTCAATTTTCTACATTGTGTTTGTCAGTATATATAGTAGAATTAAAAATATCAATTATTACTTTTGTTGTTTAGTTGACTGTAAAGATTTATAAATCCATGAAAATTGAGCGTGAACTTTTTTCTTCTAAATATTCAGAAATAGAGTTTCTTTAATAATTTTGATCTTGCCTACAGTGGTTGTATTAAATTTATATTTAGAAAGAGTCCTTATTTGGCATCTATATTGCCCCATTTTGAGGGTTTATTTTAAAATAAGCAGTTGATGTGTTTTGGCTAGTATTTGAAGAATGTAACTGATTCATTCAATTTCAGAAAGTACAGCAAAGGAAAGAGACAGCATAATAGAGTTCTGAATTTGTAGTATATATGAAATGAGCATAGTTGGGGATTTTTCTACAGAGTATCCTTTCTGAACACTATACAAATATAGTGTGCTAGTTAATTCACATTTGTAATTCACATGTGTAATTCTATTATTTGTAATTCCATAGGCTAAAAATTGATAGTGGGTGAGACAGTCAAGTTATATAAAATTTTCTGGCTCCACATTCTGAGGCTCACATTTCATTAGCAGTGAAGTGATCCTTTGCTTCCTTCCCAATTTCTTCTACTCATGAACTTTAGGCCTTGAAATGGTACAAGTGAAGCTGTCAGCTATGAAGATAGTTTGGGTTTTATATACTATTATGGCAAATAGCAGTCTTCATACTCTCCCCTCCCTACACTTTGCAGAGCCTTAGAGAACTGAAGAGGGGAAATGGAAAGAACTGGAACATCAATATTGGCTGATACATATGTCCTTCTGAGGAAGAAAGGAAAGAAGAGAATGTAGAAAAAACAAAGGTGGAAGAGGCACCCTAGAGAAGTTTGTATCTGCTCAGTGCAAAGGCAGGAAATGAGCCCCAGGAAGTAGAGCTTCTGCATTGGCTAACATTTCCTTTAGGAATTCCCAATTGGTGGGACCTGATAAATACTACAGTCAAGGTTTGTTAGTCATCCAGTCACGTGTAGTCACTTAAGAACTACTTATTGGCTGCTTGCAATGTGAATCCAGCATTTTTATTAGGCATTGGCGATTCAAAGAGAGACAGGAATTTTGCTCCAAGGAATAGACTGATGAAGAGAACCATGTACACGCAACTTTAGAAGAGTGGGATACTGCCAAAATGGAAGTGTATGTGGTTGCAATGGGAGCAAGGAGTGAGAGTAGCTGGGGAACCCTCTGAGAAGGAGTGCTTGGGCGAGTCACTCCACACTGGCTAGCTGGGAGCAAGCCTTGTAGGTAGAGGATGGACGTAAAGATATGAAAGAGTGTATTACTTGTGGGGGTAAGAGATTAGGTGGAATGGTTAGGGTCTTGTATATCTTCCCATAGAATTTCTGTTTTTGTTTTGTTTTGTTTTGTTTTGTTTTGTTATTGTTGTTTTGGTATGGGGAACTGTAAAGTTGAAGAGGTTGATTCTGATTCCGGTAGCTTTTCAAAGATCATATTCTGGTGGATAATGGAGTAGAGTAGGGAATGAGACTATAGGAGAAAAGACCATAAAAGTTCAGATTAAGGAGTATGAGGAACTAGGGAGGCCGTATAGAGAAGATAAAGGAAATGGGTGTGACATAAGTATTAAGGAGACAGAATAGAGTTTATTGACTGATTGAAGGGTATAACATTAAGGAGGCATCTGGGATGACTTTCCCATTTTGCCTTGAGTGACTGGGTGAGTATATTGGTGCCATTTACTGCGTGATCAACCAAATAAAATACTGCAGAAATTGCAAGAATGATGGTCTGAAAAAATGTCCACAGAATTAGGTATGTAGGATGTCATTGGTGAATTCATTGAAATAGAAAGGCTTAATGAGTCAATCACAATATAAAATTGTTTGAGAGAAACAGTGGCCTGGAAGATACCACAGGATTGCTGAGCAATTTTGATGGTGCAGTTGAGATCTGATTGTGTTTATTTGTAGAGGCATTGGGATTTTTCTTGGGATTTGTCAGCCCGCTTGGGTTAGGAACAGAGAATGCACATTAGAGGCTGAAGGGAAAGTGTGGAATGGTAGGTTTGTGGTTTTACCCAGTAGATGTAGCAGGTTGGCAGGGTGGCAGGGTCTTGGAGAAACTAAGAGAAAGGTCAGTATTGGTCTTGGTTTTACAGATGAAGAAACTGAGGCCAACTGATAAATGACGTAGCAGAAAAAAACATTGCTTTGGAGTAAGATAGATCTAGATTTGAAACTGCTAACTTATTGACTCTGGCCCGTGAAAGTTATTTTAAAATCTTTGTCCACATAAATCTTCTTATCCTCTTGTACCAGATAAAGAAACTAATGACAGCTATTTGTGGGAGGTAGTTATTATTAGTAGTATAAATAAGGTTCTAGGATCTGCATTTGAAATTCAGATGAGGGACCTTGCATAATTTACTTGAATTCTCTGAGCCTGTTTCTTCATCTGTAAAATGAGAGTAGGAGTTATTTGACAGGCTGTTTTGCAGGTTAAAATTTAAAAAGATAATCATAGTTGTAATGTTTCCTTAGTAGAGGGCCTGACACAGAGTAATAGCATAGAAACTGGCAGCTAACAACAATGGTAACATTACTGTTTTTACTGTTATTATTTTACTGGAAAAGTTGGGACTTTTCCCCCTAAGAGTTTGTCACTTTATGGAGTTTCAGTAAGATATGTATAGGAATGGATTTGCTCTTATTTATTCTGCTTGATACTTGAAATACTTCTTCAGTCTGAGGACTTTCTATCTTCAGTTCTGGATAATGTTATGCCAGTGTTCATTTGAATACTCATTTCCTCTGTGTTCTCACTTCTGTTTCTCAGTGTGCCTATTGACTGTTTGCTGGAGTTGCTCATTGTATCGTTCATGTTTGTTAACATTTTTATGCGTTTTCTGTCTTTCTGTCTCTTTATGAATTATTGTGGATGACTTCTTCCATTTTGCTAATTATTATTATTATTAAATCCTCACTTGAGGATATTTTTCTGTTGCTTTTCAGAGAGAGTAGAAGGGGAGAGGGGGAGAGAGAGGGAAACATTGATGTGAGAGAGACACATTGATTGGTTGCCTCCCACATGTTCCCCAACCGGCACCGGGGATTGAGCCTGCAACCGAGTTATGTGATGCTCTAAGTGCTGAGTCAAACCAGCTAGGGCACGATTATATATTTTTATTTCTGGAATTTCTGTTTCTTTTCCCGAACTGCCTGTTTTTATATTATAATGTCCTATTCTTACATTATCAATTAATTCCATATTTATTTTAAAGTCTGCATTTATTATTGCAGCTCAAGAAGTTAGAAAGGGTTCTCACAGTTTGGGTGGTTGGTTGGCTGAAACTTGGACTGGAAAGTGGCCTGCAGTGATTGGGTTAGAACTTCTGGGTTTGCCTTAGTTTCATTTAGAGGAAGGGACTCAAAAGCTTAGGGAGATTGGATTATTAGAGTGGCTTTGTCATTTAAGACCTACTCACCGACTTTTGGAGTGTCCAGAAGACATACCTTTTACCACTACTGTGAGAAATAAATTTGTGAGGGGATTCCTGTAAGTCTTTAAGAGCTTTGTGATCACTCTTCTCTGTAGGTCCGACCTTGCAGTGGGCACTGTGGTCACCGAATTGGGGGACTGAAATGCAGTGGGAGTAATTGGATCTTGGGGTGTCAGGGCCAAATGGCAACACTCCACCACGAAAGGCATGGTAGGCATGGCAGGCATGGCAAGCATGGCTACCGTAATGGACAGCAGAGTCAGAGCAGCGATTGGAATAGTCTGCCTTGCACAAACCTTGGCTAGTTGATCATGGTGTTCCTACAAGTGAGGTAGATAGGAAACCTACTAAATTCTTGCTTGATGTGTATAAACAGAAATGTTCTAGGTCAAGCGAACAAATGTCTAATCTGAATCATGAAAACAGAGAGTCACATCCCCTCACTCAGTTTCCAGACTTGAGCCAGTTTCCAGACCCAGAACCCCTCAAATGAAAGGGAGGCCAGTCTTCTTGAGGAAGGACTCCAGTACTGTGTCAACAATATATACTGTTAGTCTTTTTCTCAGCCTTCCTGGAAGAGCCCTATGGCCTTTTACTAGGGCAACTATGTGTTAGGGAAAGGAAATAATCAGATTTTTCAGGTTCTGAACTGATACTAATTTTAGGAGACCCAGAATGTTACTGTGGCCCACTACTCAAACTAGGGTCTTATGGAAATCAGGTGATCAATGTAATTTTACCTTAGGTCCAGCGCACAGTGAGCCCAGTGGATCCCTGAGCCCACCCTGTTCTTTATTTCCCTAGTTTTGGAATGCATAGTTAGAATAGACATACTCAGCAGCTGGCAGAAGGCCCACATTGGTTCCTTGGCTTGTGGAGTGAGGGCTGTTATGATGGAAAAGGTAAGTGGAAACCACTAGAACTGCTTCTGCCTAGAAAATAGTAAACCCAAACCAATACTACAGGCCTTCCTATAGGCCTTGTGGAGAAGACAGGTGGATCTTGGAGAATGGCGATGGATTATCGTAAGCTTAGCCAGGTGGTGACTCCAGTCACAGCTCTTGTACAAGGTGTGGTTTTGTTACTTGAGCAAACCAACACATTCCCTGATATTTAGCTGTTAATATGGCAGAATGCTGTTTTCCTCCAGAATTGTCAGTAAGGATCACCAGAAGCAGTTTGTTTTCAGCTGGCAGGCCAGTATACACCTTTAATGTTCTACCTCAGAGGTATATCAACTCTACAGCCCTGCATCATAATTTAGTTGGCAGGGATCTTGCATTTCCCTTCCACAAGAAATCACATTGGTCCATTTCATTGGTTTCATTGTGCTCATTGCACCTAGTGAAGAGGCAACTACTCTGGACTTACTGGTAAGACATTTGGGTGTCAGAGGGTGGGAAATAAATCTGACTAAAATTCAGGTGTCTTCTACCTCAGTAAAGTTTGTAGGGTCCCAGTGGTGTGAGGCATGTCAAGATATCCCTTCTAAGGGGAAGGATAAGTTGTTGCATCTGGCCCCTCTTACCACCAAAAAGAGGCCCAGCACCTATTAGGCCTCTTGGATTTTGGAGGTAACATTCTTCACTTGGTTATGTTACTCTGGCACATTTACTGAGTGACCCAGAAAGCTGCTAGTTTTGAGTGGGGCCCAGAACAAGAGGAAGCTCTGAAACAGGTTCAGTCTTCCGTGCAAGCTTTTCTGCCCTTGGGGCCATGTGATCCACAGGTCCGCTGGAACTTGAAACAGTGAAACAGGGGTGCTGTTTGGAGCATCTGGCAGACCCATACAGGTGAGCTGCATCCTTCAGGATTTTGGATCAAAGCCCTGCCATCTTCCATAGACAACTACTCTCCTCTAGAGAAATATGAAAACAAGCCCTTAGTCTACTACGGGATTTTAGTAGAGACTGAACACCTACCCATAGGCCTACGAAGTTACCATGCAGTTTGAGCTGGGTGTTATCTGAGCCTCCAAGCAGTGTAGTTGGGCATGTACAGCAGCACTCAAGCATCCGGCGGAAGGGGTAAGATCTGCCTGAGCTGACCCAGAGGGCACAAAGAAGGTACATGAAGAAGAATCCCAAATGCTCATGGTCCTACTTCTGTGATACTGCCCTCTCTCTCCAAGCTTACAGAGGAAGACTTAATAATCAAGTGGATGGAATGACCCATTCTGTGAATACTAGTCAGCCTCTTCCTCTGCCATCTCTGCCATCACCCAGTGGGCTCATGAGCAAAGTAAACATAGGGACAGGGATGGAGGTTACACATGGACTCAGCAACATGGATATGTACTCACCAAGGCTGACCTAGCGATGGCCACCACTGAGTGCCCAGTCTGCCAGCATCAGAGACTGACACTGGCCCCTGGTATGACACCATTCTTCTGGGTGATCAGCCAGCTACTTGCTGGTGGGTTGATTACGTTGGACTGCTTCCATCATGGAAGGGGCAACATTAATTGGAATGTACACTTACTCTGCATTCAGATATGTCTTCCCTGCACACAAAGCTGCCAAAACTACCATTTATGGAACTACATAGTGCCTACCCACTGTCATATATTAACACACAGCATTGCCCCTGGTCAAGGAACTCACTTCACAGCAAATGAAATGCAGCGGTGGGCCAGTCCTCATGGAAGTCACTGAATTCTGCATGTTCCCACTCTCCTGAAGCAGCTGGCTTGACAGAATGGTGGACTGGCTTTTTGAAGACTCGGAGTGCCAGCTAGGTGCCAGTACCTGGCAGATCTGGGCCACGTTCTCTGGAATGCTATGTGCATTCCGAGTCAGTGCCTACTATATGGAGCTGTTTCTCCCATAGTCAGGACTCACAGGTCCAGGAATCAAGTCGTGGAAATGGAAGTGGCACTACTCACTATTACAATACCCTAGTGACCTACTAGCAAAATATTTTATTCCTGTTCTTGGGATGTTATGCTCTGCAGCCTAGAGGTCTTAGTTACAGAGGGAGGAATGCTTCCACCAGGAGTTACAGCAGTGATCCCATTGAACTGGAAGTTAAGATAGCCCCCTAGCAATTTTGGGCTCTTCATGCCTCTGATTCAACAGGCAAAGGAGTTAGGTGTTAGCTGGAGTGATTGATCCTGACTACCAGGGGAAAATTGTACTACTCCACAGTGGAGGTAAGGAATACAGAAGATCCCTTGGAGCAGGGATGGGGAACGTATGGCCTGAGGGCCTAAAATGCCTGCAAAATCATTTGGTCTGGCCCTGCCAAGGCAACCACAGGTGAGGCTTGAAATTCAATAAATCTAGGAGATTTTTTTCATAGCTAATTTTAAGTTGATAGTTTTTTTTTAGTCTTCACCTGAGGATATTTTTTCTATTGCTTTTCAGAGAGAGTTGAAGTGGGGGGGGGGGAGATACATTGATGTGAGAGAGACATATCGATTGACTGCCTACCACATGCACCCCAACCAGGGCCGGGAATCAAGCCTGCAACTGAGGTACGTGCCCTTGGCCGAAATCTAACCTGGAGCCCTTCAGTCCGTGGGCCAATGCTCTAACCACTGAGAAAAACAGGCTAGGGCTTTAAGCTGATAATTTTTATGTCCCACAAATGTTATAAATATCCAAATGGCCCTTGGCAGAAAAAAGGTTCCCCACCCATGCCTTAGAGCTTTTTTTAGTATTACCATGTCCTGTATTAAGGTCTGTGGAAAACCACAGAAACCAGGCAGGACTACCATAGCTCAGGAATGGAGGTTTGGGCCACCTTCCCAGGTAAAGAACAATGAGGGGCTGAGGTGCTTGCTGAGGGCAAAGGAATACATAATGGGCAGTGAAAGAAGGTTGTTGTAAATACCAGCTACGATGATATGACCATTATAGAAACAAGCATTCTAATTGTCATGAATATTTCCTCATTTTGTTATGAATATATGTGTGTTTGTGTGTGTGTATACACACACTATATATTATATACATAGCAGATATTTTTGTTTTTTCCCTCTCTCATTCCCTTATCATGTAATTTAGGATATATTGACTTTATATCATAGTATCTATTTTATGTCATAATATTTAAATTATGGAACATCAAGTAGAGAACAAACCTTATTCAAGGACTTTCCCTAGCGCACTTCTAGTTCTACATAGGACAGGTGTGTTATATTAGACTAAATTACTACTTTATTGTCTTTATATGGAGATTATTTAGTTTAGGGAGATGTGATGTGTTGGTACCAACTTGACAAGGAGTGCACTTGTGATGGTTAATTTTGTGTGCCCACTTGACTGGGCCATAAGGTGCTTAAACATTTGGTCAGACATTATCCTGGGTGTTTCTGTGAGGGTGTTTCTGGATGAGACTAACACTTCAATCTGTAGACAGAGTAAAGCAGATGGGCCCTCCCATGTGGGTGTGGCCTGTGCTATCTGTGGAAGGCCTGACTAGAACAAAAACGTTGACCCTCCACCTTTGCAGGGAAGAGGGGACTTCTCCTGCCTATCTTGAGCTGGGATAGCAGTCTTTGTAACTTTGGACTTGAACTGAAACATTTCCTCTTCTAGAGTATGAAGCCAATAGGGTTTTGGATTGGGACTATACCATTGGCTCTCCTAGGTTTCCAGCTTTCTAATTGCAGATCTTGGAATTTCTCAGCCTCCATAACTATGTGAGCCAATTCCTTATAAGTTTCTTTATTCACACACATTTGCTTCTCTTTTTCTGGAGAACTCTGACTTCATGGGCTGTTTAGTGTTTGACTCTTCTGGGCTTGAGAATCCCACATGACATGTCTGTGTTTGGCGATTTCACTTTTCACAGGTGATTTTTTTTCTGCCTGAGAGTCAGGACAGATGACAAGTATATACCCTTTCCCTGGCAGTTTTTCAAGTCCCTGCTCATTGTCAGTATAGTTTCTTATTTTCACCTGGGCTACATAACTCACCATCATTCAGTATTATAAACCTATCCTCCAAGGCATATGTCAGTCTTGATTGGGCATCTAAGGAGCTCAGCATAGTCATGCTGGGATCGTTGAGAAAATTAGAGAATTGTGTAAATTGATGAGCTGTTGCTCCTTGGATTTTTTTATTCCTAGATGTAGTCATAGAGCATGTAGGGTGATAGAGATGGGTGGGTGCAGGCACAGAATGGCAGGAGTGCCGTGAACTTGTAGTAGTCTGGATGGAACCTGGAGATCAGGAAGGAATTGCAGGCCCCTGGGAAGCAGTGTGAATTAGGGGACACATGCATCACTTCCACAGCTGCTGTCTCTTCTCTATCTAGGGCTGCTTTTTAGATGTTACTAATCAAGCGAGTCTCAAAGCTGGTCATGTAGCAGAGCACCAGGAAGATGCGTGCGTGCTGTGTGTGCACGCACACGCATACATATGTATGCATACGTGTGTGTGTATGGTAGAACATAAAAGCCTGGTATCTCTGTTTTTGTAATTTGAACCAGGAATAATTTCATAGTAATAAATATAATTATTTTAAGTATGAAGTTTCAAATGCCAACCTTAAATACATAAAATTGTAATATACAAAAACAAACCTACTGTTATCTGTTAGCAATCAATTTCTGCTCACTCATAGTAACAAATAATTTCAAGCTCTAGAGGTATAGAAAAAAATTATGGGAAAGGACTTTGAGGACAAATGTCTATTACTTGATTTTAGCTACAGAAAACCAGTCTTACTTTGTGGATCACTAGTGTTCCAAGAAAGGAGAATTTGAGAACCACTGGATTTGTCTAATCAGTTCTTTTTCACCAGTGCAAAAACTGGCCTCTCTACACCAACTTACTTAAGATTTCAAGGTCACACAGCTGTAGGCAGAACTATGACTAAGAGCCCAGGCGCCCACAATTAGTTAGGTGTGCTTTCCATTCTTGGAAAAATGGGCTGCTTTTACTGGGGCCAGTTTAGTCTCAAGAGATTGTGCCTGTGAAAGCAATGACCTTATCAGGCATAGACAATTTCCTGTGTCATTGAGATGTTCCTTGGCAGAATATTATTTTTCTGGGTGAATATATTGTGGTGTAAAATGCACAGAGAGCCAGATTTTCCTGAGTGAATTAGCTGCATTGTAGTTTATCTGTGACAAATCTTGCTTTAAGTGTATTGACAGTGACTCCTGTCATTAGTGACTTGCTTGGTGGAGGTCTTGGCTTTCTTTTGATTCTAACAGCCTGAGTCACAGCCAGGAAGTCCTTTGAAACCAAACCCTTAGCCCTTATTTGTGTTTCAGGGAGAGTTTGGGAAATAGTAACTTTGTGTAAAAGGGTTCTTTGGTTTCTCTATTGAGGTCCTTCATCTTTTTCCCGCCAGCGGCACACGGGTTCTTTCTCTGTCCTGGAGAAGTTGGTCTGAGGGTCATGGTGGTAACGGGGGTCTTCCCAGCCGCCTCTGGTCAGGGCTTTATAGCACAGCTTTGTTATGATGTTGAAAGTGACTTTCCAGATCCTCAAGTACATTCAAATGGAAATAAAATCCTCAAACACTTTGAAGCTCCTTGAGGGTACTAGTCTATCTGCCTTGTTTATAAATCATGTCCCAGTACTCATAATGTTCGGGATTGTGGATACAGTGAGTGCTCTGTGAGTACCTATTGCCACTCATGAATTAGCTGCATTGTAGTTTATCTGTGACAAATCTTGCTTTAAGTGAGATTTAAATAGCTTGTTTCAGTCAGTGAGCAAAACTAACGTATACATAGAATTAAAGATTAATTGTGCTCTAAAATTATCTTAGCATAATACTTTTGACAAAATTTATTAAAAATGTTTCAAGGAATAGTATTTTTCTGTAATTACATAGTTGGCTCCGGGATATTGTTTTATATCTCTTCTTTGCTTACAAGTTTTGCTTTCAGCGTGTACTTAGAGGTTAGGTAGGTAAGTCAGTGAAAACACTACTGGCGGTGCTGTTTCTGCCCCAGTGCTGGCTGCTATTCCCGTTCTTGGCTGGCAGTGGAGACAGACACCATAGGTTAGTGTTTTCTCCAGTTGTCTTGTCTTCAGAACCCACGAGTCCTGCACCATTGCTCTTAGTTCACTTTAAGGTCTTCTCTTTCAGCTCTGTGAGCCTGAAAGAATTGATAATAAATCAATTTAAGCTTAAAAAATGTTTCAGAGAGCTGCAAGGTATGGTCTTTGTTTATTCAGGTTGGAAGAATAACTACGTATTTAGGGAAGTGATATTTATTAGAATATTTGTAATTTGTGTTCATTTAGCAAATGGAGTTGTCTTTAAAGAAGTCATTTAAAATATATAAAACAATAAATACACTTGGAGTTTGGCATGAGACGTGGGTTGACTTCATCTAAGATGGTTTGTACCTATTAATGGTGCTCCCTCATCAGGCCTTAGTGAAGGTTAGATGAAAGAAGTTGTGTCCCTTACATGTGTGCACATCACTTGGCCCTCCTTCAGTGTTAGCTGCTGTTGCCATTCATCTTGTGGTGAAGAATCACTGTCCAGAAGTCTGTCTCAGAGTCCAGATATGGAGCTTTAAAAAAGCTGCAATCTGGAGACAAAGCTACTATAAACATCTTTTGGAAAATACAGTACCTTGTTTTTTATAGGCAGTGATACTTACATTTGTCTTAAGTTTTATTTAAAGATATGTTAATATTTAGTCTTAAGTAGATCATATCACCTCCTATTAACTGTAAAAGGATTAATTTGTAGTCAAAGAATTTTTGTTGGCTTTTTTGTTCATTTACATTCCCGTGCATGGTGATGATAAATACATGGTGCTGTAAAACTGCATATTTGTATATTTGGACAGATGCTTACAAAGAACTTTCTAAAATAATTTTTTGGCTTACATTTAATATATATTCCCAAAGTTGGGCTTTGTTTGACTTAACAGGTGTAGAGAGATTTTGTTATATTTTATAGTGCCAGAATTCTACACTATTGAGGGAAAATGAATCCTTTATAAAATAAAACAAAGCAAAAAAACATGGATAAGTACCTGTTTCTTATTGCTTAACCCGGGCACATAATCCTTGATCTTCCCTCTGTTCCCTATGCTTATTTTTGATGATTTCTTTTGTTTTCTTTTTTTCTTTTTATAAATTTCACATAGTTTATTGCTTTTCAGAGATAGTAGAAGGGAGAGAGAGAGAGAAACATCGATGTGAGAGAGACGCATCAATTGGTTGCCTCCCACACTCGGCCCTAGGGCCGGAGCCTGCAACCAAGGTACGTGCCCTTGGCCGAAATCCAAATCAGGACCCTTCGGTCCACAGGCTGACGTTCTAACCAAACCAGCCAGGGCTTGATGATTTCTTTTCCTGTAGGGTTACCTTATTCTTGATATAAGTGGCTGTATTTGTCAGAAGAAATTAAGGACGTGGAAGGGCCACTTTGTTACCTCCAGCAGGATAGGGAATTAGTGAAGATGGACATACTGAGGGAAAGAAGCATCCGTTTATGGCAGCAAGAGAAGGAAAAGCCATTATTGAGTGTACTGGTTTGAGAGGAGGTTAAGGGGAGTAATCAGAAGGGGTTTTGCTAAGCCCTCACCCTGCTGTTTTCCCCCCTCGCAGTGAAGGAAAGTCAGAGCAGTGATCTTAGCAGCAATCAAATGGTCAGAGGTGTCCAATGGGAATTTTTACGGAGGAGGGACATCTGTGATCTGTAATTCTTTCTGAGCATGGAAGTTCCCACATTAAGGTCTTCTGAAGTATTATCATGTGGGAGGTACTATTTTATTTTGATGTCTAGACAGTATGTATTTGAGGTTGATTGGAAATTTTGTTCCACACTTCCAATTTGTTTTTCAGGAAAACAACAGCCACCGTTGTCACAGACATATTTATACTTCCCTTTGTGTTCTGTTTTCATCATACTCCAGAAAGTGTTTTCTCACTGTACACTAAGGTCTCCCTTCCAGAGAGCTATCTGAATGTGAACTGAGACAGGCTATTGATTTCTGTGTTTCCACTATGTATACATGTAAGTCATTGTGTGTGTGTGTTTTAATATTACTAGTACTATGAAGGGAAAATAAAATTTGGAACCAGCCAGGTGATAAAAAGGCCACCGTGGGAGTTATACATGAAAGAATGGAGCTTTCAAAGAGGAGGGAGATACTGATGTGGTTTGGGGGCTGAGGTTTGTTTTTGTTTCAGCTACCATCTTCTAGACAATAGTGAATCAGAACTGTATCAGCCAGGCAGGTTTTAATGCCCGTTTCCAAACAGAGATGTCTCTCTTAGATACACATGGAAAGGCTAACATAGACAGTCCATTTGTTCTGCTTCTCATTTTACCCTTGCGGAATGAAGGAATCCTGCTTGACGGTGCCAGCATTAGTTTAGGCTTAGACACATAATTGTATTGGGTAATAAAGGAACTTAAAAATTCCTGTTTTTTCCCCCTGTGGCTCTCTCACAAAACAGGCTCATGGTGAAATACTTTTGCAAGTATTCCCATTCATCTCCGAGTGACGCAAGATGTGCAGTGGCTTGCCGTTCTGAATTGCTGAAGCCCTGATTTCTTTGGCAAGTTTGTCCTCTGTCTGCAGATTTCCTTTTGGCAGCAAAAATACTCACAGGACGATATGAGCACTGGCATCTCTGGTCAAGACAACATCTGTGTGCTGAGACTTGCTGTAGTAGGGGTGACCTTGTGGTTCTTGGTCAGTGGGCTGAGGCAGTACTCGAGTTTTTACCACTTGCTTGTTTCCTGGACCACTTAGAATGCATCTGAGACTGATAGTGCCCATTGTACCACAAAAATGACTGTATCATAATGTCTGCCTTCAGAAAGAAGACAAAGAATTTGAGCGTATCTGAACACTTTAGCCTTGTCTCAGGGAAGGTCTCTAGAACAATTCCTGCTCTAAGTGTGGTTCACAGATGAGCAGTGTGCCTGAGAGCCTGTTTGACATGTACTCTCTGGTCCTGCCCTGTCCCCTGGGATCAGAACTTGCATTATAACAAGATGTCACATCATTTGGACGTTCAGACTCTCAGTAGTCCAGAGCCTGAGGAGCTCTGCTCTGGAACATATTGAGTCTATAAAGACAATCTGTGCTGTGCTGCTTTTACAAATAGCGTTGGTGGGTTCATCACTCATTACCGCACTTTCCACAAAAGCTAAATTCCCCTGAAATGAAAAGGAATAAGAGTTTATTTATTATATGCATTGATAGAGAAAAAAAAATCTGAATTAATTCTATGTTTTTCTTTAATAATAACAATTTGGTGATAGTTCAGTGTTTCCGCTACGAGTTCAGCAATGTACACAAAGCTGTGGTATTTCGCTCTTGTATTTAAAACCTTCAGTGCTCTTTCAGGCTTTTTCTCATTTTAATAGGACATTGAAGAAGGTATGGGTTGGTATATGGTGTGTGTAAAGAAAATAGAAGCATATTCAGAGTAGAAATTAGAAGCTCTCATGCTTCTAATTCAACAAAAATAACATTTACCCCCAAATATGTTTATGTTTTTTAACAGTGATGTTTTGAAACATTCTTTATTCCTTACCTGACTAGGGTAAGAAAAAGTAATTTACTTTGTTGGTCACATTATGAAATTTTTGTTGTTGTTTTTTAAACAAACTAAAGTGTCAATATAGCCCTATTTTAATAGTTATCAAAGATATGTTCTAAGACTGTATTTTAAACACCCACAGACTTTTTAGTTTATCATGGAAGTCAGTATTTGATTGTGTGCCTAATTCTCATTTACTTCATTTACATTGAGCATGTGCTGTGGAACGAACTGCTGGGCCTGGGCCTTTCCCTTCTAGAGCTTAGAAGTCTTCATTAGATTTTCTTAATAAAACATGAGCATCATTTTTTTTTTTTTAAGAACATTGCTTCAAGTTTGCAGTAATACGAACATACATATAATTGAGTTACCTCAGAAAGATGTTTTTTGAGTGATTGGAAATTTCTTTGCCCCTACTATTTATTCTTCACACCTTTGCCTTGAAGTGATGATGCACAACTTGCAAATATAAGGGAACCAGTTTTTAAGGTACTGAATAGTATATTTAATTTTCTAAGCTCCAGGGCAGAAAGTGGTATTGCCTGAAAAGATTTAAAGGAAGAAAACACTAAATCATCTATTTAGATTTTTCGTAACTATTGGCAACAACTTGTAAGCATCCTACCTTCTTGAATCTTATTAGCTCATTTTGTTAGCTGATTTTGTTAATAGGTTGGTTTAAAGTATCTTTTCAGATCTTTTCAAATTATGGCCATTATATTTGGTTTCATATACACAAATTTCAACTCACATTTGTAAAATGTGAGTAAAATCTTCACAACCTGATTAAATACAGCTTTCAGCAGAAACACTGATTCTTACCCTCCACTATAAGAAAGAGAGAGCAACTTGATGAAGCTATTGCTTAAGAGGAAATTGGCATTATGGCTATACTTCTTGCACTGCGTTTTTCTTAAGAAGATGATACCCCACAAGCTCCATTCATAACTCCTAGGAACGTAGTGCCTGCATTTGAAAAATTTAAAACAGCTATGTTCTTATCTGTTGCTTGGGACACATGGATTTCTCGTTAGTCCAATGCAATTAGTTTAACGGTTGAGCTCTTGTATATTGGTGGTAAGGAATCAAGTGCTTCCTTTCAAATAGGGAGACAGACCATTGATGAGAGAGGCCCCAAATAAATCATGGGTATTTGGTCACAAGGTTTAGCTACAAAAGACACTCACCCAAATGATAATTACCTGTCAAGTCAGCCTTTGGATTTACTTAATTTTTGGAAACTGACCAGTTTTCTGATCTCTTTATTAATTGTCAAATTAAGAGAAAAAAAATCATTGTCCTTTTTGTACTTTCCATCTCCTTTTATGTTTCATCTGTGAAATATAATTACTGGGAAATAGCAAAGATAAACTTGGTTACACATAACCTTTTAATTGGTAATAACAAATAACCTTATGATAGAATCATCTGCATTATTTTATATTAGGCACTTAAAATCTTATTTAAAGAAGTTAGTTTGTTTCTTTTTTTTACCTTGACGGCATTTACTGAGTACTTGTGTCAGTATCAGGGAAAGACCTCAGACTGAGCATCCACAAGGAAGAGCCTCACCTCTGGTTTGGCTCTTTGAAATGTATTTCAAAAAATAAAGTATAATTACATATATTATGAGTTAAAAAAAATGAAGAAATGTGAAACAATCGATTAATCAGCCTCTTTAAGGTTTAACATTAGGTTGAGCTACATGAAATAGGTAAAAACTGAAGGTAAACTGTTAAATACATTTCATACAGTTCAACCTTTTAGCCTATTGCAGTATTCTTGGAATTGACTGGTTTGGTCTAAGCTAAACTTTTGTTTTGTTTTTTTTTAACATTTCCTCAGTAAGAAGCTTTTATTGAACTCACTTTTAATTAGATAAAATTCAGCGTAGGGTTGGGTCTGGCCAGAAGTTTAGTCCTTAAGTGATAAATATTTTGAAAAATCCAACTTTTACTCTGATCATTCATATAATTGTATTTCAGTACATACATTTATTGATGTGTTATAATTATTAGTCTAAACTATAAACTTAGAATTAAGAGGAGAAGTTTTGGGTGGCACTAGACACTGAATGTTTGGAAGTTGAGTAGTCTAATTGTAGGTTGAGAAAATGTTTTACTGACTTTAAGTTGGAGAAAAAGTTAGTGCATACTTGTGGTCATGGACTTTCTTTTCTGTTTTATGTGCCAGATTCAGAATTCTAGATCGTAACAACTTCCCCGGTATTTTAATTTAATTTTGAGTATAGGAGTGCTTTTCAAGCATTATTTTTGTGTTAGTTAATGGAAATTACTAACAGCAATCAGAACAGAAAATTTAATTAATACGCCATTTTGACATTGAAAAGAATTTCTGGAATAGAGGAAAAAGATTCTCTACATGGGATCACTGTGTACATTCACAAGCCGTTTTCCCTTTAAGTCCAGAAAATGAACATCTCAAAAGGAAGACTAAGTATACTTGATTTTCTTTCTACTTTTGTGTCTAAAATCTGTGAAATATCAAATCCTTCTATTTAAATTTTTAGTAAATGTGATTATGACTTGGAGTTGTATGCATCTTTGGGAGGGATAGAGAATACTTACATAAAGAACCATAAAAGCAGCCTTAACAAATTCTTTCTTACTTTTTATACAAAAGTATTATATGGACAAGGCAAAACCCAAACTGTATAGCAAGTTGCTTTCGTTCCATCTGCCCTAGTGTGTGTTCTCCTCTTGGAATACACTTTTTGGTGCATCTTTTCAGAAATATTTTTATGTACATGCCAGTATATATTCTTTCTGAATACTCTTCACAATTCTGCCCCTTGCTGCGATAAACATTCTTGTTCATGCACATATACGTAACTGGGTAAAAAATATGATACTGCTATCTCGTTTTGATTTATGTTTATTTCATTTTGAGTAGGGGTCAGTATCTTTGAATATATATTTATTGCCCATTTTACATATGTTTTCTGTTAATTGCCTGTTCATAGCTATGTCTCTTTTCCTACTGTACTGTTTGTTTTTCTTCTTAGACATATTCTTTGTACAGGATGTGGCAAAAGTAGGTTTACGGTTGTGAGTACGTAAAACATAGAATTTATTCTTGTATTATTATTTATTAATTATTGTATTATTTTCCATATGAGCAACTGTAAACCTACTTTTGCCCCGCTTTTGTACATGTGTTCATTAGCTCCTTTTGTTCCATTGAAGATGTGTTTTTTTCCCCTCCATATTCTCGTTTGCTTTTTAATTAGTTGGTCTTTTTGGCCCTATAGAAATTTTAAATTTTTCTGTAGTCAGTCAAGTTATCAGTCTTTTTCTTTATTATCTGGATTTTGTGTTCTGCTTCATATATTCCTTGCCATAAGATTGTAAATACATTTATGCATACTTTTTCTAGTATTTTTAAGAGTTCATTTTTAACTTTTGTTTGCCATGCTTGAAATTTATTTTGTGTAAAGAGTAAAGTAGGGCAGCAGCTTTAATTTTTTCTTAAAATGCTATTTCCCAGCATCATTTATTTAATAATCCATCTTTTCTCCATTGGTTGAAATGCACGTTGTCTTATGCTACATTTCTGTTTGTATTTGGGACTATATATAGGTTTTGATTGCTTCATTATTGTCTCTCTTCTTGTATTATGTCTTCATAGTACATAATTTTCATGACAGGATTCCATCCCTTCTAATCTTTTTCAGGATTTCCAGGTTATTCTTGCATGCTTATTTGACTCTAGCATATAATTTTGTCATCTGTCCAAAGCCTATAACTTAGCATTGACTCAAATTTAAGGTTAGTTAGGGTACAGTGGATGTCTTCATAATGTTGCATCTTATAATACAAGAGCTAGGATTGATTTTCTTTCAGTATTTTAAAGTACCTTCTGTTTATATAACTTTGAAGGGCTTAAAGCATTATTTATATGGTTCCTATTAATATCCTGTTAACCTTATCTTTAGGTATTCAAATTTTGTTGATAGTATAAATAGGATATTTCCCACAGTATAATTTTCTTACATATTATTTTTTAACTGGAAAACTCTTGAATTTGAATAATAATTTTATAACCAGGTAACTTAATAGAGTCTTGTTTTTTAGGCATATAGTTATATCATCTGCAAAATAATATTTTTTATCTTCTACTTTCACATCTAATTACATTCACTAGTAGTAGGAAGCAGCTCTTAGTCTTTTAAATACTTTACAAATTGTACAATAAAGTATTTTGAGTGCATTTAATTGGTTATAAATATCCTTTTAGGAACGTACTCTTGAATTTAGTTTTCTGTCTAATAAAGGGACTTTAAATACCATTCTTAAAGAAATAAAACCAAATTATAACAAGAGAAAGTACTAGATTTAGGTATTTTTTTACAACATTAATATTTTCTTATTAGAAAACTATGTTTATGACATTGACCAATCAGATTGTGTGTGGCCTTTAAGTATGGCGGACTTTCTAACCAAAGATGTGAACTTTAATTTGGAAATGCCAGTTTGGTCCAGTGTTTCTCAAAACTGTTTGTAAGATAACATAAATATTTTGAGAATGTCATTTTAAATGAATAGTTATATAGTTAATTCATCTTAGGAAAAAATTATTTATCCTATTTCTAGTGTATGTTTTCATATTTGACATTGGCTTAGAGTAAGGTTAAAGACAAAGCATAATCATTTAGAAAAAAAGTAAAAAACAGTGTATATAAACTTTAGAATTCTTAAAAATGAGATAGTGATTCAGATTTGGAAAATGTAGTTTTAGATTAATAATGTACATAAAATTTTCTGAGATCAAGAGCAATTTCCTATGTATTTTAATAGCAGTGCTTAATAAATGCAGGTAATAATAATACTGATGATTATTGTGAACCAAAGATTACAGTAAGAGCTTTTTATACATTATCTCACATGCTGGTAGCATTCATCTTCCGAGTTTTACAGTCTCAAAGAAATGGTGCAGCTTACAAGATCATGTGGCTAGCAGAAGGCTATCCTGCATATTTACTGTAAACTTTATTCTCAGAATTCACTCTGATTCATTCATACTTACATGACAATTATTTTTGAAAGTTGTATTTCCCTTTGGCGATCTTCAATAAAAATAAAGTTAAATATTTTAAAGCTAATTTGACCTTATAGACAAAACATTACAAATACATTGTCTCAGAACATCCTAGTATATTAGAAATCATTCAGGCATCTCTGGGAGAAATTGAACAGTGTAAAAGCAGTCCAGTCATATTCATATTCAAAATTGCTAAATATTCAGACTGGTTAGAAGCTGTGGACTTTAATTGTGATCTGGTTTTTTTGTGTGGAATCGAAAGAGATAACTTATATTAACTGCCACATAATAATTAGTGAAGGAGATATTGATATACTTAGAAATATAGCTAACCATAGAACTTTAAAATTTTCTGAGTGGTTAGACTCAATATATATTGCTAATATCCTACAGTTTGCAGGAAGATTCAATAATACTTAGTTTCAGTTGTGAATTATTAATCTGAAATAATTGCTTCTTATAGGTGGAAATAATTTTAGAAATTACTTTCGAGTTAACGTTCTAATTTTATAGATGGGGAAACCAAAAGCAGCAAGTGGTTTTCCTAAAAGACAGTGTAGTCAATTATTGGTAAAGACAGTGGCATGCGGGAATCTGTATCCCTAGAATTCCATGGAGATAGTTTGATATTAGTGGGAGAAGTGGACTTCAGAGAGAGGGATTCCAGTCAGCGAAATTATTAATTTATTTCAAATCTGCAGGAAGATTTGATTTCATAGTCAGCTTCTACCTAATACTTAATCTTTTATACCTGTTTTTAAAATAAAATCATTGGACAAGTTATTTATTCTCCTTTAGTAATATGTGCTAGTTGGGAACAGCATTTTCTGGCACAAATAATAAAATACAAATGTTAAGAATACTGTGTCATGCCAGTGTTTGCCTTGAACACCTGTTGTTTTTAATGTAAAAGTAAGTTTCAGGGCTCCTAGGTAGCAAGGCGAGATAGAGGGTCTTCTACGTATTCTTGTTCCCAGGATTTAAGATAATTTTAAGATACTTAAAAAAAGAAAAGAAAGAAAGAAAAGAAAACTCCCAAACCAGAAAACCTTGGGACTTAGTTAATGCACACAGCTCCAGCTGGGATCTGCCTTGTGTGCTCAATCTCCCCACAGCTTGTAAAGTCAGTTAAATATAGTCACAGTTGGGTTCTGTGGAACTGCAAATAGGAAAGAAGGGAGAACTGGGGGCGTGTTGGTGAAAAACACTTTAAAGTATTTATTTTGACGCTTTTTAAAGGCTTCTTTGTAAATGCACTTTTAAATAGTAATTCTGTTTCCTTGAATCCATGCAAGAGCATAAAATAGACTGGATTTGGGAGAGCTGGTGTGGGAACATTTTCAGCCCTGTTGCTGCTGATGTTGGGACAGCTGCTGCACTCTGCACTGCTTGTTGTTTTTTTAATGGACCTAAATTCAGGTGACTGACATAATCCTCATTGCACATTCATTGTGTGTGCCTGTTCTTCCAAATTTTGTGGTGGTTACACTGTCCACCTATAGGTTTCCAAGCAGAAGGAAACATACAAATAACCCAACATTTGGTAGCAGTTTGGTTAATAAATAAAAAGGTAACATATTTGTTGTCCTTATATTCACTTTAATGAAATTTACTGAACTGATTATCTCTTCAAACTAAACCACTGGCTTGTCAGTGTTTTTTCCCAGTAAATAAGAAAATAATTATCTACTTTTTCCTTAATTACTCTAATATAAAGCTTGTAACCTCCTTAAACTGAGACAAACAAAATAACAGTATGTTTGTTTAATCTCATATTGTCAAGGTTTTAGTTTCTGCACTGGTACAGTAATTAGATGTAATTGATCTCTAAGGCCTTCTCTAAGTCTAATTTTATGATTCATAACTTTTGCAATGGTGCTTTGGAAGCCCAGTGTGCCAACAATACCTTAGGTGTTACATTTGAGGGGTTCCAGTATAATCCACATGGTAGTTTCTTAACCTGCTTTTCTATCATGTTCCTACACATCCATGAATATTGCTTCCATGGACTTACTCAGCTTTGGGCCTTTCTTGAAGCACATCTCCCTAAGTTCTATCTCTTTACCAAAACTGATGCAACACACCAGAGTGTGACAGCAGGTCCTTGAGAAACCCTACTCTCATCTACCAATTTCTTAGATGTGAACACAAGTCCAGAGACCAAGGGATGCTGCTTTTAAGTCTTGTATTTATACTCTGCTGCCTACTTATGATTTCGAAGTGCATGTTGAATCACTGAATAGATCTATTAACTGGAGGTTTTCACACTAGAAATCAGAATTTACCACACTCGGCTTAGTCACACAGGACTTAATTTATTTTGGATCACCCCTTTAGCAAGGAACTTAAGGTTTTACTGCTCTAAAAATGCTTTTTAAACATTATTTACCCTGTTGCTCACTCAACATCTGACAAAAATGTGAAAGTGCTTCCAGGAATAGTAAAAATGTGTTTCAAAACACTGCACTGAAACAGGGAGCTTAGCTCTGTGGTAGAGGTGCCCCACTTTTGAGAATGTCTAATATACAACAGCCTTTATAGAGGCTTTTACACAAGATTCTTTTAAACAGGGAGTACTCCTAACATATTTCAAATGTGAGTCAATATATAAATATTTTATTAACACATCTTGTTAGCAACACATCTATTTCATTGTGCATGAAACATAACTACTTTTAGTTTCTAAGTTGCTGAATTATCTAGTATGCTCAGAGGAATTTCTCTAAAGCATTTATTTTCTAGACTTGGATAGTCCTTATATGTTTTTGATGCTCTTAGAGAAAAGTTTTGTATTTGATAGCATGATCTGCTTTGTAAGTATCCCATTAAGAATTGGATGTCTGTGAAAAGTGCAAGATTTTTGCTGTTCTCATTTGATATATGGTGATGGTTTGCATATATGTGGGGAGGGAGGGATGCATTGGTAAATGTAGGGGATTCCGGAGTGATGACCTGGGAATGATGCAGAGGTTTCCAGTGTCTTAATGCCAGACTAGAGAATTAATTGTAGGGTCGGGCTAGCAACCAATGTTTTGTACCACTGAAATCAGGGACTCTCAGCACATGTGTAAGATTGGTCTAATCTTGGCAGAGTCTGCTGTGACAGGTTTAAGGATTATCTTTTTGGTTATCTTCATGATTTATTTCAGAGCATCACTTTTGTAATTTGGCTAACTGGTAACTTTCTTTTAGATTTAATCAAAACTGAAGTTTTCTGAATGGCTTTTCTCTTCATTCCAAAATACTGTTTTTGATTCTAACATACAAAAAGAATATAGACATTCTGAACTTAAGAATTAACTCAGTAAGCATAGGCAAAATGGAACTCTACTTCCTTTTGCATTTTGGTCCACCATTTTCACTTAATGGTAAACCAGATATATCATTGACTTTCTCTTTCGTGCCTTCATGTACTCTATAGAGAATATCTCCTTCCTCTTCTCTGCTAATTAAGTTCCTTTACATCTTTAAGGCTAGCCTAAAATTCACCTTTGGGAAGGCTTTCTTTGCAGATTCTACCTGACATTTAACTCTCTTCCTGATCTAGACTACATTTATTAAAAAAGTAATCACTTTACGCATAGCACTATAGAAGGCACTCAGGAAATAAGGTGAACCCTTTTTCATACTCTTCTTGCAAGAGCCTACTGTCCAGTTGAAGCAGCAAGAGAAAAAAAAATCAAACATATTATAAAGGTAGTTTTTCTCCCTTGGGTGGTTAAAAAGTATCATTGAGTGTGCAAGAATGCAACAGCAATTATGTGCTGCATGTCAGCTACCTATAGCGTGATGAGCATGTGACATGTGGGTCGTGATGAGCAGAGCGTTGCGGTCCTGTCCTCATCGATCCTGTAGTCGAGTGGGGAAGGTCTGTAACTCATTGCCACCGACTCATAATGAGACTGACATTTTTAGGTTGCAGTCCTAAAAATGAATTTCCCCCGCTTTTGTCTTACAGCCTAAAAATGATGCAGGAGAGAACTATGTTTTGAGGGTTGCTGGCATGGCAAGGGATCTGATTCAGGGTGGAGCAAATCAGGACGGATTTTCTGAAGAAATGATTGTTGAGCTGACATCTAGAATTATAGGAGATACACTGAGTGGACATGTGAAACATAAGGGTGATCAGGAGAGTTGAGGAGGGAGTAGGCCATGCGAAGCTCAAGAAGGACAGATTATGGAGCCCAAAGGTCAGTGTGGCCTGCAGGCAGAGCAGAGGAGAAAGGGCTGGGCTGGCCTTGAACCTGGCAGTTCTTGACAGCCAACTGGAAGTGCAAGGAGCAGAAACTCTTTTCTCTGAACTTCTACACCTCAGCCCTGTCTGACCTTTTGTTGGCCACTCCTCATTCTTTTGGGTCTTGTATTAGTTTGCTAGGGCTGCATAGTAGAGTACACAAACTGGGTGGATTAAACAATGGAAATTTATTTTCTCAAAGTTCTGGAAGCTAGAAGTCTGAGAGCCGTGAGGGACAACCTACTCCAGGCCTCTTCCCCTGCTTTTGGTGGTTTTTTTTGGCAGTGTTTGGCAATCTGGCTTGTTCGATGTGTCTTCATCTTCACATGACATTCTGCTTGTATGTGTGTGTGTGTCCAAATTTTCCCTTTTTATGTTATATTGGATTTAGAGCCTACCCTACTCTGTGACCTGCTATTAGCTAATTTCATCTTCAATGATCCTGTTTCCAAACAAGGTCACATTTTAAGGCACTGGGGGGTTAGGACTTCAATATATGAATTTATAGGGGGACATAGCTCAGCCCATAACAGGTCCTGTTTTTAGCCTGACATTGTTATGTTTTTAGAAAAAAGCCCTTCAAATATGAACATGAATTTTCCCCCCTTTTTGTCTTACAGCCTAAAAATGAAAACATAAAATTGAAACTGGCTTGTAGTAAACGAGCAGTAAAATCTAGATAATAAGGTCTTTGTTCAAGTGCCATAATTTACCTCTACCTTCTAAGAAAATACAAGTGCTCATTGTTGTCCATTAACCTATTAGACAGTTGCTGCCAAATGGATATAATTAGCCTGAAACCGGTGGGATCCAAATTTATGCTGGGGTAGCAGGGTGAAGGGAGAGAAAGAAAAAGGAGAGGGACCCAGAGGCAGAGACAGAGAATGCAACCAGAACTAAACCCAGACCTCCTGGCATGGGTGTTTGTGGAAGGTGCCAAGTGGACACTTGGAGACCGTGGGGCCACAGGGTGTGGCAGCGGCACCAGGAATGGAGCTGCTGGTAGGTTGTTGTCAGGTGTCCAGTACATGGAAGGTGGCTTCCAGGCTACCTGGTCGCCCTTCCTTTCCATCTTGTGGTTTCTGAAGACTGGGGACCTATTGTCCATTCATAGAAACACTTTAAGGGCTGTTATTTCTGCCCTCCTCCCTCTATACTCTTGCCTACTCGGCATCCATATTCCACTGCAGGTCACTGCTGGCAGTTTTATGAAGGCCAAAATTTACATTAGATTCCCACCTGTATGCGCATACGCTGGCAGCTGTTCTTGTGGGTTCGTGCCTGTGCTACATGAGTTATTAAATATTTTGAATTTCACCCGGAGTTTTACATAATATTCTTTAATTCAGTTATTATTCCTGCTATGCATGGGGGTGTGACAAATAGGCCTGTGGCCCATTCGGGGCATGGAATCTTAGAGTCGGAGGAAGCTTACTGGTTTTCTGGGCCAGCTTCCTACCCAGGGTGGATTTTCTTCTACAGCAGTCTAACAGCTGGTTATCCAGTCTCCCAAAGAGTATCCAAATTGACTAGGAGCTTCTTACTGCAAAACACCGTGGAGGGCTTCGTGTTGCGCCAACCCCACCCTCCTTTAATATTTTATTTTTGTTTTTATTGAATCCTTTATACTTCATTTTTTCTGTTTTATTTTAGCCCTTTAGCTACTTGAAGGTACTGCTATTTTGTTCCCATTTTGACTGTTGTTCTCTGGGAACAACACTTCTTTCATTTTTTTCATGCCATTTCTCATTTGTCACCCTCCAAAGCCACTTTTAGCTCAATAGTGTCCCTGAGAAGACTTGAGACAGTATTGAGAGGTGGTGGTTTCATCAGGGTAGAGTGCAGGAAACCTGTATTGTTAACTGGGACAGTTAGCTCAGCTGGTTACTTGTATTTCCCAAAGCAGTGTTTTCTGTCACTGTGAATCATCCGGAATCCAGGTTCATAGTATCCTAGGTGAGTCACCTCCCCCCAAATGGCTACCTTCTTGCAACATTTCTCAAAAACCTTCAGTGATTCTGTGTTGGTTGAATGCAGTTTATACTTCTTTGTCTGAATTCTCTGCCTTCCAGAATGTGTCTTAGGTCAGGACACAGGCTTTGTTAGTCGAATCCTAGGTATGCCAGATGTTAGCAGGTGTTCTCTTTCACCACCAGCCCTCCCCCTCAGAGGAGTGGGCAGTCCGTCATTACATAAATTGTGAATGCTTCTTTCTAGATTCCCCTCTCGATGACTCATAGGTGCATTTGCATGCTCTAGGGTCTGAGAGGTCCTTAGTAACTGTGTTAGTTTCCTAGGGCTGCTGTTATAAATTGCCACAGACGGATTGGCTTAAAACAACAGGTTTATCCTCTGAGTTCTGGGGGCCAAGTGTTGTCATGGCAGAGCTCCCCCTAGAGATTCAAGGGGAGAATCCATTCTTTGCGCTTCCAGCTTCTGGTGGCTGCTGGCATCCCTTGACTTGTAGTCACATCACTACAGTCTGTTTCTGTGGTCACATGGCCTCTTCCTCTTCTGTGTGTCTTCTATTTGTAAAATTTTTCTGAGCCTCCTTCTTATAAGGACACTTGTGATTAGATTCAGGGCCCAGATAATCCAAAATAATCTCCCATCTTAAGGTTCTTATATTAATCACATGGGCAACGACTGTTTTTGATATAAGATGGTATTCTTAGATTCCACTAATTAGGATGTGGCTGTGTCTTTGGGAGGGGACATTATTTAGCCAACCACAAAAATTGAACAGCTCGTCATCTTTTGTCCATTCTTGACCAGGTAGCACTCTGCTCCCACTTGTTACACCCATTCCTCCTTGCCACAAATAGCCTTTTCTTTTAAACTACAACATTTATCTTTAAGGTCAAGTCTTCCTCTTTCACAATGCCTTCCTATCAGTCTTGGCTCCCTTCTTTAATTGGAAAGTAGTTTGGTTTATATTTTTAATACACCTTGTACCTTTTGTGTCATTTCTCATTAAACTCTGTGCCCTGGTTGATCTTTGGACAGATTGGGAGTGGGCAAGTCTCTGGAGGCAAACTGTCTGGTTAATAGCTGTGGGATTTTGGGTATCAGTCACTTAATTGCTTCTGCCTAAGTTTCATTGTCTGTAATGGGAGGATAATTAGAGTAAATACTTTAAAGAGCTGTTTTGAGGAACACATAAGTTAATAAATGTGAACTGCTGAGAGTACAGCCTGTCACTGCATTGTCCAGAGTTGTAGCCATAGCCATATGTAGTTATTAAACAATTAAAATCTGAGGAACCGAAGTTTTAAAAACAGAAGCAATATAAAACATATTTCTGTTAAATACAACTTTCTTGTTTCAATAGGACTACATTTCACTTTAACTGATGTATTTCACACAGTTCTTGCTGGTGTCAACTAATTTATTCACCTTGGATGTTTTTTTCTGTGTTCTATCAGTGTAATGTGTTTATTTGAATATTTTATGCAGAAAATATGACTTACAGTGATCTATATACATATATCATTGTTGGTATTTAAATCAAGATGTTTGTAATTTTAATTAAAACAAAATTATTTTTCTCGTTAAAAGTAAGTGTAGACCAGTTTTGCCCTGGCCATTGTGCCTCAGTGGTTAGAGCGTTGGCCCTCACACCAAGGGGTTGGGGTTTCAATTCCTTGTCAAGGGCGCGT
Organism: Miniopterus schreibersii; assembly: GCF_964146895.1. Lineage (NCBI taxonomy): Eukaryota > Metazoa > Chordata > Mammalia > Chiroptera > Miniopteridae > Miniopterus > Miniopterus schreibersii. Next base: position 82,230,472 of record NC_138109.1, on the reverse strand, counting down.
ACCTGGGTTACAGGTTCGATCCCTGGCCCCAGTCAGGGCCAGTGCGGGAGGCAACCAACCAATGTGTCTCTCTCACATCGGTGTTTCTCTTTCTCTACCTCTCTCCCTCCTTCCCTCCCTTCCATGATCTCTAAAAAAATCAAAGGAAAAAAATATCCTCGGGTGAGGATTAACCAAAAAAAAGGTAAGTATAGACCAGTTTTAAAATTTACAACAAAGGCACATTACTGCTGCAGAATTGAGTGCCGACTCAGAAACCAGTATCTGATCAGAGCAAAGAAGGCAGAGAGACTGGGAAATTCCACAAAGACTGGCATTTGCAGTTTGCTATGCCAGAGCAAAACAGAAAAGCTGTTAGTTGTGTAAATAAAATTTAAAGAAAATAAAGTGAGTCATACTAAAAGATATTTTTAACCAATCCATGGTGAATTTGAATAGACATTTTTTTGTCCCAAAGCTCAAAAAGGAATTAATTCATTTTGGTGCCTGAAATCTGAATTAAATATCTAACAAATTTAACATTTTTAACAGGATGTGAATTTGTAACTTTGGCTACCTATAAAGTGGCTTGAATTAATGCACACAAGTTTTTAATTGATTTTAGAGAGAGAGAGAATGGGGGAGAGAGAGATAGAGATATCTATTTGTTATTCCACTTATATTTTCATTGGTTACTTCTTATATGTGCCCAGACTGGGGATTGAACCTGGAACCTTGGTGTATAGGGATGACGCTCTAACCAACTGAGCTCCCTGGCCAGGGTGATAACTATTTTTAAAGGATGAGATGGCAAAATAAGTCATTTTAGTTACTGAAATTTTATTAGAAAATTATGAGAAAACACAAATATATTTTATAAAATCTTAAAGATATACAGTTAAATCACCAAGCAATTGCTTGTAGAATACAAGGCATTTCTAACAGTATCAAGATTATTTTATTTGAAGTTTGAAAAATTTCAAATACTTTTCTTTAGCTTCATACCAGTTGTGCGATGCTATATATGAGTCACAGCCAGGTACACACATGAGATGCCCTCATCTCAAAAGATTAAAAAATTTACAAAGAAATGTAAATTTGTGGCCCAAAATACCAAATTTGTGGTATAGGTATCTTTGAATGTCTTACATATGTTAGAGAAGAATTTTAGATAGGAAAAAATCAGTTTTTATCGCAACAGATAATACTGCAGCTAGGTTGTTAGGTCAACTATCTATACTTATTAGAATTTGAAAACGAGAATGGTTTTTCTCTTATTGCTTCATTCCACTGTATTCTGAAGCAAACTCTGAAAAGTGTCACAGATTCCATAGTTAAAATTGTTCAGTCTACACATGAAAATCTGCATCACTACCAGTTTACGAACCTGCCAAATGAAAGAGAAGACAGTAAAGGTAGTGATCTTGGTCTCTTTGCCAGCACTCATTGGTAGAGTCATGGGGGAGTTCTACAAAGATTTCTGTAATATTTACTCCAATATACAATTTTCTATCGTGAAACCAAAGGAATGCTTGCGAAACTGCAGATAAGAGGGGACTACTGTACATACATACAAAAACATAATTTTGTTTGAAGGAAGAGTTATTTTAAGCAGTCATTCTTAATAGTGTATTATTGCAAAAGTAATTGATGATATTTATTTAAAAATAATTTTTTTATATGCATATAAGCACAACCCAAGGACATGAACAATGGTGGGGAGAGGGGCTGGGAGGGGGATGGGACAGGGTGGAACAGGTCATTGGGGAGAAAAAGGGACATCTGTAATATTTTAAACAAAAATAAAATTTAAAAATTAAAAAAAATGATAAAATAAAACAGACTTGAAAGCCAAAAAAATAATAATAATTTTTGCACGAAGTTGATTGAAAAAGCTTTAAAAAACTTTTGTGGCATCTTGTTTTGGGTGAAACATTTTTATTGTGATTGAAGGAGAAGTATTGTAGAAATAACACTGCAGTTGGGATTGGACAAATTGGTCTCATATTCTGCCCAGTTATCTAACTACCTCTATGACCTTGAACAAAGGAGCTAAGTTTTCAAGTTCTGTTTTCTAATACAGAAAATGGGGATACTATCAGCTATCCCACCAGGGTGTTGTGAGTAAATGGGAAAAAAATTTCAGAGTACTTAGCAGCCATAAGGAATCATAGAAATTTAACATATAGTTATTTTGATAGAAATAATAGTAAATACTTTAAAGATCATATGTGTTATCATGTAAGGTTGAGTTAACTACATCTATTAAAGGTGATAGCTTATCTGAATTTTAAGCCTAGTGTTTTGGTAGAAAAAATATTTTCAGCTTTTCTAAATGTATGATCTAAATCTAAAAAAAATGGCAAATATCCTAAATAAGTCATAAATATTAGGATAGACAATAACTGGGCAACAAAGCAGTAGTTAGCTATTTAAATATTATAACATTTGCCTGGCCAAGTGTGGCTCAGTGGTTGAGGATCGACCTAGGATCCAGGAGGTCGCGGTATGATTCCCAGTCAGGGCACATGCCCCGGTTTCGGGCTAGGTCCCCAGTGGGGGTGTGTGCAGGAGGCAGCCAATCAATGACTCTTTCATCATTGATGTTTCTATCTCTGTCTCTTCCTCTCCCTTCTTCTCTCTGAAATCAATAAAGATATATTTAAAAAATATAACATTAGACCAAAAGATTTTCTGTGGTCACCTTAGACTGAATGAGAGACTCCTTGACAAGGTGTATTTCAGTCCAAGACCCTGGCAAAGTTGGAAATTTGGAGCTTGGGGGTTCCGTGACCAAGATGGGAAGTTATGTACATTCCCCTAGGAAGGGCATTATTTTTCACCTAGAAAATCTCTATTCCACCCACTCCCCTCCCAGAGTCTGTGCTTAGAGACTCTGGTCTTCAGTAGCGTGTAATCTTGATAATGTTTTCTATCAGTCCTGGTAAGTCAAGATTTTAAGAAGTGTACGGTTGAGTAACATCTAAGCCCATTGTTGTTCGTGAAAGAAAGCAAAATGAGAAAAACAAATTAAAGCATGAGCACTATAGAAGTTTGAGCTGTCATCTGATAAACACTTTCTTTTACATGCCTTCATTTCTGTATGAGGGCTGAGTTACCCAGAGGTGCACCTGGATTGTAAGGACAGTGAGTGCAGGTATGATGAAGGCACATACATTTAAATATGTGCTTCCCACCCCCCCAAATGCTTTTTGATACCTTCTCTGAGTGGCAGAACCCTAATGTACAATATATAGAATGTAAAAAACAGATAGCCTAGCCTACAAAATCGAATTTACCAGCTGAACCTACTCTCAGACACCACACCTCAGTGAACTCAACATTGTTTGTGACTGTTCTGAACTCTGATTTATACTCATTCCTACAACACTCCATTCTTTATCTGTCCTTGGGCTCTGAGTATTCGTACACTTTTTTAGTTTTATGCTACGCAGCTTTCTGAGTAGATAGTTACAATTTTCTCTATTTACAGTTATGTATATATGCTTCATCTTTCAGTGATCATAAGTTATGCAAATCACAGTTCTTATTTTGTATCTTCAGTGACTTACAGTGTCTCCACGGTGATGGGCACTTTTAGTTGCAGAGCAGCTGTGAAATGCACCGGGAAGCTGATAAGTGATGTTTCTGTCATAGCATGCACAGTCTTGCCCGGCAGGCATGGCTCAACGGTTGAGCATCAACCTAGGATCCAGGAGATCAAGATTCTGTTCCTGGTCAGGGCACATGCCTGGGTTGTGGGCTTGGTCCCCAGTGGGGAGCGTGCAGGAGGCAGCCGATCAATGACTCTCTCATCAAAAAAAAAAAAAAAAGAACAGTCTTAACTGGATTGTGCCAGTTAATTGGATCCCTGAAGGAAACGGGGGTAAAAAGAGCAAGAACATTTGTAAATAGTTAAACTCTGTATGTCACCAACAGTGACATTTTAGTAGCAACCTGTTAAGTGAATGTACAGTAAAATGAGAAAAGATATAGTCATCAGTTTTTGTTACTCATATGACCTTTTCAGAACTAAACAAACGGACATTTGTTTTGTCTTCCTCCCTGAATCAGGATATAAGTTATAAAACAAAATGCACAAGAAATCGTAATAAATCAGGTAAAGAATAAAATTTCATAATTCTTCTCTTTTCAGTACTAAGTTTTCTTCTTCCAAATTTAAGATTTTTTAGTTTTTTTATTAATCTTGGCCTTGAACACTAGACAAAGTGCCACTCTGTTTTAGTTTGAGTACCTACAAAAAATCATTTCCTCTATAAATCACTTGGATTACAACTACATAAGCATATACTTTGCAAGGAAACAGTCTTTAATTGTATGGTCTGTCACTTTGAGAGATAATGGGAAAGGGAAAAGGAAAGAGAGGATCTCTATTTTCAAAATTTGTATAATTTTAATTTATGTATACACACATATATGCACACATATATATTTACAACAAAGAAATTACTTAAACGTTTTTATTTTTTTATTACAGTTGACATACAGTATTATATTAATTGGACTTTCATGTAACTTACAAGGTGATCATCCACGTAAGTCTAGTACCCATCTGGCACCATACATAGTTGTTACAGTATTATGAACTATATTCCCTATGCTGTACCTTACATCCCCATGACTATTTTGTAACTAACAATTAGTACTTCTTAATCCCTTCCTCTTTTTTACCCATTCCCTCAACCCTCCCTCCTATCTGGCAGCCATCAAAATGTTATCTGTATCTATGAGTTTGCTTCTATTTTGTTTGTTCATTTATTTTGTTTTTTAGATTCCATATAGAAGTGAAATCACATGTTATTTGTCTTTCTTTGACTTAATTCACTCAGCACAGTACCTTCTAAGTCCATCCATATTATCGTAAATGGTAAGAATTCATTTTTAATGGCTTAGTAATATTTCATTGTATGTATATACCAACTCTTACTTATCCAAATCATCTATTGATGGGCACTTAGGTTGCTTCCATATCTTGGATATTGTAAATAACACTGCATTAAAAATAGGGGTACATATATCTTTTTGAATGAGTGTTTTCGATTTCTTTGGGTAAATACTCAGAAGTAGAATTGCTGGGTCATAAGGTATTTTTACTTTTTTGTGGAACCTCCATACTGTTTTCATTCATGGCTGCACCAATTCGCATTCTCACCAACAGTGCACTAAGGTTCCCTTTTCTCCACATCCTCACCAACACTTGTTTGTTGATTTGTTGATGGAGCCATTCTGACAGGTGTGAGGTGATATCTCATTGTGGTTTTAATTTGCATCTCTCTGATGATTAGTGATGCAGAGCACCATTTCATATGTCTATTGGCCATTCCTATGCCCTCTTTGGAGAAATGTCTATTCAGGTCCTCTGCCCATTTTTAATTGGATTGTTTGTCTTTTTGGTGTTAAGTTCTATGAGTTTTTAAATTTATTTTGCATAGTAACTTGTATCAGATGTGTCATTGGTGAATATTTTCTCCCATTCAGTAGGTTGTCTTTTTGTTTTACTGATGGTTTCCTTTGCTGTGCAAACACTTTTTAGTTTGATATAGTCCCATTTGCTTTTTGTTTGTTTCCCTTGCCTGAGGGAACATATCTAAAAAAGTGTTATTAAGAGCAGTGTCAGAGTGTTTACTGCCTATGTTTTCTTCTAGGAGTTTTATGGTTTCAGGTCTTACATTTAAGTCTTTAATCCATTTTGAGTTTATTCTGTATATGGTGTAAGAAAGTGGTCTAGTTTCATTTTATTTTATGTATCTGTTCAGTTTTCCCAGCACCATTTATTGAAGAGACTACCTTTACCCCATTGTATGTTCTTGCCTCCTTTGTAATAAATTAATTGGCCATATGGGGTGGGTTTATGTCTGTCTTCTCTGTTCTGTTCCATTGATCTATGTGTTTCTCTTTATGCCTATACCATGCTGTTTTAATTACTATGGCTTTGTAGTATAGCTTGATGTCAGGTAGCGTGATACCTCCAACTTTGTTTTTCTTTCTCAAGGTTGCTGTGGCTATTTGGGGTCTTTTGTGGTCCTTATAAATTTTAGGATTATTTATTCTAGTTCTGTGAAAAATGCCATTGGTATTTTGCTAGGGATTGCATTGAATCTATAGATTGCTTTAGATAGTATGGACATTCTTACAATACTATTCTTCCTATTCATAAGCATGGTATATTTTTCCGTTTATCCGTATTTTCAACTTTTTCTTTACTGTCTTGATGTTGTCCAAGTACAGTCTTTTTCCTTCTTGGTTAAATTTATTCATAGGTGTGTTTTTTTTTGGATGCACTTGTAGATGGGATATTTTTCTTAATTTTTCTGATAGCTCATTATTGGTGTATAAAGATGCAGCTGACCTGTAAATATTAATTTTGTGTCCTGTGACTTTACTGAATTCATTTATCAGTTCTAATAGTTTTTTGGTAGAGCCAAGAAATTATTTTTAAGCATGAAGTTTACCAGAAATTTATTATTAACTTTCCTATAGATCTATATAAATTGCATCAATGTATTTGGAGCCCTAAGTTTAAAAACTTTCAGTTAGTATGTTGTTCTAAACGTGAAAGGAGTATTCACACCAGCACTGAAGTGGCCAGTGGGCAGATCTTTCAGAAGATTTCAACAGGGATGTGCTTCTTGTATTTCCTCTGATTTTTTTCCACCTTGATTTTATGCTCACCTCTGGTGGTTTATTTCTTTAGGGCACTGTGCCTTCTAGTGTAGATCAGTATGGTAGTATTTCATAGCTTTTCTGTTATGTACACAGCCTCGCCACCCTCTGTCTATGACTAATGCATCTACTGGTGTTCCCGATAGCAAAACGTCTCCATTAGCTGTACAGGTTACCTGGCTAATATTCTCATCCTCTCCCTCAGTGCGTTGGCTGATGCTTGTGAAATAGTTCTATCTAGGGTAGGAAATGCCTGGCTTCCCAGATACTTCTCAGAGCAATAGGGCAGGGACTAAATATCTCATTTCCTTTCTGTCCTCTATTCCATAACACCTGTGGCCGAAGTGAGTGAGTGAGTGATATTTACTAATCTGGGATACTTTGCATTGTTAATAAATTCTGTCAAGACTATATTTTATGTTAAATCACCTGTAGGCCCATCATTATGGAGTGATTGATCCCATTAGTGAAGCAAATTGCCTTAGAAATAATTCATTAAAAAAATATATACACACATATATTTCAAATCCTTGCTCTGGCTACTGCGATCTTGGGGAGTTTCTTGGTCTCAGTTCACCTCAGCTTGTTCATAAAGTGGAGGTAATAAAGCATTTAGAACATGCCTGGCATGTCCTCAGTGCTGCACAAGTGCTTACCATTATTACTATTATCACCATCGTTTATAGTAATAATAGGTCATATTAGGACATTTTTTTTCCCTCTGATTGATAAAAACTTCAGCATGAGTGTCAAGAATGGCAGAGTGGGAGAGAGAAACATGAGGTTCAGACTGAGGGAGCTTACATTTAACAAAGGAAAGCAAATCAGTGGGATACAGTCTTTGAGCGTATGTTTATCTATGTGGAGATGAACAGGTCAGCCCACCCTTGATATGTCTTTGTATTATGTACATCCAGCACACATGCAGGCTATTTAAATGTCTTTGGATTTACTTTTGAGGCTTTTAAAACATTTTTGATATTTGGAATATATGTTTGTGTGTTGTCCTCCTAATCATGCATAAAAATTACCTTTCCTATACCTTACTAAAACTGTTTACTTTCTACCCTGTTATTTTAACCTTTAAGCCCATTTTCTTTATAACATTTGCCTAAACTACAGAAATTTGTTTTATTATGTGGAAATGAATGGTATTACGAGCACTGGGTGGTGCAAAGGTACCTGGAGTTCACATGTGGTGTTTGCCTTCCCATTTAAACTCAGTGCTTACAACAACCATTTGCGATTTGAAGGAAATGCGCATTTTAAACCAGGTTTTTATGGAACTTTTTCTATTGAAAATATGCTAACCTGTTTCAAAATATTTTTGAGTGGCTTTTATTAGAGGTAAAAATTAGTCAATTTCATATATGTTCTAGATACTTATAAGAACAAATCAATGAGCAAAATACAGCCTATTAGAAAAATGTGTAAAAATATGAGATAAGAATAAATAATTCTTAGAAGAAATAGAATATATGGTCACAAACACAAAAAAAATCCCTTCAGTCTTTGTACTAATCCAAACCTAAAAGAAAAACATAATTTCTTGACCTATCAAATTGGGAAAAAAATATTTTCCAAAATTAAACTTTTTGTTCATTTCTTTTCTCTGTGATAGTTTTTCACATGTAAATCTTTTAGAAATTTACAATGGACATAAGACAACATTATAATTTTTTTTTTCCTATCTAAAATCCTTACCTCAGAACATTTTCATTGATTTTTAGAGAGAGGGGAAAGGAGGGAGGGAGAGAGAGAAAGAAACATTGATGTGTGAGAGAGAAATATTGATCTGTTGCCTCCCACAGGCATGTGCTCTGACCAGGGCCAGGGATTGAACCCAAAACCTGGGCAGGTGCCCTGACTGGGAATTGTACCCACGACTTTTCTGTATATGGAACAACACTCCTACTGAGTCACACCAGTCAGAGCTACAATCTTTTGAAATTGAGCATGTTTGTCAGGAAATATTCAGGGTAACGGTAGACCAATATGTAGGATGACCTTCCAGCTCATCATGGTTTACTGGCAGGTCTCAGGTTTGGCAGCAGAGCCACTGTCACTTCCTGCTGTATGTGTATCAGATGTGTGTGCAACCACTAAGCCCCTGATTGAAGGGCTTTTTCCCTGGCAGATCAGAGTGAAGGGTGGTTACAGAAAGAGTATCTTAGCTGCTGGACACTGTCACGTTTCTGAATTACTGCTCTCCTTTCTACCAGGCGCAAACCCAAGGAAGTAGAAGTCAGTTTTTTTCCGACGGCAGCTTTTATGAAGAAATAATTTTCAACTTTGAAGAATACAGGAGATGGGAGTTATTTATATGTTTTAAATATTGATGGTGTCCTTGTTTCTTGTCTACCAGTCAATCAGTTGTTACTCTTCTGATAATTGATGGCTGTGTACTTGTGGCTTACTTGACAATGCATGGTGTCTTTCACTTGGTTCTCAGCTGTAGACATTCAATCAGATCTTTTCACTGTATTTTTAGTGAGAAATTCTGAGGTCTGGGAGTATGGAGACCTGTTTTTTGTTGTTGGCTTTTTGTTTTTTGCAGGGGGTTACAGCTTATGCTGCTTTCTAACTGTGACTGTACACTAAACATTTCACTGTTTTGAATCTCAATTTCCTGATCTGTAAAATGAGAGGTGGATTAATTAATCCCTATGGTCTTTTGAATTGTGTGAGTCTGACAAATTTTATTCAATGATTTGTGTTACAAACATGAGCCAGGTTAAAACGCTTTTCAAATATAGCCTGCTTCTGGGCTCTTCACACTACAGAGGCTAATCTTGCCTTTGGAAGTTTTGATTTTAAATCAAAACAGCACCTTCTGTTACTTATTGAGGTGTTTGCATTTTCTTATTGTAGATATCAATTACTTTTATACTGTAGCTGCAATTAGCTTTAGAGTAATTAGAATACAGAGAGTTAAAGACATAAAAGGTGGTGTAAACTCATGCTTTTTCTTCTTACAGAAGAGTATTCTTTTTCCTGATGCTTGAGGTGATCTAATTGTAAACAAAGACATTTGTTTTATTATGGCATGATTTCTTTAGCCCAATACCACTTACCTTACTCTGTTCAAAGAAGCTGCCAAAAGGTGCTTAGGCAGAAATGTACAGCATAATTTAGTATGCAGTTCAGAGGGGCCAGAATCTCAAATTGCATAGAAGAAAGTATCCTGTTCACTTGTCCTTCTGGGCCATAAGTTTGTCCATGTTTGATGAGAGAAGAGAAATGCTAGTCTTTCTTCTCTGCAGGCAGGTAGACTGCCCGGCACACACGTGTTTGGACATGGATTTGAGATGAAGGTCAGTTGTGCTTTTTTAGCCTTCTGTGGCCATTGGGAGAAGGGGAAAACTTCCTGTCCTTCATCTGCTTTTTGTAGATGTGAAATCTAAGGTAGTTTTCATACTATAGCCAAGATATAATTTAGCTAATTTCTGGAGTTACTCTTAATGTTTATGGCTGTTTATCTGGAACGTTTCTAAGTACTCGTGAAAGGTGAAGAACAGAAATATCCAAGTATAGGGACCGTAGGTATCTGGCACACCTCAATCTTGCCCTTTGAACCCTGACAGTGGCCCTGCCCAAGCCCAAAACATGTATCCACCAACATTCCAAGTTGACCTCCAAACAACACTATACTGCTTCCTGAGTAGCGCATGAGCCCAAATGAGGCCTGAGGAAGTTCAGATGCTATGTTCTGTCTTCTTCCTTTGAACTCTGGAGTGTTTAAAAATTATGAGACATCTCAGGGTTTGGGTCACCTGATTAAAACGAGGAGCACTGTTTAATCCATAAAAATACACTGTAATGGTAAATAACTAAGTCAATTTGTTTTAAAAGGAATCTACTTGTGTTATTTTATTATTTGGTTGGGTTTAGATGTGTTTTGGTACATCCCAGGTAGAGAGGAGGGTGAGGAAGGAGGTTGTTTCACAGGTGGAAGTAATACAGGATGTGGATTCTAGGCCTGGCTCCACCTCTAGTGTGATTTGGGCAAGTTGGCTAACCTCCATGCACCTTAGTTATCTCAGACGCCAAATGGCTCCTTGCCTTCTAGGCTGAGTTCTTGTAAAAATGAGAAAATATTTCTGTGTCTTGAAAATGTTAAAGCCATGGTGATTACTTAAAACTACATAGCATTTAATATGAAATGGATACTCTTAATAACCACGTGCAAAATTAAATTTAAGAGTCACAATTGGGACATTATTTTTCCAATTAAAAAGTTTTCTGTAACAGGGATTGAACCCAGGCTGGAATATGTATCAGACTAATTGTGTTCACAGCGAATGAGTTGGAAATTTAGTTCATGAATTCCTTGCTTTCTGAGGAGTTGAGTGTGAGAATTTCGTGTTGGTTGCAGGTTCTCAGTTACCGTGGCATTTTTGCCATTAGTCTGTTCTTCTAGAGCAGGCAGGAACAATAATCCTGCTGGCCTGGTGGTCTCCTGTCTGCTTAGATATGTGTCTCCAAGTGGAGACCCCTCGGGGACCTGGGGAGAGGACACAGGGAGGCCTGCTGGGTGCCCTTAGACAGACCAAGAGACCTCACTGTGCTCAACTTCCCTCTCATTGTACTGCCCAGGCCCTATCACTTGGGAGGCCTGGCAAGGAAGTGAGGAGGAAGCACATGCCACTGCTGGTTCAGAATGTTCCAGCGCGGTTGGAAAGTCTGAGACGTGGCCTGAGTGAGAAGAACAAGACCTCACTGACAGGGTTCAGTCCTGCCAGGTCTGTTTCACATCAGCCTTCTACACAATCACAGCTCTCCCACCCCCATGGGTCTCTAGCACTCTCACCTCTGCCTCAAAAAAGACCAAAAAAACCCCTAAAACTTTCTCTGCAGCTATGGTAGAACATAAAGCATTTTAACTTTTTATTCCAAGAGAAATGATAAAACGTGATAAGTTTGGTATTGCCTGCTTCAAAATGACAACACCAACACGATAAAACAAGCAAAACACAGTTCATAGGCTTTCCCACATACCGTAAAAGTGTTTGTCTTACTGTAACTGCTTTCTGTTACCTAAGCAGTTTTCTCACTGATTGATGTGTAAGACTACTGACTGTTCTATTTCTGATGGTCATGTAGAAGGACCTGGCTTGTTCTGGTCTGAATTATTTAGCTCTCCTGTCTGATTTAGTTTGCATATTGGGCATATAAAAATTACGCAGCTGTGTATATTATAAGATTGAAAGGAAAGGAGTGTGCCAAACCATTTCTCCACATGAGTCTATAAGCCAGGGCGTTTATGTTGAGAAGTTGGGAGAAACTGCTGGAGGTTTCAGTGAACCACAGAGTGTGTCCCCTGCATGCCTGCCTGGCCATCCTGCTGAATTTATGCTTGATTTCTGTATTCTGCATTAATGCAGTAAACACTCTCTCGGCAGTCTGGTGATTTCCAGGACTCAGGTGTCTCCAAGTCCAGCCGTACAAGTAAGGGTAATAATAAGGCTTTCTTCTTTCTTCTCTTTCCTGGTGTATCAGATAGGAACTTTTGAAGCTCAAGGGGTTATATTAAGCTTTTTTTAAATAGAGGAAACCAAAGAAGACCCAAATATTCCCAATTACTTTTGAGTATACAGATTTCTTATAGTTGGAGCCTCCCATTTTTCTGTGTGTCTGGATGGAATGGTGGGGTCCTACAAGATTAAAAGCAGAAGAGCAGTTGCAGGATTGCTTGCAAGTATCCATGCAATTCATTTTCTGAGCAGGGCTGATGACTTTTTATAATACCTCTAGAATGGTGACTTCTCATACTTTCTGTACCTACAAGTGGCACATAGAATATATTAGTTTAAATGGACCATTCTTACCCAGAAATTTTTAAAACCCAGTTGAAAATCCCTGTGTTTAAACACCTTCATTTACTACTACTACTACTACTTTTTTTTTTAATTCTCACCAGAGTACATGCTTGAGAGAGAGAGAAAGAGAGAAAGAGAAAGAGAAAGAGAAAGAGAAAAAGAAAGAGAAAGAGAAAGAGAAAGAGAAAGAGAAAGAGAAAGAGAAAGAGAAAGAGAAAGAGAAAGAGAAAGAGGGAGAGGGAGAGGGAGAGGGGGAGGGAGAGGGGGAGAGAGAGAGAGAGAGAGAGAGAGAGAGAGAGAGAGAGAGAGAGAGAGAAACATCAATGGGTTTCCTCCCGTATGTGTCCCAACCTGGGATAGAACCTGCAACCCAGGTATGCGCCCTGTTTAGGAATTGAACCAGCAACCTTTTGGTGCACAGGGTGATGCTCAACCAACCGAGTCACTCCAGTTGGGCTAGACCCCCTCATTTAATGTAGAGATTAACTGAATCATTTAAGATGCTGCTATTCTATAAAAAAGATAAACACCTTCCTTTTAAGTTTGTGTGCATGCACACATATATTCAGTGATAATACAAATCTGATCATGTCTACCACCCCCCACCCTCACTCCCACCTTAAAATCCTTTCTTTAGTGACTTTACAGAATCCTTGGGTTAGAAGCGGTTCCTGGAAGGCCTTCCCTCAAAGGCCTCTCCACCATGGTGTCTTTTCTCAGTGATGTCAGCACTCTGGTATTCTCTGCCTCTTCCTCACACTCACCTGCTCTCTCCCCGAACCTCCATAGTTACTATCTCATCCCTTCCCCAGAGATGCCTTTTTGCAACCCTCAAAATTAGAGTTTTATTTCATGTTCCTATATTACCAAGGCCTTCTGCTTTGCCTCACATACTTTGCATATTTTTCACCAGCGATTTTCAACCTTTTTTTTAATCTCATGGTACACATAAACTAATTACTAAAATTCTGCAACACACCAAAAAAAATGTTATTTGTCGATCTGACAAAAAAATAAGTATAGTTTTGATTCATTCACACCAGCTGGCTATTGTTGTGTTGGCTGTTGTCATTTTTTATTTGACAGTCTAAGGAAAAAGAGGTAAATGCCCCTGACTAAATAGTCAGGTACTGCATGTTTTAAAAATTTTTGTGGCACATAGGTTGGAAATTGCTGTTGTATACAGCTAGCAAGTGGCAAAGCCTAACTCTAAATCCATCGTCATGTTTTTTTTAGCCCCATGTTAACTGCCTGATTTCAGTCTCTCTGTGAGTGTGACAGTGATGAAACTTTTCCGTGCTCTGTGGCATTCAGATGAAATCACACCCACGAGAATGTACAGTGAATGGTGGAACACCATTCAGTGTTCACCATCATTGTCTGTGATACTTTGCCATGATTTTTAATTTAAGTTCGCATAGCCTCTCAAGTTATTTCTTCAAAACTCCTAGTCTTGGCTGCCTTCTTGCCTGGTCATGATGGGCCTGACGTTTGTCCATTTTCCTTCTCTTCCCAGGATGGTTCGTACTTGGCTGAGTTCCTGCTGGAGAAAGGCTATGAGGTGAGTGATTCAGTGAGCAAGCCCAGGCTGGTAGAATCGCTCGGACACAGTGGCCTCCCGCTTCCTCTGCTGCCGTCCTCCTGTGCCTGTTTTCCACTGAAACTCTGATAACAAATCAAAATCAGGGGAAGAATGTGCCTTTTGGTTTGTAACCATGCCAGCTCATTGTGCTGTTTATCTACTGGTGAGCACTGGTAGCTTCCCCCTGTTCCTTAGTGTTTAACTGCTCTGCATGCTTCCCGCCTTTTTAGATAAAGCAGCAGCCTGTGTAAGCCAACAGCTAGAACATCATTAGGGATACTCAATGATGGCATGTGTTACATAAAAAAGTCCCACCCACAGTGAAGTCACTTAATTTGGAAATTGCACAGAGCAATAAAAACCAATAAAAATAAAATTTTTCATTGAGACTTGATCTCTGGAAAGCTTAAATGAAAAAATGAACACTTACAGATTTTGCTTTCTGAAAGGCAGCCATCTATTTTGTGGAAGCTGAAACGTCTGGGCTCTGCTGTCATCATTGTCACTGTTGTCTTCTTTGTCTCTTCCTCCTCCTCCAACATTCCCTGCTTTCTTTAAAAGAAACAAGGGTGTTATATTTTAAGTTTGATATGGCTTTTTAGAAAACAGTTTTCAGATATGTACATCTATATAAATTCATGTTATACAGAGAACAAAAACCTGCACAGTGACCCACATGCCCTGGCCTAATTTGGGAGTCTCTGTTTATCACCATTGGAGGTGCATTGCACTGCCGGCAAGTGGACAAACACCAGCAAGGAATTTGGCATCTAAACACCAAAGGATTTGAAGAAAAGAACACTGATTTTCTTACTTTAACTCATAATCTTTTCTGAGGGCCTTGACTTTTACACTTTAATAATAGCAGATATGTTTAGCACCTTCTATACCCTTATCTAATATCTAGTTCTGTATCTTGCAATAATATCAAAATATGGCAACGTAATTATGAATGTATTGTACACGTACACATATGTCATATACATAGATTCCTACTATAATTGAGCAATAAACACATATTCTACAGAGCAGTGGGTTTTACAGTGGATTATATGTTGTCCAGAACAGTTGGTTTTAGGTGCAGACTTTTTAAAAAAATGTTTTTATTGATTTTAGAGAAGAAGGGAGAGGGAGAGATAGAAACATCGATGAGAGAAAAACATCAACATTAATCAGCTGCCTCCTGCACACCCCCTACTGGGGACCAAGCCCACAACCTGGGCATTCTGCCCTTACCAGGAACCAAACCAGTGACCTCTTAGTGCATGGGTCAACTTTCAACCACTGAGCCACACCGGCCTGGCTAGACTGGTTTTTATTCAGGCTAGATTAACATAATGTTGCAGTAAATCTAAAAGGAAAGGTGTGGCAGAGACGTTGGGACAGAGAAAGGGGTATAGTGGCTAGAGAGGAGTTAGTGATTTGGCTGTGTATTGAGTAAACCAAGAGAAGATGCTAACTGTGTAATAGCTGAGTTCAGGACATGCTACTCCAAAATGTGGCACCTTGACATAATATTTAAGTTGAAGGAGTCTGAGAAAATGGCAAGAGTTTCTCCTGTAAATCAGTCTTTGTCACTTTAATGTAGAGGAGGAAAAAAGTTTTCCTCGACCCTCCTAGGGTCCCTGGCTGGGTCTGAAAATTAAACTGAAAACATACAAATTTATTTAATATAAGTTTTACATGACAGGAAGCTTTCGTGAGGAAATGAATATCTGAAGAAACAGTTAAGCCTAAGAATTTTTATTTTAGGTTTGGTGGAGAGGGGACAGTCGTGGAGAAATATGGTAGGTAGGTCAAGGGGTGTGAGGTAAGTGTAGTACACTGGGGGAGACATAGGAAGGTCTGTTTGTTAGGATTCTTCTTGGTATCCCCTTGTTTTCAGAGATACGGATTCTCCTTTTCTCTGAGTGTAGGGAGGGCACCTCGTATATGAGGGCTTTATGACTGCTTCAGGGGAGGAGGGCAGGGGGAAGGTGAGTTGCCATCCTGCTTCTGCCGTTTCCTAGAACTCCTTCAGCTTAAAATACTCACTATGCCAAGGTGCCCTATCTCGGGGTAGTGTTCCCTGAACCCCATCATGGTCATCACAGTTGTGGAAGAAAGATGTGGTACATTAGAAGGAATGCTCAGACTGCATAGGTTTTGGGGTCTACTTCCAAGGTGGACACGGGGGGCTGAGACTTGAGATGAGGATGGTGGGAACAATGAGTGTCTATAGTTAGTCCAGAGAGAAAGGGAGTAGCTTTGTGAGGTTCAGTGGTCTCTGTGATAAGGTGGTGGATTAGGGATTGAGCCTGGTGTCTGTGATGATATGGTGGACTAGTGATTGAACCTGAGGTTCATCTGGATGTGGTGGATGGGAAACATTCTCAGTCATCAGGGTGGTGCTGTTGGTGTTTTTAGAAAAGGCTAGGAAGAAGACATACGTGGAGAAGAAAGCTCCATTTAAATGCCTCATTGAGGAACTTAGACTTCAGAAGACAGGTAGTCATGTTCCTAAATGGATAAGAGACTTGGAAATACATGTAATAAGAAAGTAGGACAACCACATGAACTACAAATGTTTCTGTTTCATTGGCATTTGAAATTTTAAGAGCAGATCTTATTTGATAAAGACAGACAATGGAAGACCCATTTGTCAAGTCACAGTCAATGGGAGGAATGAATCACTGGAACAATGATTGGCAATAGAAGAGAGGTTTAGTAGTGAGATCCATAAAGTGATAGAAAGAAATACTATAGACAATGAGGTGGAAGGTACAGAGCTACAAAGCATAACTGGAAATGATTCCTCATCATAGCACAAGGGAAATGTGAGTTTTGCAGGAATGAGGGGAGTGGAAGTGTGTTTATCCAAATTGTATTCAATTTTAGTAGTTTGCTGTCTTCAGTTTTAAGAGATTGATAAAATTGGAGGATAAGCTATTGAGAGGAATCTGATGGTAGCGCAGGCTTTATCTTTGTGCTTAGGTCAAAGTAAATATCAGAGCAATCTTTTCAAGAGGCTGCATTGGAAAATTTCCAGAATTATCAGCCAGCAGTCCCTGGTTGCTCAAGGCTGTGAGCAAAATAACAGGGTTATTAAGTAGCATGCAGTACAATAAGAGGGAGATACATACCTGCGTTGACAGGGTCAACATCAGGAGTTTTGGATGAGCATAGACATCTAATTCAGCAGGTTCTCAACCTTTAATTTGCACCAGAATCTCCCAGAGCCCATTATGACACAGACGGCTGACTCAGAGGTCTCGAATCTGCCTTTCTGATGAGCCCCTAGTTGTGGCTGATGCTGCCCTCTTGGGTACTGCAGTTTGAGAACCACTGGAACTAAAGTTCAAATGAGATCATTAAATCGTAAGATAATTTGTGAGAAAATGCTTTCCTGAGCTATCATATCACTTTGAATCTGGCCTTTGTATAAGGAATATTACTAGGCTCAGAAGTAACTGGAAACAGTGTACTTTGGGGTAGCAAAGTACATGCCAGAAACAAATAAACATTGGGAAGAAGAGTTACAGTTTCTGTGAATAGGCAATACTGAGGCTGAGTTCTTCCTAGAAAAGAAAGGGACAGACTTTAATTGGCTAGCATGGCAAAGTCATTCTTTCATTGTGAAGATGGGAAAGCAACAGTCAGCTGGAGGGAGGCGAGTCCAAGAGTAGACAGGTGGTTGGATTGCTGCATGAGCAAGAACAAACTATAGAGAGAGTTAACATAGCACAATTAGATATAATCCTTACTCCTTTTTAGTTAAAAAACAAAACAAAGTAAAGGTATAAAAAGTGTGACTAATCTTAAAGCAAAAACACATATTGGTGAATGACTTAAAAAGGAATGTCTTATATTAATAGACTGATCAATCCATGTTGAGTACCTTGTGTTATCTCACACATTAAATCCTGAAGCTGTGAGGCATAGTCATCTAATGCAGCCTCTGAAATCCTTGAAGCTGGTCATATTTGGAATGAACTATATTAACGTGAGAAAGTGAAGGAATGCTTCATCCTGGGTCCAGTTCTCATTGAGAAGAGACTGTATTTAAAGGTTTAAAGTTACAGTTTTCAATCTTGCTTGTTTCTTGAATTTTAATCAAGATTAAACATTAAGGAGAGCATGAAGGAAATGGATCTAACCCTAGTTCTTTATTTATAGAATGTCTATAGGTGTCACTCATGATGGGGAAAACTAAGAATTGTGAGGTTTTATAGAATATCACCCTTTAAAGTGTTATTTTTTGCTTCTTTAAAAAGAGAGACAAGAGCCTGGCCAGCATGGCTCAGCAGGTGAGCTTCAACCTAGGATCCAAGAGATTGAGGTTCAGTTCCCTGTTAGGACACACGCCTGGGTTGTGGGCTTGATCCCCAGTGGGGGATGCGCAGGAGGCAACCAATCAATGACTCATCATTGATGTTTCTATCTCTCTCTCTCTCCTTCTCTCTCCCTCTCTCTGAAGTCAATAAAGATATATTTTTTTTAAAAAAAGAGAGAAAAAGACATAGTTACAAAGAATAAAATGGCAATAACTACATACCTATTAATAATCACTTTAAATGTAAATGGATTAAAGACTCCAATCAAAAGGCATGGAGTAGCTGAATGGATAAGAAAACAAGACCCACCCTGGCCAGGTGGCTCAGTTGGTTGGAGCTTGGTCCTTTACACCAAAGGTTGTGGGTTCAATTTCTGGTCAGGGCACATACCTAGGTTGAGAGTTCAGTCCCTAGTTGGGGCATATTGAGGGGAGGGCAGCTGATCAGTGGTTCTCTCTCACATCATTGTTTCTCTCTCTTCCTTCCTCTTTCTCTAAAATCAATTAAAAAACCCCCACACCATATCCTTGGGTGAGGATTAAAAAAAAAAAAGGAAACAAGACCTATATATATGCTACAAGAGACCCACCTCAGAACGAAAGATGCACATAGGCTGAAAGTAAAAGGATGGAAAAAGATACTTCATGCAAATTGTAACAACAAAAAAAGCTGTAGTAGATGTATTTATATCAGACAAAATAGACTTTAAAACAAAGGCTATAATAAAAGTAAAAAAGGACATTACATAATGATTGAGGATCAATCCAACAAGAGGATATAATCCTTGTACACATTTATTCACCCAGTGTAGGAGCACTAAATATATAAAGTAAATATTCATGGACATAAAGGGAAAGATTGACAGTAATACAGTCATAGTAGGGGATGTTAACACCCCATTCACATCAGTGGATAATATTCCAGACAGAATACCAACAAGGAAACAGTGACCTTGAATGACACACTAGATCAGATGTATTTAAATGATATTTTCAGAGCATTTCACCCTAAAGCAGTAGAATATTCATTATTTTTAAGGGCATGGGGAACATTTTCCAGCATGGATTACATGTTAGGACACAAAAGTCTCAATAAATTTAAAAAGACTAAAACTATATCAGGCATCTTCTCTGACCACAATGATATGAAACTAGAAATCAATTAAGAGAAGAAACAAACTTAAAAATGCGCATGGAGGCAAAATAACATGTTACTAAACAATGAATGGGTTAACAACAAGAACAAGGAAGAAATCAAAAGATATCTTGATACAAATGAAAATGAGAACACAACAATCCAAAATCTATGGGACACAGTGAAAGCAGTCCTAAGAGGGAAATTCATAGCATTACAGGACTACCTCAGGAAACAAGAAAAATCTCAAACAATCTAACTTTATACTTAAAGAAATCTGAAAAAGAGCAACAAGCAAAGCCCAAAATGAGTAGAAGAGAGGAAATAATAAAGATCAGAGTAGAAATAAACAAAATAGAGTCTAAAAAAAATACCAAAGATCAATGAAACCAAGAGCTAGTTCTCTGAAAGATAAACAAGATTGATGAACCATTAACTAGACTCATCAAGAAAAAGAGAGGACCCACACAAAATCAGAAATAAAAGAGGAGAAGTAACAACTGACACCACAGAAATACAAAGGATTATAAGAAAACACTACAAACAATTATATGCCAACAAATGGGACAGTTGAGAAGAAATGGATAAATTCCTACAAACACACAGTCTTCCAAAACTGAATCCGAGAATCTGAATAGATAGATTACAACTAGTGAAACTGAAGCAGTAATCAAAAAAACTTCCAACAAACAAAAGCCCTGGACCAGATGGCTTTACAGGTGAATTTTACCAAACATTCAAAGAAGAACTAACGCCTGTCCTTCTCAAACTGTTACAAAAAATTCAAGAGGAGGGAAGACTCCCAAGCTTATTTTATGAGACCAGCATTATCCTAATTCCAGTTAAAGACAATACAAAGAAAGAAAATTATAGGCCAATGTCCCTGATGAATATAGATGCAAAAATCCTCAACAAAATATTCGCAAATGGAATTAAGCAATACATTAAAAAGATCATACATTATGATCAAGTGGGATTTATTCCTGGAACACAAAGTTGGTACAATATCTGCAAATGAGCTAACGTGATATGCCATGTAAACAAAATGAAGGATAAAAATCATATGATCACATCAATAGATGCAGAAAAAGCATTCGACAAAATTTAGCACCCATTTATGACGAAATTTCTCAGCAAAGTGGGACTAGAGGGAACATAATGTCACTATAATAAAGGCCATATATGATAAACCCACAGCTAACATCATATGCAATGGACAAAAACTACAATCATTCCCTTTAAGGTCAAGAACAAGGCAGGGATGTCCACTCTTACCACTCTTATTCCACAAAGTACTGGAAGTCCAAGCCACAGCAATCAGAGAAGAAGAAATAACAGGCATCTAAATTGGAAAGGAGGAAGTAAAACTGTCATTATTTGCAGATGACGGGATGCTTTGTATAGAGAACCTTGAAGGTTCCACCCCAAAACTACTAGAACTGATAAAAGAATTTAGTAAAGTAGCACTACCCAAAATTAATATTTAGAAATTGGTTGCAATTTTATATACTAATTATGAACTATAAGAAAAGGAAACTAAGTAAACAATCCTATTTACAATTGAATAGAAAGAAATACCTAGGAATAAATTTACCCAAGGAGGTAAAAGACCTGTACTTGGGCAATTATAAAATAGTAGAGAAAGAAATTGAAGAAGATATAAATAAATGGAAGCATATACCGTGCTCATGGATAGAAAGAATTAACATCATTAAAATCTCCATACTACCCAAAGCAGTCCATAGTTCAATGCACTCCTTATCAAAATACCAATGGTGTATTTCACAGAACTGTAGCATTATTTAAAAATTTATATGCAACCACAAAATACACCAAATAGGCACAGAAATTGAAAAAAATATATATATTTATTGATTTCAGAGAGAAGAAGGGAGAGGGAGAAACATCAGTGATGAGAGAGTCATTGATTGGCTCCACTGCGGATTGATCCCGCAACCTGGGCATGTGCCCTGACTGGGAATTGGACTGTGATCTCCTGGACTATAAGTTGATGCTCAACCGCTAAGCCACACCCGCCAGGCCTAGCCATAGCAATTTTGAGAAAGAAGAACAAAGTCATAGGTATCACACTACCTGATATCGAACTATACTACAAGGCCATAATAATCAAAACAGTGTGTCATTATAAAAACAGACACATAGATCAATGAAACAGAATAGAGAGCTCAGAAATAAATCCACACCTATATGGTCAATTAATATTTGACCGAGGAGGCAAGGACATACAATGAGGTAAAGACAGTCTGTCTATTCAATAAATGGTATTGGGAAAACTGGACAGATACGTGCAAAAAATTGAAACTAGACCACCTTCTCACACCATATATAAGTATAAACTTAGAGTAGATTAAAGACTTAAATGCAAGACATGAAATCATAAAACTCCTAGAAGAAAACATAGGCAGTAAAATTTCTGACAATTCTAATAGCAATATTTCTTCTCATGTATCTCCTCTGGCAAGGGAAACAAAAGAAATATAAACAAATGGGAGTACATCAAACTAAAAGGTTTTGCAAGGCAAAGGAAAACCATCAGCAAGATGAAAAGACAACCTACTGAGTAGGAAAAGAATTTCACCAGTGATACATCTGACAAGAGGTTATTATCCAAAATTTATAAAGAACACATACAACTCAACACCAAAAAAACTAACAGTCCAATTAAAAAATTGGCAGAGGACCTAATTAGACATTTCTCCAAAAGGAACAGACAGATGGCCAATAGACATATGAAAAGATGCTGAACGTCACTAATCATCAGAGATGCAAATGAAAACCATAATGGGATATCACCTCACACCTGACAGAATGGCTACCATCAATAAGTCAACAAACAACGAGTATTGGTGAGCATGTGGAGTAAAGGGAACCTTCATGCACTGTTAGTGGGAGTGCACACTGGTGCAGCCACAAGAGAAAACAGTATGGAGGGTCCTCAAAAACTTAAAATGGAACTGCCATATGTCCCCGTGATTCTACTACTGGGTATATATTCGAAGAAAGCCAAAACACTAATGCAACAGTATATATGCACCCCTATGTTCATTGCAGCGTTATTTCCGTAGTGAAGATATTGAAGCCATGCAAGGGCTTATCAGTAGACAAGTTGATAAAAAAGTGGTGGTACATATATACAATGGGTTGTACTCGGCCATAAAATGAAATTTTACCATTTTTGACAGCATGGGTGGATCTAGAGGGTATTATACTAAGTGAAATAAGACAGAGAAAGACAAATATTATATGATTTCATTTATGTGTGAAATCTAAAGAACAAAATAAATGAACAAATGAAATTGAAACACGCATAGATACAGAAAAGAGACTGATGTTTGCTGTGGAGGAAAGGGGTTGGGAGGCTGGGTGAAAAGGTGAAGGGATTAAGAAGTACAAATTGGTAGTTACAGAATAGTCATGGGGATATGAAGTACACAGGGAAGATAGTCAATAATGTAATAACTATTCTGCCAGATGGGTACTGGAAATATCGAGGTGGGAACACTTTGTGAAGTATATTATATGATTTTTCTAGCCACTATTCTGTACACCTAAAACTATACAGAACAATATTGAATGTAATCTTTAATTGCAAAATAAAATAAAAAAAATAAAAATATGCAACAGGGACCAGTAAACAAAACAAGAAAAAAACTTTATGTGTTTATTTCTATACATTCTTACAGTACAAAGGGTAATTCTGTATTATACTGTGTAGGTCAGCTCGGAGCTAAGGAGGTGAATGAGGTTGCTGAGCTCACTGTGGAGAGGAAGCCCATAGGCCCTGGTGCTGGACAGCCTGTGTCCTGACTCTCCTCTGCTGCTTGCTGGCTCTGTGGCCTTGGGCAAGTTACCAGACCTTTATAAGGCTTAGTCTGTTCCCATGGATGGGGCTGTTAGGGGCACCTTTTTCCCAAGGTCGCCATAAAGATTCGGAAAGATAGTCTGTGGAGGACAGTCCACAGGAGCTCTCTGGGATCTGCGGGGATACAGGAGTGATCAAGTGACATAGTGCCTGATGCTGCCAAGCTGAGGGCCACAGGTGTGTAGAGGGCTCCTTAGTTCAGGGCACTATTTAGCTTTAGTGAAAGGCAGGGTGTTGCATGGGCTATGATCCTAGCCCTGTGCACATTCCTTCCCCTCATAAAGGAATAAGGAAAACCAACAGAAGTGAGGTGTCTTATGAAACTGCATTCTAGTTCCCAGTGCTCTCCTAGCCTCATTGTGCGCCGTGAGCCCACAGCATGCTCTGTACACCCAAAACTAACCCAAAATAATACTGAGTATAAACTGCACAAAATACAGAGAAACCAGATAAATGAGGGCCAGAATCAACCCTTCAAAAGCTAAAATTTAGCCTGGCCGAGCATGGCTCAGCGGTTGAGCATCAACCTAGGATTCAGGATATTGTATTTCGATTCCTGGTGGTTGCGGGCTCGATCCCCAGTAGGGAGTGTGCAGGAGGCAGCCAATCACTGACTCTCTCATCATTGATATTTCTCTTTCTCTCCTTCTCCCTTCCTCTCTCTGAAATCAATAAAGATATGTGTTAAAAAGATAAAAGATAAAATTTATCTGGGAATGTGTGAAAAATCTATACTAAATAACTTGGTAACAACTATGCCAAAACATCTAAGAATTTATAGTAAAGAATAGATAACTTGTGGGTTTCCCTTCCAGGAAAGATTGTATAACCAGGAGATCAAGAGAACAAGAACAGGTTATAAAGATTGTCTAGTTGTTATCTCTGAGAAATTGTTTGTTGGGATATGGAGTTTCTGTACTTCCGTTATTGATCTGTGAGAATCCCTGAAGTACTTTTCCTGGGTTGTTGGATATCCCAGAATCTGTGGTGAAAAAAAGCTTTTTATGGCTTTTATTTTGAAACCATACTGAGCGTTAGCATGATGGACCATGCCCACCCTTCTTCTAATCCTCCCCCGAGGATATGTTTATTGATTTGAGAGAGAGAGAGAAACATCCATAGGTTGCCACCCGAATGCACCCTGACAAGGGATCTACCCCACCGTTTTGGTGTACAGGATGATGCTCCAACCAGCCAAGCCACCTGGCCAGGGCCTTGTCCACCCTTTCATATGACCACTTGTGAGCTGTGTGGTCTCAGGCAGCATCCTCATCTGTAGAGTGTGAGTAGTAATAGAAAGGTTGTTGTGAAGATCAGGTGGTTTAATATATATAAACATTAGTGCCTGGCATAGTCACTGCCATGTGCATGTTAGCTAGTGGTGTTACCCACATAACCTGTACTTTTCAAGAACAAACAAACAAGTGGCATTAACCCCCACTCCCCCCCGGAAGGCATCCTTGCCTCCAAGTAAAATTTAGACACTGAAGAATTTGAAATCCAGTGGTGAAAATTTTCTATTTTCTTGACTGTATTAAATAAGTAAGTAAACAAATAAATAAACAAATGGATTTTTTTGGATGGAAGAAGGGAGAGAGATAGGGAGAGAAAGGGAGGGAGGGAGGGAGGAAGAAAGGGAGGGAGAGAGAGAGGAATGGAGGGAGGGAGAGAGAGGAAGGGAGGGAGGGACGAAAGATTTCTCTAAGTATTGCCAAATCTGACTCTAGACTTTGAAGTAAAGCCAACTTTGTTTTGACACTGAGAGAACTTAAAATTTTCTTTTTCATCACCTAGTTAAATGGGACATGAAATTTATTTGTCAAAATAAATTTATTTATTTACTTCCATTTATTTATTCATTTCCATTTGTTTTAAGACCTCAGTTTTACAGAATTATACTTTATTTTTGAACTGCCAAAATTTAATGATTTTGATTAAGTTTATATGGAGTCACATTCAGCTCATTTGTCTTTTCACTTTGGTTTTCTAACTCCTCATCTCTTTCCCCCCAAATCCTTATAAAAACAAACAAAAAACCCTACTTACATCCCTTCTGTAAAGAGAAAGCCACTAATCTCAAATTCTTAACTAGCTTATCCTGTGTGCACACAGTTTGGCTTGTCTTGAAGTTTGCATTTCACCTGACTCAGAGGCAGGCAAACTTAGCTCTCATAGTTCCTAGAACAACACTTGCTGTCATGCATCAAGCACTTGGCAGGTCTGTCTTTCCCTGTATGCATGCACCAAAAGTTGGGAGTGAGGGAAAATTAAGACATTATTTAGTATTAAAAAAATACACTAGTGCTTAACGCTTTATTGTCACACTCGTGTTGTTTATATGCCGTGACTCTGTATAGTTGTCTGATTTTTATACTGAATTCATCAATATCATTTACATTTTTATCAGAGCTTATATGTTCGTATACATTGTGTTTGTATATGGCATTACTTTTTGAGTTCTTGAAACAATCAAGAGAAAAAATAGACTAAACCGTATTTTATTGTTTTTTCATTGTCACAGTTAAATTATCTGTTTTTAGAACATATAAATTATTCTGTATCCAATGAAATAAAGCTGAGAAATCTGTATTTCAGAAATAACTTTGGTGGTAAATACCAATTTTGCTATGTATCAGTATATTTGTGAACTTGATTTTTATTAAACAACCTTTATTAATTTTGTAGAGCAGTTTAACTTTGCAATTAAGTAACAATTTAAAAAATTGGAGACCATCAAGTAGAATAAACCCTAAGTTTAATGTGTTATTTTCTTCACTTCTAAATTAAGAAATGGATATGTATACCCATTAAATGGATATTTAATGTTTTCTAGATTTTGCCTCTTAAAATGTTGACCAAGGTTGTGATATTCCCTCCTTAAAATATTTTCATGTTCACCAAATTTTTTTGGTTTAGTTCTTTTGGAAAAAAGTGAATGAATGCTTTTCTCTTCGATTACAAAGCAACTAACCAACAGAATTATTGTGGGAGTGTGGTATCCTTTTGCAGACGTCAATTTCTCATGTATGCCATATAAAATGACGATGGCATTTCTTTCTATTTGAAAGAACGTCTTATGTGCGTATAATTTCCCACTGCACTTGGAATATTTGAGTCATGCCAAGGATTAATTTTTGTTTGGAATAGACAGAAAACGATTGAGTTAAAATATAGAAGTGTATTCAGCTGCAAATGAAACTGCCCAGCTTTAGAAGGAACACTTCTGAAATAAGTGAGGGATTAAAACTGCCACCATTGGAACTGGAATGTGGGCAGCCGGTGACATAGCTCGTGTTAGCATTGGCAACACAAAGGGGCAATGGTGACAGAAGAAGGAAGTGGCACCAGGTGCTGAACAATTTATCTTACGTATCAGACACAAATAGTCTTTTCTTCAGTATTAGACACATATGCATTCTTGTTCCAGTGACTTTTTCCCCTCACACTTACTATGTGTTAACTCAAAGGTAAACAATTTTTAAAAAGTCCTCTCTTCATTTGGGTTATCTTTATGTCTTTGGTAGTATGTAAGTCTTGTCCCCAACCTATGTTATTTAGCTTTCTTACTTTTCCACACAGCTGCACACAGCAACTACTCTCTGATTACATGCATGGACCCAGGTGTGTGTGTGTGTGTGTACAATAGGTGTAAGATACAAAGGTCTGAGGACATTTGAAAGGTGTGGTGGCATTGGATCTTTTGGCCCCCTGTTCTGTGTTAAAGAGATCACAAGGCTGTTTTACTGATATGGCCTCATGGGTCTGTCTTCAGTTTCAAATGTAAGAGATATTTTTGTCAGCAGTAGGGCTGTAAATGTGTGTTTGGAAAAGGAGGCATTTGAGTATCTACCACTGAGCGCTTGCATGAAGTCACGTAATTATTTGATTACTGTTGTTGAGATTGGCAGTGAAAACACTAGCGAAGATGGGGGTGGAGCGCTGGTGGCAGAGGGCAGTGGTTTGGGGGGACTGGATGCAGTGAGACTATTTTAATAATGGAAAAATAATTTTTATAAATAAGGGTTATATATTTATAAAGCTAAACATTAGCAAAAATACTTCTGAGTTGCCATCTTCATTGCACATTTATCATTTATTCTTATCTTTCCACACTATGAAAATGCAGGTTCATGGAATTGTACGGAGATCCAGTTCATTCAATACTGGCCGAATTGAACATCTATATAAGAACCCCCAGGCTCATATTGAAGGAAGTAAGTGTCTTTTTCTAAAATCTCTTTCTATAACTTTTTGTATTACGAGGTATTTTCAAATGTCCTTTTTCTCATAGCCCATCAAGTTGCAGTTATTTATCCGTGAAATGCCTGTTAGGAGGCTGTCTGCATGCTTTGAAAGCCCTTTGTTGCTTTCTGCCCCTGGGTCACAGTGTCATCTTGGTGAGGCTGTTACAAGGATGTTGGTCAGGTCTTGCCACTGTAGACACCAAGAGGAGACATGCCTTTGATCAACCTTCTTCAGTGTTCTTACCCCCTCAAGTAAGGCCAGCTCCACAGTCACAGAGTACTCTTGCTTTTTATGTTACGTCTAATGTGATTAAGTTAAGCAGTCTCTGTACATTTATTTTTAAAAATGACTTGTGAAGACAAGTGCCAAACCAAGTGGCAATAAAAACTTGTATTTACTTGCTGTATAGATTGTTGTCAGTATTTGCAGTTTGTTATTTTTGTTAATGAAATTGCCTGTATATAGCTGTATAGTTTACATGGCACAGTCACTGTGTTTTCTCAGGGGTTCTTTCCAGTAGCTCCCGAGGTTTTACAGATGAGGAGATGGAGGCGGAGAGAGGTGGTCACTTTATCAAGGCCACATAACATGTAAAAGATATAGCTGCGGCTAGGACACAGCATTTTTTTTTTTTTTTAAACTTCCTAGTTTTTCTTGCTTTACTTGTCCAATTTTTTGGGCTAGCAGGGATGATTCAATCAGCTTGGAAACCATAAGTGATTTATGGATCCTGGAATATCTGAAGGTTGGGGTTACCTGTACAGGTAGTGACATCATCAGGAAGATGACCGCATTGTCCCCTATAAAAGCTTTTCATTTAGGTTATTCATTAATCCTCCTCAAAAATTATTATTATTTTTGTGCAAAGTACAGAATGGTACTGCCACTGGATCTAGACATAAATCAATATTGTGTAAAAATATTGAAAAGATCAAGTTAGCAAATTGCCCACATACGTATGTCATTGACTAATGAAGTCAGTGTAAGGATCTGCTTAGATTTAGGGTTAGAGTAGGCTAGTTGCCCTTTAACCAGTTATGTCACTACCTCAAGCATTTCACTGGTGGCTTAAGAATTGATTTTTATGAAGTAGTTAAAAATTACTAGATAAAAGTATCTGAACATAGCTGTCTTTACTTTTATCAAGGTGTTAGATGTTTTTAAAGTTTATACATTATGGAGAGATTTTCTTTGTCTGAATCTCACTCCTATGTAACACATTTTACAACCACCTGGGAGCCATAGTTAATTGTATAACATCTGTCATAATATTGTGTTTTTAAAAAGTTCATCTGAGTTTTTACAAATGTGAATATCTTTCTACTATCTCACTTTTTAAAGACTGTTGATCCAGAACCCATTTTTCAGGCTTTCAGAATATGCATTTCAGTTCTGACACTTAAAAAAATTGGGCTTAATGTTGTTTTCTTCTATGTAATGCTATGTTTTTAAATCCTGAAGACATGAAGTTGCACTACGGTGATCTCACTGACAGCACTTGCCTGGTGAAGATCATCAATGAAGTTAAGCCCACTGAGATCTACAATCTCGGGGCCCAGAGCCACGTCAAAGTAAGCCTTTCTGTTGTCATGGTTTCTCTGGCTGTGCTGCTGAGATAGTCTGTGTTTTATTTTTTGTCTGTTGTTTCTAATGCAATAATACAACCGTAGTCCTCAAATTTAATCATCAATACTGATTTGGGTATTAACGAATCCTAATAGAAATACCAATACATTTCTTAAAAGTACATTCTCTGTTATTGAATATGTAATGCTATGTTTTTAAATCCTGCTAACATTAAAATAGCAGTATTCATTTATTTTGCAGTTATGAGCCCTGCTTGGATGTATTTTCTGCCATTTCAAATCATATTGTAAATTAAGTGTTTTGTTAAAGTGTTACAAAATGTAACTCAATAAAACTTCTATTTTAATATTAATTTTTGTTAGTGGTTATATCACTGGCTGAGAAAATAATATTTCTGAGTCTGAATAACATGTTCAAATCAACAGAATTACCTTTTATTATAAGTAGTAAAAATCATTGGAAGAAAAACTTTTTAGCTTCTTGTCACCTCAGTGTGATACAGCTAATGTTGATTTCTTTTCTCTGGTAGTCTATCTACCTCTCTTTACTTTTCCTTTTTTTTCTGGAACAACTTGCAGTAAACCTGAGCAGCCCATCTCCAGGGTTCTAGCAGTTTGTTTCAGTCAGGTTTTTGTTGCTGAATTCTGGTGCTCACTTGAGTGAGTGAAATCTGAAGCCAGGGGTGATATGACATCTATGTAGATAACTTATTCAATCAGGATAGTTAGTGGAACTTTGAAATAAAAGCAAATTAAATCTAAATTAAAACAGTGTAGAGATTCTATCAGCATTTTTTTGCTATTTGATGAATGAATTCGACAGTCTTATTTCAGAAAGTAGTTAAGGTGACTTGTTATGTGTTTGCTTTCTCCATTTCCCAGCTTAGGGCAGAATGGAAGCTATATGCCTGTTTTAGATCTCTGCTATTTTAAGGGAGAAATTATAAATTAGGTAAAATGAAACCAGGTATAGAACATAGAGAAATATAATGGTAAGTCCAGTTTTGTAATTGATATTGAATTTAAAAATTGAGTGTAAATGATTATGATATTTTCTAAAATATTAACTTTGAAGGATGGCTACATATCAATTAGTAAAAACACTTCTTGTCTGTGCTGTCTCAGAAAAAAATTTAACCCCTTTCTTAATCTCTGATAATTCTGTTCTGTATCGAAGCTTAAGCTGTGATTTGTGAAAGGTATCAAGGTTAGAGCAGAGCTGTTTTTCTAAATGATTCCTAGTGAATGTTCTCATTTTCAAAGAGTATCCTGCATACCATGCCTTGAGAGATTATCACCCCTCTTTCCCACAGAGAAGCAGTGACTCTTTATCACTCCAGGAATGAATTACTTATCCCTGGTTGAAGCAATCAGCCCATATTCCACATTATAATTTATCTAGCTGCTTGGCCTTCCTGACCGACCAGGAGAGTGTCTTCCAGAAAAAATAGAATGTTTTGGAATGAATGCTTTGTTATTTAATTTCCTTCAGATTAAGAAGTTTCCTCTGGATTGTAGATAGTTTATCACCTCTGAAAGCTGTAAACTGGCATGGTGTCAGTTGCAGAAAATTTTATAAATATTTGTTTATAGAACGCCTCCCCCCTTTCATTTTGGTATTAAGTGAGCCGGTCTTCTTTTTCTAAAATGTTTTTGTGGTTCAAAAAGTCTGACATACTGTCCTTCCTTTGAAGTGAGCCTAATAGTATCTGTTTTTTCTACTAGGGTGGCTGTACTGTGATAAGTGTGGAAAGCACAGGAGATTGAGTTGATTCCTCCTAAGTTGCTATGTATGTGAAGTTTATCTATTTTTACTGTGTTTCGCCTGCTCCCAAACACTGGTTAATTGGCAGAAATGGTACTTAACTGAGTGTGTAAGGTCATTTAACCGTTGAACAAATATTTGCATGCATGGTAGAGCGGAGGGCACAAAGGTGTGTCAGACCCACTTCTGTTGTGGAGGGTCTCACCTTCCTTGGGGGTGGATGGTGGCAATGACAGAGGCTGGTACTAAATATTTGGGTCTATAGAGACAGGTGGAAGAGAACTTCAGTTTGGGGGAGTTATGCCTGTTGTCAAGGAGAAGGTTTAGGAAGGAAAGTTATAGACATAGTTAGTGGGAACTGGTAGTTAAAAGGGAGGTAATAATATAAGGCCAATAGTCAGAAATGAGAAGATGGGACGTGTTTGCAACATGATGAGCATTCTAGATTAACTGAGCAAATAATTTGTTGAGGAGAACTGTGAGGTAAGGCTAGGTAGGAAGTTGGGCTGCATTTGGGCAGCCTCCACCTGTTTTTGAACAGGGGAAAAATAGATTCAGAGATGAGTTTTATAGGTAGGAGTCTTAAGGTAGGGCTTCAGAAGACAGCTGTTGGATGGACACAGTGGCATGAGAAGTGGGAATGATGAGGGTGAAACAGGATGCCCGGTAGAGCTGACCCCTCTGCTGGCAAGATATGGGGAGCCAGAGAAGAGGGAGTGTGATACTTAAGTGTACAGGGGACCAGGCATTCAGGGAGGAACTGCTGGAGTCAGGTGGAGGAAATGAGAAGTTCCCTCTTGGGTATGTTCCATTGCAGTACTGGAAGGACATTCAGGTGAAGCTGGCCATGAGGTGGTTTAAAGTATGTTGAGAGGATTGAGAGAGATTTGGGGTACAGAGGTGGAAATTCAGTTCTGGGAGTTCTTGAGATGCCAAAGCAGCTGCTGAAAAAAGAGGAGTAGAAGACTGAAGATTTAATCTTGGAGACAGGCATGTACTTATTTGTGGAAGGAGCAAGAGCAGTCCCTGATGACAGGAAGTGGGAGATGGAGAGGCAGGAGGGTGGAATTGTGTCACGGAAGTAAGGAAAATTAGGCCATTTCAAGCAGGAGGGGATGTGAGCACTAGGCAATTCAGTTGAGTCTGGGGGAAGGAGGCCCAGGAAATGGTCACTGGTTAGAGATGATATGCGACTTTTAAAAAGAGCATTTTAGCAATCCATTAGAAGAGTAGCCAAAGTGCAGAGGGTTTAGAAGTTAAGGGGTTGTGAGGGAAATGTAAATCAAGTGGAGTCTTTTCTAGAAATTTCCCGGTATAAGGAAGAGAGAATATGATAAAGCTCACTTCCCCAGAGCTGCTGATTCCCTAGGCCTGGAGAGGGGTCTGAGGACTTCCCTTTCTAGGGACCCATCCAAGTGAGCTGCTGCTGGCCTGGGACTTCACTTTCAGAACTACTGCTGTGATGCTGCAGGTGTCTCGGTTTATCCACATATAATATGTGCCTTAAATACTTTCTCCATAGGTCTGCTTCCTTTACTGTCTCAGCTTTGGAATTTGACATGGTAGGGCCCTGTTCCCTGCTGGTTCATGGCTGTGAGCTTTTAAAGCCTGAAACTGTACCCATATGATCAGGGTGATGAGAAGGAAAGCATCTGAGGAGAATGCAGTGTATATTTATACCCAGATTCTTCCCATTCAGAAATCTTTTTCTGAGCAGTATGTAGTCCATGAGAATAAATACTTCTCTGGTACTCCTAGTGTTTTAGGAGAAAAGTATGACAACAAGCCACTGACAAACTGTCCTTTAAAAGCCCATGTTCCTGCTGTTATCTCTGCTGTGGTCTAAGGTCAGATGGATCCTTAGTTATGGGCGAGTGGGTGTGGGCAGGGGCTGGTGTGGGCAGCTGTGAAGACAGACAAACAGCCGGGCTGCTCTGGAGATGCCGCTCTGTCCCCACATCTCCCAGGCTCTGCACTGGGCTCAGTTGTCTGCCTGTTCTCCTGGCAGCTTGTTAGGAATTAGGATGGGAAATACATGTTTTGTTTTTTATAGTTAATTTCTGTATATTAATCAGCTTTGTCTGATTTTCTGTATTCATAGACAGTAGTTTTTAAACAGAAGTTCTTTCTGACAATGGAATGCTTGCAATAAGGTTAATTAAAATGCATTTCTTATTATTTGGTTTGGAACTTTTCTGAAAGAAAGTTCTAATATTAGCGCATTTTGTGTTTACTTTTGAATCTGTGACTTCTAGACTGGGCATTGTTTGTGTTGGCTTCTCTTTGCACAGAGTGAAGTCCTCTATCACTCACATCCAGTTAATTTGATGTGGGCTATGGTATGCTAAAAGTAAGGAAAATAAAATAATAGGAAGTTGGTCTGGTTTCCTCTAGGAAACCAATGGAGGTGAAATTGGTTCTTGGAATAAACCCACAGCAGTCTGGGAAATACTGACTGAAGACATTTTCTGAATCATAAACAGAAAAATTATGACTCATGAAGTGTAGGTCATTGAGAGTGTAGCTGATTCGGTCCTATGTGGGAGAAAGTGAGAGGTGGCTGAAGTGAACTCCTTATTAAAAGTAGTTAGACCTCGAGTGATGACCTCATCCAAGTAGGAACAAATTACCCCATGTAGAGTAGTACCCGTTTTGATGGGGGCATGCTTTAGAGCCTGCTTTAGTGTTCTTTTTTTCTTTTCTGTGTAAATAATAGTTTTTAGTAATTTATGTCTTAAATTTCTCATCTCTTCAACATTCCTCGCTGTCATGGCTTTGAGTTTTCCACCATTCTCACAGCTTCTTTCATCATCTTGCATCACTCTTGAAGCTGCAGTGTTGGACAGGAGCTTTCTGCAGGAAGTTATTCCCTTTTTGTCTCACATCATGTTGGAATTGCCTTTATTTTTTTCAAAGAATGAAATTTATGCAATCATGAAATGTTAGAATTAAAAGGAGCCTCAGAAAGAATTTAATATAATATTCATTTATAAATGAAGTTGCCTGCTCAAAGTCACACATCTACTTACTGGCCAACTCAGAACTAGAACTCAGATCTTTGTATTCTGCAATCTGTTTTAAAGACCATCCAAGAAAATGATGATCTCTACTAGTAAAATTCTATTGTAAGATACCTTAAGTGCTTTATTTCTCTGTATATCTAAGTTTCTTCCTAAGCTTATTTTCCCCTCCTGTCTTTAGTAGAGAGTCATTTACTCCTCTGTTTTCAAACTCCTTCTCAAGTGTCGAAGACCATTATTCAGTCTTCCTTTAACTTTCTCTTCTTATTCAAATTGAACAATTCTATACTTTTCTTTCATTTTCTAACTCTTTAATTATCTCCATTACTTTCCTTTTCAATTCTATGTAAATTATCTGTTTAATTTTGTTTCATGACAGTGAGGAGTCATGTGTCCAGAAGGTAAACTAGGGGCATGGCTGAGTGAGTGGGAGCGGGATTTTCTATTCTAGTTGTGTGAGACCATTTAGCAGATTCTGAACATGGAAGTACAAAGGAGCTGAATCTAAATTGTCCTCATAGTGGTACTTTCAGCCTAGAAAGCTAAGCAAGAGGCAGAGCTTATTGTGATCCAAGTAGTGGCCAAGCAAAATCAGAACCAGGGTGAGATGAGACAGAAAAGCCAGTCCAGGGAATGAAGCTGGGAATAAAAACATGCATGGGAATTAAATAATGGCCCCTGGGAAGGGGACTGAGCAATTTCAACCTTAGTTAAAAAATTGTCATCTCCAGTGTCCTTTTCCTGGCTGGTCCTGAGAGTTGAAATTTATAGCTGGAGCACTAATTCCCATATTTATCTCCAGGAAGCCTGAACCTCTTGTGGCTACTCTAATTGAGGGGTGGGGGGCGGGTGACTAAATGTATTGGGAGAATTGCTTATGGTGGGGAAGGGCAGGTTCCTAGGTTGAACATCTGGTTAGTGCCTGAATAACCCAGTTATAGAACAAAACAAAATTGTAACAATGTGGCCCTTTACTGTGTAATTATAGCAAGGGTAGGGGTGGCCTATTAAAAACGCAGAGCAAACAGCAGAGGACTGTTCTCCTGTGTCCTTGCTCATTCTTGTATTTACTTTGGATCCTCAGGAGTCTGATGGGGGGAGGATAGGAAAATGAGGACTCGGCTAGGGCATAGCTGTTGCCCTTAGAAAGGGAACTGTCAGAACATCCCTAAATCTGGGCTAGGCTTCTGCCCCACATCCCCTACAATTGCTTGTTTTAGAGTTCATTCAGTCAAGTTGTGTGAGTACAGTACCTTCCTCTCCATGCTGGCTGCTACCTGTCACCAGAAGGTGTGATGCGCAGAGACTCACAGACAGAGAACGCTGTGATGAGGGTTGGAGTAGGTGACTCTGTCATGGGCAGAAACGAGGACTTTTTCAGGAGACACTGTAATACAGGCCAGAGTTCTTACATCAGGGTGCACATCGGAATTCCCAGAACACAGGCTAAAACTTCAGATCCGGGCACACCCAGCCCCCTGGGCTCCGCGTTTTACCTAATTTCAGATCCTGGCCGTGTCACATGCTGGCTGTGTGGCTTTGGCAGAGTGCTCAGCCTTCCTAAGCTCCCATTTTCTCATCTATAGAAGGAACACCCACCTTAGGTTGTGGATCCTATGGGTCTTTCTACTTGCTTTTTGATGGTAATACTCTTTCCTAGGCACCCACTGGCCTTGTTCCCTTAGTTTTTTCCATTTTTTGCTTAAATGTCAGCTTCTCAGCAAGGCCGCCCTGACCATTCTGTTTACCACAGCAGCTCTCCTGGGAATGGCTGACAGTCCACCCTGAGGGAGAGTGAAGTAGGCTATCAAAGAAATGTGGTAGGAGCTAGGGCGGACGGGGCAGAAAATGTAAATTGCTACTCTGCCACCCTCACCCCCCAATCCCTGCGTGCTCTCTGCTCCTAGTTTAGGCTAACACGAGGAAATTATCTAAGAAATGAATGCGCCAAAGTAACACAGTGAGTCAACATGCCGTTATTGCTGTTTCTGCCCGAGATGGAGGCCTGCCCTACGCAGCATCTGCTGTTTGAAATTGTATGCAAGAATGTTTTCCTCATCCAAATGCCCGGAACTCCTGCCACTGGAATTTTACCTTGTTATGACATATCATAAAGGGGAAAGTGATGTTTGGGAGCCTTGGTTTTTTATTAAATGGGCTGTAGAATGCTGAGGTGAAGGAGATCTTGGCGATGAGCCAGCTCAGGCCCGTACTGCACAGAGGGCCGCCTGGAACTCCATTGATGAGCTGCAGAACCCACTGTCTAGGCTGGAGCCCAGATCTTTGGCCAGTTGGTTTTCTGTCATACTGCTGCTAATCTGAGAAGACCAAGGGTGGGTGGGAAGGGGGGCGTCACTGAAATAGGAGGGGAAGGTAACACAGGACTCCGGTGTTTGAGATTTTACCTCTCGTTATTCCCGCTACTTATTACCATGAGATAAAGTTTCGATGCAATCCGTTTCAGTTAAAAACATTGTTTTTTCCTTGCTGGAGCGAACTGGTTATAATTAATACCATATGAGTAGTGTTTGTGTAGCTAAGAAGATCCCCAAATACAGCAGTGCAAGGTGCAATGTTAACACATCAGTAATATTAAAATAAAATTAGTATATAGGGAACATAGAAATCCACAGTACTAACTAATCAGGAAAAATCCCAGTCTTTTTGGTTAGAATAGTTTATTTCAATTCAATATACAATTTTTATGCTGAGTGCGTATACGGTCCTGGTGTATAAGAAAGTTCCCTAAAAGCGGTGGGAGGAGAATGCACGCTCCTTATGTAACCAGAAGAATTCGTAGCTTAATAACCAGCACGAGTAACTTGTTCCTGTTTGTATACTGACTTTTTAAAAAGAAATTGCCGAGACAGTTATATGACTCTACTGTCATACACACATTATAACTTCATGTTGGGGCTCTGAAGATAACTTAATCTTTCTTAGGAAATATATGACTTGATACAGGTTTATGATTTTATGAGGTTTAAAATTAATTTTTATATTTTAATACGTAATTCTTATATGTGCTCAGAGTAACATAAAAATCACCCTAATTTGTTAGCAGGTAAAGGCAGAAGCCTTTACTTGGTAAAGAACAGTGAGTGTAACTCTGAGAACCTGGGTATTGATAAGGCACGTTTGCATTTAGCCCTAATATCCATGCAGTGATGGGCCTGTTTCTGGAAAGATTGGCTGTATTACAGGTGACGTGGGGAAGATGAATGGAGCAGATGCTGGGTGTTTTTCCTCTGTAGGGACAGCTTGGGGATGTTTTGCTTGTTTCCGCTCTCCAAGCCTCTGTGCCTTTCCGATTGACCTCGTTCTTCCCCTGTGCAGGCACAGCACCCATGATACTTAATAAATTTGGTAACTACTTTAGTTTATTATAAGGCGAAATTGTGGTACAGAATCCTTTCATTTCAGTTTCATGATTTGATGTTTGTGTTTACAGTGTATAAACTGCACTAATGAAAATACTGCTTGTCCGTGCTGAGGGTTCTCAGCAAGAAGTTGAGTATTTTTAATCTTGTATTCATGAGGGTGAGGTGGCTGGTGGCGCCCATGTGTCATCTGGCCCAGATTCTTCTTGGAAGTCTGTTATGGACTGGAGCA
This sequence comes from Miniopterus schreibersii, assembly GCF_964146895.1. Classification (NCBI taxonomy): domain Eukaryota; kingdom Metazoa; phylum Chordata; class Mammalia; order Chiroptera; family Miniopteridae; genus Miniopterus; species Miniopterus schreibersii. The sequence goes on along the minus strand of NC_138109.1, from coordinate 82,192,850 downwards.
ATTGAATTCAAATCTAAAACCACTTTAGAAGTTCTTTATAGTCCATTAAGAATTTATGTGGGAGAGAACACTCTATGAAAGTTCTCCTCTCCCTGTTCAAACAGATTGTTCGGTTTTATTAGATCTAGGTGGTATTGTAATTTTGATAACAGCTAATAATGTTTGGAATTTTGCTTATAATTAGTGGACCACACAAAGGTATGTTTGTTGGGTTTTGTACTTTTAATCCACTTACAATAGTGACTTGTTTACTAAATAAAATCCAAAGCACTATTTTAGCTTTGCAACAGTTAAGCTAAAATTAATGCAAATAGCTAAGTAAGCATGTTTATCTTAATATTGCTTTCTAGGTATGTTTATAAATACAAATAATAAGTTAGTGAAGGTACTGAGTGAAACTATTTGTCTTGGACTTTTAATGATGAATGGAAAAATGTTTTTGGATTCCCAATTATATTAGAATACTATGTAACTTGCAAAAATGAAAATGAAGACGTAAATAATAACTTGTTTAATACCATAATTAGATGTATCTGTCCCCCTCCCCAAAACAACCAAAAAAATCAACAACAAACAAACAAAAAACAAAACTCGAGTGCATATTTAAGAATTTAAACTTCACAGCTCTTTTAAAACACCTAATAAAGTTTGGTCTCAAATATTATTACTTTAATCCTTTCAGTACAAGTGGAATTTATAAAATTATATTTGTTAAAGTTGGACCTTTAGAGTTGCTACAGTAAGGTAATATGAAACCTTTTCTATTTCAAATAATTTAATGCATAAAATGTTTTTTATTAACTTACACTATTCATCATTGATTGGATATCTTATCAGTGCCAGCAAGAAATAAATTATAAAAAAATTGCTTTCATTTAGATTTTCATTTTTTGAAAAATTTCTAGCATCAAAGATTAGATTTCATTATGTTACTCTTTTTAGTAATATTCACATAATGTGTACATTGTTTAGGGATATAATAAAAAAAATCATCCATGATGAATTTAAATTTGCTTTCTTTACAAATAAATATGCATGCAGGCTGGGTTTTGCTTGTTAAACTAGGTTAAGTACATTGTGTTAACAGCAGTTATGCAGTTATTATAAAAGGCAGACTGGTAGAGGGAAGGCAACCAGTGTGAGCTTTTCATTTTGTTTGTTGTGCCAGGGTAAAACCTTTCCCTGAGTCGCCTTTCCACTCCCTCCCCTATATGTTTTATTGGTGCCGGTTTATTTAACAGTAAAAAGTGTTTTAGAAATCAGTAGTATTGACAAAATAAGCCTTTAAGGGCCATTCTTTAGGACTATTAACACATCATTAGTCCTGATTGGAAATATCAGTCTTTACCTTTACTGTGGAAAGGTAAAGGAAAGTAGAAGAAAGTTTTTTTGTTTTATTTTGCTTAAGGTTCCTACTGGAGTGTTTTTCTTGTTTGTTTGACTCTGACATTTGTCAGGACCGGAAGGTGAGAGGCTCTCTAGTGTTCTCACCTTCCCTGGAAAAGAAGTACTTGAGTGTTTGACAGAGATTAGTTGATTATTAGGTCATAATGAGTTATTGCTAGTTTAAATAATGTAAGTAAATACTTTCTATCTGGTTGCTTTACATTTACTTTATATTAAATATTATGACAGTGTTTTGACTTAGTGATCATTTCATTAAATCATTTGGCAAGATATTTAAATTGTAATTTTGCAAAAATTCATTTTATTGTAATTATTTAAGTAACTTAAAACTTCCACTTGTTATGTTTTTTTCAATCATAACTAGAAGTTGCCATATTGGCTAACATTTATAAGAAAATTTATATAATGGAAATAATGGAAAAAGTATTGGTTTGGCTTTATGTTATTTATGCATCTTCAGTACTCTTTCTGTTTTAGAAAGTTGCTTCACAGAGAAATAAATAACAATTGCTGGTAAGCTTTTATGTTTTTGTCTAGAAATGAATTATTCCTGAAGCATCCCTTGTCATTTATCTAGAGACATGATTTTTTTTGGAATGGGGAAGTTTCTGGTGCTTAAAAAAGTGTTGTGCTCTTTTCTACACATAGATGGCAGCAAAGTGTTACAAGACAGCGGAAGTAAACCTTGTAGCTGTAATGAAAGATGAGTGACAATATAAACTGACTTCTATCAACAGAGTTGCCTGTGTCCTGTAGCTAAACATAAAATGAGAAAGAAAGCCACTGTTGATAACACAAGAGTATAAGAGAGTGAAGGAGGCTATAAGAAGCTATAAGACACTGAATTTCTGGACAAATCCCAGGTGGGGAAGCTTAATCTTTTAAGGTATGTCATCCACTCCTGTAAGATGATAGAAATCAGCCAAGATAATATGCATGTCAAAATAAAGAGCCAACTAAGAGCTGGCAGGCGGCGGGAAGGGGGGAAGTAAAAGAGAAACCTTGTACAAGCGGCAGCAGCAAGTAATGGCCTGGTGCCTGCGGGGACTGGGAGCTTGGCCTGCACGTCTCCTTGTTAAGCAAGTTACAAAGAGGAAATGTCAGTTCCCAAAGCAGGCAAACATTCCATGGGAACATTTGCTCAAATGTCAGCATTTTAGAAAATAGAACTGCGGTCTATTATGGTCTGATCCCCACGCTGGATTTACTATTAAATACACAAGTACAAATATATTTCTTTACACTACTTTTTCAGTTAACAAGCCATTTTGTGTCTTAATTACCATTCCTAAATAATGACATAATCACTGTGAAATATGACAGTCACTGTAGTTAATATTTAATGTGTTTCTGTTTCTGAGAACCTTTCTGTGGCTTTTCCGTGAGTTTCCAAGATAATTTTCAAGTTTTAGAACTGAATTTGGTGAAATTGCAGACATGAGGATCTAGTCATGTCTAATGACTAGACATGAAGTGAAATTGTATGTATCAGAAATCTGAGATATGGAAGCATGTTATAAAAAAGCAATTTCTAACATGTTCTGAACTATCGAATCATGTCAGTGTCTTACTACTTATAAACATAAGGACTCTTTAATATCTCTGGAGTAATGGTAATAGAGTTCAGGAAAACATTTCCCATACTCTTTAGCTTTTTTCTGATCTACTCTCCGGCGATTTAGCTCCACAGACTAATCTCTGTGTCACAGAATTGATTCCAAAGGTGTGTATAACAACTTGCTCAAATGCAATGTCTGGCAAGTCTCTCTGTGACAGCAACTTATTTCTCACATAATTATTTTTTTAGTAAATTTGATATCTTAACAACCTTTTCCCTCATTTCTGGGTTCAAAAAATAACACTTAATATAATTTATTTCTCATACTTAATAAAGGCTTACTTGAGAGCATATTGCTGTGCACTCTCTTGCTGCTCCCAGCAAATGAGGTTAGGAGGGAGTGTGGTTTGCCGGGGGTGCAGCGGTTTCCAGCCCCATTTGCTGTGCACTGTAATGGCCCTCAATGTTGTTTTAATGAAGCATAAAACATATTCCGGCTGTTGCTTGTTACTTATTAATGATTGAATGGTTATACTCTTACATATCAGCAGAAAAAGAAGATACACACATATACATGCACTGTTTTTCTGTTTTAAACAATCTGTTGTGTTAACTTCAATTTGTATGCACACACAGGCCTGTGTTACTCTCATATTTTTAGTAGTGTGAGCTGTGTAAGCACAAGAACTAAGGAAAATTTGAACTAATCAAAATTTGATTAGTTCACATTTGATTCTAAACATGTAATTATTTTATAATTTTGTAGGCTTTCAATTTCATTAATTAAATGGAATTTTATAAGATGAACTTTCACCATCGTGTAATTTTTAAAATCAAAACCTAATGTGTTTGAATTAGTCACAGTTATATATAAATTTCTTTATAAATCATTTTGAAATTTCAAATATATTTGTTTTAGAAATAGATATAAATACATAGTATCCCAAAAAGTATAACACACTTTGAGTAATTATAAAGGCAGTATTTATTAAAATACATTTCATTTTCAAAATTTAGCTATTAGCTGTTAATGTGTGTATACATGTTTTGGGGGAGACACCCAGTATATATAATTTGTTTTATATTAACATAGGCTATTTGAAAATAACTTTTAACCAGAATACAATATGTTTTGCAGGTGACAGCATACTTTCTCTCTTACATTTTTTGTCCCTCTTTGGCAATCATTAGAGTTAGACTCTGCGCCTTTTCTTAATAGGATAGTATCATGCAGATTATTTATGTGACCTCTTCAGTACCACGCTTTTCATAAAAAGGACAGTATTGCAATACCACTTCCTCCAACAGCTTGGTTTCAAAGAATCATTTCTAAAGCAGGCAAATTCAACAGAAGAACATTGTTTAAAACGTTTTTTAAAACCAAAATATTGATTTTCTTAATATTATTAGCACTGGTATATCAATTTTCTTTGTTATAAATGTAAATATTTTATATAAGCAATTAAATGTTTAATAATTATTTTTTTTCAATTTGCTTATAACCTTTTAAGTGTATATTAGAAAGAACGCACTCTGAATAATTTTAGATGCACGTTTTAAACTAGAAAAAGCATAATTTATATCAGTTATTTTATTGGCATCTTATAAGCAGTTGTAATTTGTGATGGCTTTACACTGGTAAAATCACTTAATTTTAGAAAATCTTAGATATTTGAAAATTTCCACTATAATATAATGAGAGCTTACGTCTTGAGTGTTTTTCCTAATTGTGTTAACTTTCATGTAATTAAGTAGCATTCCAGTTGATAGTAAAATATAACGCACTCTATTGTTTGGAATTATACTGTTAAAATATTTGTGCTTGTAATTCTTAGCTTTTCTTTCTTATTATGCCCAAATTTTGCTTTTAAAAATAATCTGATAAAATTATTTAAAAAAATATAAATATCTTTTAAATTATTTAAATTGATAATCAGTGGATAAATTAACTTAATATAAATGCCCTAATGACCAATTTTGGACTCAAATTTGTCCTTTAAAAAAATTCCTTTTTTTTTTCTTTTTTTTTACAGGTTGCATCTTTATTTTTGGATTGAGCACTTACGCTCAACATATTGCCCATAATTGTATTCTTTGAGGGATGATTTTATATAGATTTGATCTACTCTCTTATTCCACAGGAGATTCTTTTAGATCTCTGTTTCCTGCCCCCACCCCTCCCTCTCAGTTTCTTCTTGAGGATTCCACTTATATCAAGTTGAACATCTTTTATGGTGATGAGTCCTTGGTGGTGCAACTTTATTGGCATAGGATCCAGAGACAATCCATAAAACACAAAAGTCTCTAACGTGTGAAAGATTAGCTTATCATTTTTTTCTGGAGTTTTCTCTTTTGACAAGGTTCATTGAATTTTCTTTCGTGTGTGTGTGTGTGTGTGTGTGTGTGTTCCTGCCACAGTAATTCTGAAAGAATTTATAGATATATAATTTGGGAAAAGATGTATTTTCATTGACAACATAAATATCCCAGTTGGTCAGAGATTTTAAATTGCAAACCAGGAAAAACTCATTCATTATAATGTTGTACAAGCTTTATTTAGTCTTTTCTACAAAAACTTCTTAGTAAAATTTGACATTTGAACACTGTCACATTTTTAAAAAAAAGAAATCTCAGTCTTGACTCATTAGCTCATGAAATGTTTAATAGGAACACTGCAGGTTAACTGTATCTTTTTCATAACACAGTAAGAGTTTACAAAGAGTTTTGGCTCATCTTACATGTTTTCTTGCATTCTTAAAGGAGATACAAAAGCAGTTGAAACCTTTTAGGGAAATCAGTTCTCTGGATAGCAGTTACATTTCTGTGCTTACAACAACAATAAAGTTCAGAGGTTTAATGCTTGCCTTTGCTTTTCAGGGCATTTCATTTTCTTCTTTCTAGTAATTTTAGTTCCAGATGTTAGCATATGACAATCATGTAGTGTTCTAGTCACATGTTTTTTTGGGGTGTTTTTAAAAAATATTATCTCTGTGACTTGATGCTGTATGCAGTGTCTTGATTTCTCAGTTATATAAATTTTGTTGCTGTCATTTACTTTTTATTTGCAGTCTTCCATCTGTATTAAAGACATACATTTGTTGCCACATATCAGATCCCTTACTAAAGTCTCTGTAGTTTATTTAAATTGTATTGTGACTTTAGACCTTTATGAATAGAAGTTCATAAAGTTAAATAAAATAGTTTGTTGCATATACAGATATTTTAATGAAACATCACTATAATGATGAAAATACTGATTGTCGGAACATTTAAGACATTGACAAAACATGCTTAAACATGCTAATGTCTGAAAAATTTCAAATTGTTTATCTCTTAGAAATTTGTATTAAATCTAAAAGATAACTACATGGTTGACATATGAGCTAAAGAGTCACTATATTGGCAATTTATATGCATTATTTATTTAACTTAGTTTTAATTATATAATCTACGATTTCAACCTCACTGACTACATCTGTGATCAATATATTGAAATGTAAAACATTGTAAATACTAGCACAGGGTGTTTTTCCTTTATGAGAAGAAATAAAAGGCATTAGACTTGTCAGTCTTAGTCATCTTAGTCATGTAAAGCAACTTATGGAAAAAAACATATAACTTCTCTGGGCCTCAGTTTCCTTATCAGTAAAATGGTGTGTGAGACTTTGGGAAGTAGGGGAGAGTTAGGTTATATGTTATCTAAAATTCTGTGACTATATGATATGTTTTTGCAGGGGTGTTATGCTTATCCATATAAAGCATGTGTCTTGTCTGATCTAAACATGTTAATAGAAACTAAGGTTGAAAAGTTTTAACAATTTCTCTTAAAAACCATACTTTTGGGAAAGAATCAATGGACAGATTTTAGTACATAATGGTTTTTTCAAGAAATATTTGAAATCCTCATTTAAATTAAGTTTATACCTTTTAAAAAATTTCATACAGAATAGTGGAAACTCTGGGATGGAAAAAGCATTCTATCCCACTTTGTCAGAAAATACAGACTGAAGTTGACAGCTCTGTGAGCTGCTGATCACCTCTCGCCATGCGAATGCCATAATGTCATATCTAGAGAAAGTTGGTGTGTGGATATTTTCTGTAAAATAGAGATTTGGATGAATAAAATAAATTGGTTTTCTGAATAATGCATGCTAGTTTTTTATGTATATGTACTTTTATAAGATAATTCTAAGGTATGTAAATAAATATAAGTCTCAGTTTTTGTTTGTTTCTACATTTCACTTTTGTAGTTGTGTCTTTATTTCTTAAAACTTTTAGATAATTACAGTAGAATCTTTTGTGTCCCAAATATGTTCATTAAGGAAAAATAAGCCTATTTTTATGTCCTGACTATATTGAATGTGCAGTTTGTAATTATGGAAACTAAGCCTCTACATATTGTATGTAACTTTCATTAAAGTACAACTTGCCATAAATTTCTATTTAATGAATTATTGTTGCTTTTCAAGGGCAGGGAGCGGGGAAAGGGTTTGTTTGGAGGAGTAGTTAAGTTAAAGTGTATGTTTGATTTGTAGGATAATAATAGAGTTTGTCACTTACCAGTATTGGCTGCTCTACTAAGTGCTGAATGGGACTTTGCAACATGAAATGTAGTGGTTAAACATAGACAGTGATTTCAGAAAACAAAAAGTGAAAGTTTAAAAAAAAAAGTATCTTTAAATGACAACATTATAACTGCACTAGCACACCCCAAATTCATCATCTGGCAGAAAATAAAGTTCTAATTTTCAAGATGTTCAGTTTTTGTTAATTTATTATTTGAATAACAAATTACCATTTATTTCTTGAGTTTATAAAAGTCAGAGAAAAATACTACATACTAATAAAATCATCTTTTCTTTTAGCTGTCATAGTATTTAAATATTATATTCCCAAGTGAAAGATTCCAACATCATGTTATAATAACAAGCATAGATTCAATTATTTTTGAATCACCCAGGGTCCTGTTTCATTTAGTGGCATTTCATGCATTCAAGGTGGCAAACTTGTTTTTAGGTTGTTTTTTAGAACTTACTATCAGTCTTACCCCAATTAGGGCATTTCTAAAATATTTAGTCTGAGCTCTTTATAAGTTTTCTTATATGACTTGTGGAAATCTTAAAAGTTTTGTGTAGGGATTGCTTAGAAGTGTAACAAGCAATCATGGAAAAATTAGAATTTTTTCCACCTTTCTTATATACAGTTATCTTAAGAGTTGAAGAATTTGTTTCTAAATGAAGTTATAAATTACATGCAAATTCTTAGATTGGTTTTTAACTTTTGCCATCTACAATGAAAGCTAAAAAAATTTCAAATAGATTATTTTCTTGTTGATTAAATTTTCTTTATTTGAGCAGCCATTATAAAGATAACGTGTAATTTTCTTAATATAATCCTAGCTTATTTGTTTTTGCTAATATAAAAAAAAGTATTTAATCAGCTTTATATTGTTTTTTCATGCTTTTGTTAGCTTGTTGAAGTTTTTTGATTTTTTTTGTTTTTTCTTAAGCTATGGTAATAAATTTAGAAAATGCCTGAAAATTAATTATAGACTATAACTAAAGACAACAATTTACTTATTTGAATTTCTTTTGTTGTCACTATTTTAACCACCTAGACTGGTGAATACCTTCTTATAACTGGAAGATCCTAATCTAATTCCTTCATGTTATGTAGTGGATAACTGACTTTCGAGAACATAAGCTCCTTGCTTGGGTTGCCCTCGGTCAGAGCGAGGTTATGTGGGGCAGAACTGGGACTGCAGTGAAGGCTTTCTTACCCTTTATTCAGAGCTAAATCTTCTCTACCCATTGCCTCTCACTTGCTTTGTCAAAGTATGACACGGATGGATTGCTTGAAATTCTTTCAGAGCCTTACCTACGTAATAATGATGGCAAGGATTTCAAGAATTTGTCAGGGGCCCCCAATACGTGCTGTGACAGCAGTTTAGGGGGGAAAGGTGGATTTATTACTAATAAAACATTAAAACTCTTACGTTAAAGCCAAACATAATTTACATTCAGTTTCACCCCTCGCTGCTCTCCCTGTCCATTTTTGATTTAAAGTACCACCCTTACTCTTCCCTGCAGCATACATCCCCCTAGCCATCCCTCACACCGCCACCCCTTCAGTAGGTAGGTGGTAAACACTGGGTTGTTAAAGGGCTTGACTGGAACCATCTGTTTTGTTCTCTCTCTTTCCAAAAAAAAAAAAAAAAAAAAAATGGCCAGCCGGCATTGCTCAGTGGTTGCATCGACCTATGAACCAGGAGGTCACGGTTCAATTCCTGGTCAGGGCACATGCCCAAGTTGTGGGGTCGATCCCTAGTCAATGACTCTCTCTCATCATTGATGTCTCTCTCTCTCTCTCTTTCTCTGAAATCAATTAAAACATATGTTAAAAAAGTAGACCAGGCCTTATTCCAGTGGGGGATTTATGTATACACTTACCAATAACAATAAAATATAAAAATAGTGAATTTTGAGGTTTCAAAGATTTTACGATCTGTAGAAACATCGTGGACTTCTAGGTATTCTTGCAACTCTTTTTTCACTTATTACCTGGAACTTGCAAAGTTGTACGGCTTATCTTTTTTCCTTTCAAATAGCATTATTTTCTTTGTATTTTACACAGCATAATAACATTAAGATGAAACCTGTTAAATAGATTCATGTTGTCTGTCAATATGTACATACTGTGTATCTGCCTTTAGTAACTATCTTTTGTCAAAAAGGTACAAAACTTATTCTTTAACTCTTAAGTGTACGGACATTGTAAAATGTAAAACTTGCAGTCACTAACTTAAATGGTCTCTAGATATGTATGCATACAACTAAAATATAAAGTTGATGTTGGCTTTTATGACATGTGTTCATTGTGACTTGATTGGGATTTTAGTGAGATAACTGCAGTACTTTAAAACTGTTATCCATCTGATTGAGTTGGGAACCTCCCTCTTTGACACGGATCAAATAGGTTTCTATTCTCAGACTAGTGAGTTTTACCCTTCTTGCTTTTGGTTAGTCCTAGAATTTTTGAGCAATATGTAAACTTCATAGCCACTGAACCTATTGAAGTATTTATTAGAACTAACCATACATTGCTATTACTGATTTTGAATTGTACTTGACCTACTAATATCTGTTACCCAACTTGTCAATTTTCTTAAAATGGCAAACCATTGATGGTAGTGGTCTCTACTGCATCATTAACATTAAAATTTTTATTTCTGAAATAGATACAGTGAGTGTTTCCCTTACTGGGTCATGCTTTAACTTTGCTCAAGTTTACAAGTGTGTTGTGGTTTCTTAAAACATAAACGAATTCTGGTAATGGAAGAAAAATGAGGTAAATATATGTATTTATCTGGAAATTATAAAATATACTTTATTTCTCTGTATAGATATTATGCTACTTCAGGACAATCTGATGTGTAAAAACCTTCATTTAAAAAACAAATTAGTTTGATCATTTTTAATTGTAAAGTAAATATTTACCTTATAAAAATTTATTTGGGCGTGCTTTTTGATAAACTTTCTGTGTTACTTTACTAAATATTAAAATCTATTCATTTATTCTGTAAATGAGAGAACAGTTATATAATGTTATAGCTACATATATCTGCTTAATAATAGGTCAAACTTTCTTTGTATGGTGTTCCTTTCTGTGAAATACCTTTTCCTATATTGTTCTTTTCTTCTACCATTTTTATTGCTGATTTGTAGGAAATTCTCTAATCTTATGTATGTTGCAAATACATTCTAGTTTGTCACTGCTATGGTAACTGTGGTGTCCTTCTCTGAACATAAATCTTAAATTACTTTTGAGGTTGAACCATTTGGGGAGGTGTGATTTGTTGGAGAAATTCTCTTTTGGATAGTGTACTTTGTCTATTAGGTTCCACAATTGCTGGGAATCTTTTACGTTCTTTAACAGTAGTCATCCAGTGCATTAGGTATGTTGGTGAAATCATTCATACATTTGGTTGAGTTAGACCAAATTAACTCAAAGTTCCCTTCCAGCTCTGCAATTCTGAGATTTCATTATGTGACAGATAAATTAAAAAGAAAGGGCTGTGTGATATGCAGTATGTACCACATTTACAAGAAATACATTGTATTTCATTGAATCTACAACATCACTGATTTTCAGATACAGCATGATTTTATTTTATGTATCATTAGGAAAGGATAAGCTTTTCTAATTAAACTATGATATAATTCTTTCTTACCACTTCAAATGCTTTTATACTTATTGAAAAAGTTATTTAGATTTATTGAAACATAGATTGTTTCATATTTTACTCTTGTGCACATATCAAAAACTATATGTGAAATAAATTGGTTACTTTGTAAGAAAATATGGCATTGTAGACATTCCTCCAGTGACAAATATCTGCTAAAGTTAATACTAAAGTTGTGCCCAGTGTGTATTTTAGTTCCTTGGGTGTACAATAGCTTGTTGTTTTACCGCTGAATGAGAGTATTATTACAGGTACCGTATTTAGTGCCTACCATGACAGCGTGGACAGTGACACCTAGCTGTGCCATGTGCTCAGGCATGGACAACTGAGCACGCATCGCCTGGCTGCCCCAGCTGTGTGATACCGTGGACTATAAGGCGCAGGCTGACTTCAGAGACACTAACAGGTGACAAGTGTCTCCTGTAGAATGTCTGATCTTCGCTGTGTTGTAAAGCGAGCTGCGTGTGCTCAGTGCCTTGAGGAAGTGTGCCACCCGCTCTGCAGTTTCCAAATTACCGCAGGAAATAACCATTGGTCTTATTTTTAATGAGAACCTTTCACAGAGAATTCTGCTTTATTTTCAGTGTTGGTATAATTGTGGTACCTGTACTGTACCTTAGTTGGCTTAACAAATCATGAATCTGGCAGTTGAGTCTAATTTTGTCTTTTATGTGGTGCTAGAATGTTTTCTGTAGCTTCCTAAGTTCATTTATGCTTCTGTCTGAACACTGACAGGCATGGAACTACCTGCTTTTCCTAGCAGCCTGCTCTGGGTTTGGACTGCTTTTGTGTTAGAAAAGTCTCTGTAGTAAACCCAGATCTTCTTGTTTTCAGCTCCATTCCATGATTCTAGCTCTCCTAGATCCCAAAATTACCCCAAGTGTGTATCCCTCTTTTCATGTAATTTCCACTTAAAATTTTGAATATAGCCTTAAATCTCCCATCTCCTCTGAGTGCACAGTGTAGCAATGTCCCCTGTAGAATGTGAGTTGAGTAACCCAGTTTTTCCTTTTGTGCAGTCTGGAATCCTATTTGCTTGATTGGTAGTCAGTCCATGTTGTTGAGTGACAATTAGAATACCTAAGTTTTTCTCAGCTATTTCGCCTATTAGCCATGTTTTCTACTGCCCTACTTTTATAGTTTAATTTTTGGACATAGTGGAGGATTTCATATTTACCTTTTATAAGTTGCTGTCTTACAGATCTCAGTGAAGTTTTTCTAGTTGTAGTGACTACACACATTTAAAAGCTTTATTCTGTTTCACAGTGCCCAGTATATTTTTAATCATTTCTAGCATTGTCCATGTCTGATATGCTCAGCATGTTTTCTAAGTGCATGTCTACTTTGCTGACATGTGTGAACTGACAGGTGTGAGTAGGGAGCCCGTTTTGCATCCAGCAGAACCTCCCCAGGGGATATGTGCTGATGTTGGTCTTCACCCTTGGGTCCTGGTCATTTAACAGGTTAGAATCTCTCTGGTTTCTCACAGGGCCTGCGTTTTATTATCCTGTCTTTGTGAGTATCATGAAAAACTTGACCAAAGCTTGAAGATTGTGGGGAATCGTCACAGGCTTGTTTCATGAGAACTCTATTCCACCTTAATTACTGTTTCCCATTATTTCAGGTCTTAAACATTTTTTTCTTTGAAATTTTGTTTTCAAATTACAGCAGTTACAGCAGTGTAGCATATTTGGAAAACTGAAAAAGTTACCTAAACTCTCAATACTGGAACCTACGCTTTGCTGTCTTGTGTTTCTTGCTGTTCTGTTGACTTACATGAATCATAATAGCTATTCCATTTTGTATGCTATTTTAGAATTGAATTTTATAGAAATTCTTTTACAATTAGTAACATTTCAGTGCCTGCATAATCTTACATGAGTCAATTTGAAAAATCATGCAGAATGATTTTTAACTTTACATTTATGTTGAACATTATAACTAAAATGTTTTCTTTTGCATTTGTACTTATTTGGATCCCCGTACTTATCTGACGTTCTGTAGTTGTTGCTATTATAGTCATTAACTACTACCTGTAGTTAGGGGATTAGGTTGACTCTGCTGACCATGTCAAATGCCTTGGATGTGACTTTTAAGGCAAATTCATATTATTTTCGTATAATTTTTCCTTTCTTATTTTACAAAAAATAAAGTACATGATGCAAAAAACCCACAACAAACCCACACCAAACTGTTTGTTCTGTTTATTTGTATTATTTCCGTGTGTGTGTGTGTGTGTGTGTGTGTGTTTTACATGTGAAAGAATGTTTTGTGGTCCTGTAGACTTCTTTTTCTTTTAACAGAGAGATTTCTAAAATCCTGACAGGAGTAGCATAGGCTAAATATGTTTGACCTTAATTCTCAATCCATTTAGTTACATCTGGAAAGACTAGTCACATAGGAAAAGAGTTGGTGGTGAGACTCTGGTTTCCTGCTTTGCCTTACTTTTGTAGTTTTGGCGTATTTAGTGAGCAGTTTCAAGTATAGCCCAGAAAATAGGATAATGAAGAATTTTATTTATAAATTTGTATAATCTGATAACTGTTGGCTTGATACACATCTCTCTCTCTCATGACGACCTTTCAGTATCTTTTAGTATCCTGTTTTTTAAAAAAATATATGTTTTTTATAGATTTTAGAGAGAAAGGAAGGGAGAGAGAGAGAGAGGGAGAGAGAAACATCCATGTCAGAGGGAAACGTCCATCAGCATGCCCCCTGCCAGGGACCCAGCCTACAAACCAGGCACATGCCCTCATTGGGAATTGAACAAGTGACCTCTCAGTACACGGAACAAAGCTCGACCAACTGTGGGACACCGGCCAGGGCCAAACATTCTGCTTTATTTAGAATATCATTTATGTTGCCATTAAGTTAAAAGTTGGTCTTATTTCTGGGATATGTAAATGCCCGGCTTCTACCTGTGGAGTTTTCAACGAGCTCTTTGTTTTTAATGTGTGGAGCTATGCACTGGGTTCTGAGTCTTTCTGTGTCATTGTAGTAGTTTTTCCTTCCATGCTCCCACATAGGGAGATCAATGGTAGAACATCTGTCTTTGTCGGTAAGAGGCCTTAGAAATGTCTCTGCATTTCTTAGAACTATAGACTCTCAGTGTCTCAAAGTCATCCAGCCTGACTCTGCATCTGGTATTTGAATATTATATGTATTTCAAAACACATTTTTTGCCTATAACATGACAGGCACTAGACCAGGCATTGCTTAGGTGCCTGGAAGAAAATAATAATAATCTCCTCTTACCATACTTCAGTGTAGGCAAATATTGCAGTTGAAGAACACAGAAAGTGCTGCATGATCTTGGATGAAGGAATGATTACTTCTAAGGATGGGAGGGATTTGGAAGAAAGGGTGGTATCAGGGAGAATTGCAGAAAAGGGACTTCGTTTGAGCGAGAATGATGGAAGCTATATTTTGCCAGCTGGTCGAAGAAGGGAGCTGGTTCAGAGAGAACAGCTCAGGCTGAGGCCTGGTTGTGCAGAGGTTCACGGGACACTCCGTAAGAATGAACAAATCTACCCTGAGGGAGCAGGTTGCTCCACTGCTGCTCCTACTCGTGACCATCTGTTTCATCCTCAGACGTTTCTGTTTCAAAATCTGTCTCCTCCGGTTCATTTTTACATCCATTGTTTCTGATGTTTTCCTTAGGAATTCATGCAAAACACATCCAATTATTTTGTTACGTTTCTACTCTCTTAATCTGGAAAGGGTTGTTCTTCCCATGCAGACATCCGTCTCCCTGCCGTGATCATCCTCAGGGCACAGTGCCCTGTTTTCTGCAGCTGTCCTTCCCATTGTATGGATTTCAGGTCTCCTAACATCCTGATTCTCGTCTGCCCACACAGCCCACCTGTCTGCACCCTCCCTCAGATGTAATGCTTGGAATTAAACATCTTAACTGAGGTTGTGGTCTGACTGGTTTGGAAAGAAATAAGGCTATCATTTTCTTTGTTTTAATGACTAAAATTGTTTTTCAGACTAATACTGTGAAAGCCTGTTTTGGTAACCATATCTAGTTGTCCCATTGTCTAGTCATATTAAATGTACTTAAGCTGTATTTGTAGTGCATTATTACCTGACATTTATGGAGATCCTGATATCAGGAGAGTTGGGGGTGGAGAGGGAGGGAGGGAGAGGGAGAGGGAGGAAGAGAGAGAGAGAAAGAGAGAGAAAGAAAGAAAAAGACTGGATATAATTTGAGTACCTGGCAATAGAAAATGTAAGAACTAAGCTAAGTTCCCCTGAAAATGCTGTAATGTGTTCTCATCAGTTGGACTTGTTAAATGTATGAGGCTATGTATCATACAGCTAATGGTATTTTGGATCTCCTTTTGATATGTGTTGGTTTCACATCCATCCAAACATCTGGTGAGGATATTTCAGACCACATTGGGTTTTCTATCAGCATACTTTGAAAGTAAGCACTTCCAGCTAAACATTATGAAGTCTTCCATACTATAAACCAAGAAGCAATTTAGTTGGCAACTCAAAAGTGGAATGTAGAATGAAAATGAAATGAGATAAATTTTCCCCAGAGGCAGTCCACATTGTACACCCTAAAGGGATGAATGCTGATATTGTACATAAAATGTGCTTTTATAAAAGCTTGGAATTTCCAAATATTTATCATGGCATGTTTTATACTTAAATTACATAATGAATATAGTGTCATTTTCCTTTAGTTCTGTCAGGCTGATAGCTTGAACTAACACGTGATGAGGCCTTGAAGCTTCAGCTAAATCCTCTGTGATAGTCTAAAGCACAGATTCCACTTCAGTTTTGGAGGATTGTTCAAACTATTTTATGCCATTATAAACATAGTAAGAGTTCATATATTTTAAAATATTTGTTTTAATTTGAACTAGTATCAGTATAAATCAAAATACCATTCCAAAAACTTTTGGTTTTTATACCATTATAATTAAGATTGAGAAACAGGGTTTTTTTTGTTTTGTTGTTCTAGCTTGTGATTGAAATCCTAGAAAACAATGTAAAACAGACCATTTTCTGAACTTAAGAGTTTTAAAATATCTTGTTTATTTAGGTTCAGTGTTGCTTTGGAAATTTAAGAGATTTGTTGATATTTGTGATGTACATCATTAGGAGTATTTTCTATGTAGTCATTGATTGATGGCCTAATAAATAATCTAGTTTTTAGTGTTAAGTAACTTCATTTATAACTCTCAAATTGTTACCGGACAGGGGACCTATCCCTGAGCAGGTCGGCCTAGGGCCAGCTGGTAGTGTGTGGGTTTTTTACTTCCTGCAGGAAAAATTTCACAACATAAGTCCAGGTAACTATGAAGGTATACGTTTATTCAAGTTGGGGACGTAACACAAGAAAGTGCTTAGCATAGAAGAAGCAACAGGAGAGCCTAGGCTGGACTGCCCTAGCTCTCTGGGAAGTCAGAGAAAAGGGGGCCTTGGAGACAGGTTTAGGGGACTAGCCTGTGATGAGCTGCCACTGCCCATTGCTATCCTGGTCGCAAGTGTGGTGGGGTCCCTTAGAGTTTAGGAGAAGTGTGCCTGTGGGGGAAGAAGAGGGAAAAGGGAATGGCGCGGGTGCTCCCCAGAGGGAGAGTGCCTGCTGGGTCCAGGCAGGAATTTTAGGGGAGGCCTCGTGAGGACTTCAGCAGAATATTCATCAGTTTTCTAGGTGTGCTCCTTCAGGGTCGTCATGGTCTTCACTGATTGGTCAGTGTCACGACGGGATTGTTAATCATTGCATATCGTCCTGGTGTCAGCCACCTGGTTTGCTGTTTTTCTGGACCTGGAGCTGAAATACAACTGAGGCCTAAATATTATCTCCAGGGAGGTGACCTTCTGTATCTGCTGTTAATTGTTCTGCCAGTTTGTTTAGCTGTCTGCCTCAGTTTCCCTATTACACTTGTCCTGGCTTACTGGTCCATCTCAAATGGATATGTTAGTTTTAGTTTTTAAATGGTTATTTTTTTCTAAGTGTAGGAATTTTTTATTCTTTTCTTCCTTCTCATTGCCAGCAGATTTTAGACTAGACATTTCTTTAATTTACCACAATACTTTGTTTGTAGAGATTGAATTCATTGTCCTGCTTTAGTCCAGGAGTGTTGTAGACTAGATTGTTTGTATCGAATCTATTGAGAACAGCCAGGAATATAGGGTAAGGATAAGAAGTTTACGCATCTCCTTAAAAGAGTCGAAGAGCAAACAAAATAGTAAGCAGTTATCAGGCTGATACTTGCTGAAAAGCCCGGAGGCAAGCCACACATTGAGGCTGTTTTAACCCTGAGCGCACTCTCCCACTTGCACAGCGGGACTTTGTTTCAACAGTCTCGTTTGATGAGGGGCAGAAATCAGAGGGCTACCCCATTTAGTTTAGGATGAATTGGATATATACCCCATCTCACTTCCGGGGGCTCCCACAGGAACACTGCTTTGATGTTAAGCAGAGCACACTGGAGGGAAATTCCCAAGAAGGCGTCACCACAGGTAGGCCCCCGAGCATGTTGTAGCCCACAGTCATATCCCCTGGGCGGTCGTCCAGAAAACTTTAAGATCAGGGTGTAGTGTGAAGAGTTCACAGACTTGCAGAACCCTTAGATTTCTGACAGAACCTAACAAAATTCCTCTCTGGAGGGAGTTATCACAAATGAGCCTCACCAATAATTTTACAAAGCAATGAGCAGCACATAGTAAAAAATAATCAGGCACTCGAGGAGAAAAGTGATTCTACTGAAACCTCTCTTCTCACGTCTTCTTTCTGCTGCTCTTTCTCTCTCTCCTTCCCTCCTCTTCCTGCTCCTACTCCCCCTTCTTCAGCTCAGCATCCTCTGCTCTCATTAGGTTTTTATTTCCGGTGCTGTTGCTTTGGCTAAGATCTTCCTCCCTGTCTCACAGACGGGCTGTTGTTAGAGCTTCTGGTTGACTTTAATTCCATTTTTTTTCTTCCCAAACTCAGTAGCAAATACAGGTTCAAGCTAATTAAGTCCATTCTCGCAGTGTCTCTATGAAAATTTCATTGATTTCCCTGTGATATGGCCACAGCTAACCTTCCTTCATTATATGAAAGTAGGGCTGAGGTATTAGGAACTGGGAAATGCTTGAGAACCATTTATTCATGATTCATTTCCATATTGGATCACTATATTATTAGACACTAACCGACAAGCTCTTTGAAGAATGAGTTCTTTTGTTTTAGTATTGGTGCTGGCTCTTCATATAGTGATTTACACCTAATAGTTGTCTAATAAATAAATGTTCTCTGAGTGAGTTAATGGTTAAGAGAAAGTAGGTAACAACTTTGCTGAAAGAAAGTGTGAGCTATTAGGCAGGTTACGGTTGGCAGGAGGAACAGTACATTCGTAGGTGTTTTATGGCTTACAGAACACGACCCTAGGTGTTATCTATCTATTTTTATCTCTATGCCAGTGTTATGGTACAGGCAAAGCAGATTCCCACTATTGCCATGTTACAGGCTGGCTAACTTCTCACCATCCATTGTCTTTGAAAGTGACTTGCTTCGCTCACTCCCAGAAGCATTAACTAAACCCCAGGTCCCCCACACTGCTCTTGACTGCTTTCCTTCATTCCTGATCTTGACGACATTTTCTTTCCTGATCCCTGCTATTATGACTAATTTAGGCTTGTAGCCTTGGCAAGACACTTGACCTTTTTCTTCCATAGCATTCTCATTTATAAATTTTTAAAAAATATATCTTTATTGATTTCAGAGAGAGAAAGGGAGGGGAGAGAGAAATAGAAACATCAATGATGAGTCATTGACTGCCTGCCTCCTGCACACCCCCCCCCCCCACTGGGGGTTGAGCCCGCAACCCTAGGGCATGTGCCCTGACTGGGAATCGAACTTCAATCTTCTGGATCCTGGGTCGATGCTCAACCACTGAGCCACGCTGGCTGGGCCTCATTTATAAAATTAATGATTCATATCACAACATTTTATTATACCTCTCTTTACTCCATTGTATGAATATATTATATTACTTTGCAGGCAAATAAAGTAGATAAACCCTGAATGAATTGTTAGGTGCAAAACTCCTTTTTCAATCTTGTGGGTTTAGGAAAAACAAAGACTTTACTTATATAAACAAAATATGTCAACAGAGTATATACAGTAACTTCAGTAAGAATCTTTATGCACAAAACTTGGGTGATGTAGATAATTTACTTTGATTACAGAGACTTCACTCAACCTAAAATTTTGGCAAAAATAAGAATTTCTTTGATGTTGATAATTTAAGAATGAACAGTTGGGTTGTGTTAAGTCTTGGAACCATTAAAAGTCCCAGACGCAGGACTTATTTTTGGGTCCCTAGGAGAGGCAGTGGCACTCAAGGGACACTGTGAAGTGGCACTGAGCTAGCATAGCATTTACTGAGTGCTCACAGTTTCCCTTTATTGGGGATCATATAGCAACCTGCACTTAAGTTTGAAAATAAAGATGAAAGCAAGGGCCCATATACAAGTTTAGTCTCTTCTGTTGGAGGTGTTCTTAGTGAGAAGATTTTCAGTAAGATTGGAGAGAATTCATGAATACTAAAAGATGATTTATTTTACCAATGTTGAACTAACTCTAACAAGTTACTACTACTGGTAACTTTTTGCAGTTGTAAGGCCAAATTCTTCCACTCGAAAAAATCGACCTATAGTTGGAATGATAGAAAGAAGGAAAATGTATCTACATTTTTCATATACGAAAGAGAAATAATTTTAATTTCTGTAAATAAAATTGTAACAGCTGGTTACAGGTTTATTAAATGCACTTTATTCAGGATTGACTCATAGACTGCTCTTTTCTTGTCATTCTCATCTGTTGTGTCAGAACTTTGAGGACCCCCCCCAAACCACTTCACAGTGGTTGGTTGCATCAGTGTTGTATGAAGAGCAATAGCAAACGGGTCCTTGCAGTGGGAATAGGAAACCCTTTATGAGGCCGAGGCACTCAGACCCTCGTAAATTACATCTGGGGTAATAATTCTTAGTATTTTAGCTCAACATTTCAACAAGTTTTTTATGTTAATATTTTATTTGGAGCAGTATTGTGATTTTCCAAGTGATTTCTCTTATGGAAACTCTTGAGTCCATGAAGGACACAGGCAAATATTTCAGAGCTTTTTTATTACTCTAGACAGCAGCAAACACATGGCAACAATAATGTACTAAAATGAAAACTATTATCGTCAGCCTAAACATTCTTCGTCAAAGCCCTTCTTTCATAATCTTGACCATAAAGGGCCTGGAAATGCACACCGCTACCTCTTCATTGTCTTATTCTCTGCCAGCACACAGCCCAGAAGGGAAATAAAACAGTTAAGTGTTGTGCATCGGCAGAATCAAGTCTCTCAGCACTGTCTTTAGAACGCCTATTATATGAATTGAAAAGTATGTAAATGCTGGGAAGCAGCCCTCCTCACTACTGGAAGCAGTTTCAGAGTCCCTCAGGTGGGCACAGAATAGCAGCTTTGGGGAGGAACCTATTACTCTGGTTACTCTTGGTTGGTTATTGTCTCATAACTTAAATGGAGATATGGCATTGCCAGTGTTCCTTGAAGGGCCTGCATCTTAGTAAATTGTCCCCATTGTGTTAGAATGATGGGAACCCAGGATATGTGGGGAATGATTTTTTATTGTGGAAGACCAGACGCTTCTTTGAATTGTGTTTTAGAACAAAAGAAGTGTTCCTAGTAGAGGGATGGAAAGAGGAAAGGGAACTCAGAGTTTTCATAGATCTGCTAGCAGGCAGGAAGGTCAGTGCTCAGGCGGAGTTGTCATTGCCTCAAGATGCACACTGCTGGGTGAATGGTCTTACACAGAGAATTTTAGACTTTTCTTAGTGGAATGTTCTCTTAGGTGTCCACTCTAGGAAGAAAGGAAGCATATCTATGGGACAGTGTCTGCTTTCACTTTGGTGGATCAGGCAAAGCCTGTTAAGTAGGGGAGATCCTGGATTTTAATATAGGGCTCTTTGACTGCAAAACTGTCTAAATTTCATGGTAGGCTTTGTTCCTCTTCTGATGAGATTGACATATGAGAAAGAGAAGTTAGAAGTAAGAATCTATGACTACTAATAATGGTGTACAGGCAGTTAATTGAAGGGTTGATGTGATGATTTCCTCTTGAATTAAGAACATCATATTTTACTTATTTTCTTGACTAAGTGAGAAAACAAGCTTGATTGATTTGCTAGACTAAAAAACTATAGGTGAAAGAAAAAAAGTGAGAGAAAAATGAAATATTATAACTCATGCTACCAATTCCTGGGGAGATGGATAGAAGGGAAAGAGAAGAAGATGGAACTAGGTATGGGAGTGGAGTTAGGGTTGTCTTGAAGATTCCTAAGACAATAAAAATTATTTCTTTGCTTCTTCAAAGGAAGAGTGAATACTTTCATAAATTTAAGGATCCCATAACATTGGTTAAATGCTATTGTAGAAGAGGCAAACTTTTCTCAAAGTGAGCGTGTTGAGGATATTTCCCCAAGCTTTATTTGCGTTGCCTAGTAAAAACTATTGTAACCTTGAAAAATGACAGGGTTGCTAGATGTTTACTGACTGCTGAGTTTGGTTGCGGTTATTTTTTTTAACTTTATTTTCATTGTTGACACTATTACAGATGTCCCCATCCCCCTCCCCCCTTTTGCCCACCTCCACCCAGCCTTCCTCCCTTCCCTCTGGCCAGGTTGTGGTTATTTATGACTAATTGCAAGGCTGTTTTTTCACTTTAATAGTGTTAGAAAGTCTCTGATCAAACGGATGGCCTCTCTGGTTTACTCAAACTATGAAAACCAGCCTTCTTACTTAGGCAAAGTTGAATTCAGGAATTTTATTTGGATTATTTTATTGTAGCTACTTGCTGTGAAATGAAGGATAATTGGCTAATCTAGGATCTGGTAGCAATTTTAGAGATTGGAAAATTGGATCTCCATCTGCCACTTGAGCAAATAAGCAGCTTCTCGAAGTACATCCAACCAGTTTATTCAAAATGGTGTATTCATGGTATATTGTTCATTGCTTTATTATGGTCTGTATGACATAGAAATTGTTGTTCTCCCACACACCTCCCAAACCCAGAAATGCAGGTACCTCTACATATTGGTAGAGGAACTAGGAATACATAAGTTTATATGAAAAGTATCCAAGAAGATGAAAGAAAAGCCAAGGTTACATGATCAAGCATTACTTTCATCATCTGACCTGAGACTTTAATCAGGAAAAGTAACTTACCCAAATTTACCTGAAATATAGAGTCCAGGACAGTATTTTACATTTAGAGGGTATTTGATAAAATATTTGTTAATTTGGCTTTCTCTTCCCAGAAATATCCTTGAGACATATACTTTTGACTGACTTGCTTATGATTTATTGTATCTTGAATATTGTTTATTTTAGCATTAGCTGTTTTTTTTTCCCTGTTCAAGTTGAAATAATTTCTATTAATGTTGAACATTCAAATGTCCTACCCCCCACCCCACGATTAACTGGAATGTTTTGGTACAAATAGACCTCCACTTGAGTATATCTGTCAGGAGTCACTAGTAAATGATAAATATGCCATAATTTTAAAATTATTTGATGATGGACTTGCCTAATAAACTGTAGTTATATTTTAGAATACTCAAAATGGCATGAAGACTTAGGAGAAATCTGAGACCTTATTGTAAAATCAAAGCAAAATTAGCTTTCTGAGAGCATAGACACGACCTTCAACTCCCAACTCTAGAAAGTGTTGAGACCGTTTTTTCAAAACAGAATTGACCAAAGTGTCATAAGAGCTATATATATGGTTAATACTCTGAAGTGACATTTCAGTTTGAATATATCTAATCGATTCTTACTTCCTAAATAGTTGTTTTAGATCTTCTATTTCTATGTATTTCATTTAATTTTATAACCCATTAGAATAACTCAGGGTGTTTCTGTGGTTTTTGTGTTTTCTTTGGGCTGTAATAGATACTTGAAGAGTTACAGATTATCTAATAATACTGGATATAGCTTTTGGGCAGTTAGCTTAGTTGTTGTGGGAGAATTTCTATAGTTTTAGGTGATCTAGGGTCAATCTTGGTTCAGACTACATGATAGAAAAGTAAAGGAGTTATGACTAAGGAAGATATTAGTATTTATTAAGTGTCTGTCATTATATGGAAGTCTTATGTATCTAATCTTGTATTAATTAAGAACCACAGTATCCGGTTTCTAATCTCAGTTTGATTTTACCATTAGAGTCAAGATTTGCCAAGTGATTTGGAGAAGTTGTTTTAATTTTTTTATGTTCAATTCTCTGAAAAAATTGTGAAATACTTGCATTTTGTGTTTCAGACAAATGCTGATATTTAATAGGACTTTAAGAAAAAGAATTACAGAAACTGGGATTGTGGGTTTTTTTTAAAAGACATCTTATGAAGAATAATTATGTTGAGTACTTGCCAGAAACAAATTGTGTAATTGTGGGTGTTTTAACCATTTTGGGCCTAAATTTTATTTTCTGCCAAATAAAGATATTGGGTTAGATTGATGTTTTCAAACTTTTTACTACAACCCACAATAATTTTAATTTTAATTTATTTAATTTTAATTTTTTAAAATGCCATTTACTAAATTGATTTCATGATCCACAGCCATCACTTTCCATCTGGAAAACAGTGGATTAGATGCTGTTAGTCATTTCATTTTTTAGGATTTTAAATTAAATTTTAGGAATCAATTTTAAGATTTTTTTTAACCAAAAGTGTGAGTTGAGTTTTGGCAATTACAAACTGTAGCCCTCATCCTAACATAGAGGGACTCAGTGGGGACAGCTGCACAGTGTGGCACGTAGGAGCAGCTCTCTGGACTGTGTTTCCTGTCAGGCCAGGCGGCTGGGCATTGACTGGGCCTGCAGCCATCACCACTGCTGCCCATCTCCTCTGCTGGCTGTGCCTCACCCTGTCATTCTTTGGAGCGGAAGTCATCAGAATTCAGGAACAGAGATTAGACTAGTAGATCTATCAGATAAGAGTACAGGTATGCAGCATTTAACGTTTGTACTACCTTTCTTTCCCTGACTGAAAGAAAATATTTGAAGTGCATCAGGGGTCACTGCAAGTGAATGAAACCCATGGTAAACGCTCTTCAAACAGTGGGTCTTTGCAGGCAGTACGTGTATTTTCCATGTTTGAGTCTGTGTGTGTGTAAAGTAGGGAACACATTGCAGATGTCTTTTCATCTTATTTCTTTTCACTTTAACTTATTGATATGCATATAACTATTTTATAGGTGATGAATGGTATAAATAGTTTTCAATTATGTTAGAAAAATAAGGCAGGCCCCCATTGTGGCTAAATTTCCTGAAATTTGTGGCAGTGGTGAGATTGAGCTGGACATTGGGTTAGTCTGTACCAGGCTTTGCTCACTCTTCCTCCCTCTAGGAGTGAGACACGTTTGAAATGGCTAGTATGTTCGAGAGACCTCCTTTGTGAGTATGTGGATATAATTTTGCTTGGGGGAGGGGGAGGAAGATTTTAGGAATAAGCACGTCAGTTCTGAACTTACAAAGACCTCATGAGAACAGACAGAAATGGGGGGGGGGGTCACAAACCTAACCCACATTTTACATGGTGAATATAGTCTAAAAAAGAGAAGAGGGCTCCAATTTAAACCAGTACTCTTGAGACACCTGGAAGAGTGAGTGAGTACATCAGGGCACTTGCTCCCTCACGTGGAGTGTGGCCTGTGGCCTGTGGCCTGTGCGCTTTGAGATTGTGGTTAGTCTTATCGATGAAAGACAAATGCTAGTATTTTTTACTTTTGGGGCTGCCAATGTCAGAGGAGTGAGCCATAGAACTGGTTGATGAATCCAAATGATTAGGTGAGGAGAGGGTTGAAGTATGAGGACAGCCCAGATCAGGAAGATGGACATGGACCAACAAGCAAGAAGTGTGGTCTGGAGGTGCTGATGCCTGTGATGGCTCTTCGTAGAGTCTTTCCTTAGGCTGTCTGGGCATTCTACTAAGCTGCTCAGAGACGGCCCCTCGCAGCCCACTGGAACTAAGCCTTGACTAGTATGCTTCTCTTTGTATTGTGAACCCTGAGAAAGAAGACACCTAGTAAGAAGGGCTTCTGGTGGCTAACTGAGTTTAAATTAAAAATCCAGAGCCTAGCAGCCATTTCTACATGAGAACCTCTCACTCAAACCACACTTCAGGGAGAGGCCTGCACGGAGCTGCCCACCTGCGCTGTGTTCCTGCAGCTGAGCCAGCTCTTCTAAAGGAGCTCCTGGAACCCTACTCAACCAGCGGGACTGAGGCTTTCCCCACCCAGTCAGAGCTGCATAGCTCCGACCACCCAGATCAACTCTATTCTGACCAATGAGGACAGTGCTTTTTGGACCAATCAAACTGTGAGGATTTGGAGCCCTCATTTACATGAAGACAAACCAAGCAGGGACTGAACTTCTGTCCATATAAGCCAGCTCCCTTTTGGCTCTGAGAGCGTACTTTCCTTTTCTACCGAAGACTGACGACTCCATCTCCCTGGCTGAGCTGAAACTCCAAAGATGTATCCCCAGAAAAGAGCAGAGCATATGTGTGCAGGCCAGAGCAGACTGGCATGGAGCAGACTTTCGAGGAGCAGAGCACAGCTGTCTGACTGGAGAGGGGCCTGGCTCCAGGGCTGCCTTTCCCCAGTGCTGCGTCATAGCGGAGCAGTTTGTACAGTGGTTCTGTATCACAGTTGAGCTGTTTTGCACTGAATAAAGTTTTCTTCTTCACCACACCCCAAACTGGGGATTCCTGTTGGCATTGAACTGGCACCAGTGATTGTCAGTTGACACTATGCAGCCAGAGTCAGCCTTTGTGTAGTTCCTAGCATACGTTTCTCTGCAATGAGTTTTTTTTTAATTTCTTTATATAAAATCCTGATTTTACCTTGATCTTTTTTAATCTTTAAGAAATTTAAAAAATAGAATATGGTTTTCTCACTGAGAATCTGACATCCAATGTTTACTAAAGTTTTGTACTTTAGTAAAGATGTTGAAATAATTGTGATATTACTATATGCATCCCTATACAATAGCCATATTAAGTAGGAGATATCTTAGTTTTATAGAAAATCAAGGATCCTATTAATTATTCAATTGAGCCATAGGAAATTGCTATTTTGTAGCCCCCAAATAGTTGAATATCAGTAGTATTAGATTGTTCAACCTAATAACTAACCAAAGATCAAATACTCAGGAAGCCCATATTCTTTTTCTCTCACTATTTTTCACTGCTTTCTGTGGTTTACCACATTTTAAAAACATACTAAATGAATAGTGTAAAAGCCAAAAGATGTTGTTCCATCATGATGCAAAAGCCCGAGAGCACATCCTGTGTTGGCCCAGAAAATGGAAAAGTGAAGATCAGCAGGGACATCTTGTCCACTGTTGCTTTGAGTAAGGTACTATTAAGGATTACGGAGGGAAGTGTGATTTTAGGGTTCCCAGTATAATTATTTCTAAGTTTTTTTTATTTACTAAAAGTGAATATAGGATTGGAATCTGAAGCAGAACACTGTTTCTTCAATACCAAATATGTTGCTTTCCCATGTGTCTGCTGAGGGACTTTTCCACATCCTGGAGGTTGGCGCTTTGTCCTCCCAGGATGCCCTGATGATGAAGAGTAACCAGATCTGTTTAGAAAAGATGCCTCCCCAGCCCAGAGCTATTCCCGAGATGGTATTGTGTACTCAGCACAGGAGTGGCATGTGCAGAAGTTAACATGAGTTGTGGCAGGTGGGAACTATATTAATTTTCCTTGTGCACTGACTGTCTAATCTAAACATTCCAATGTTGAAAACAAAACCGATAGTTGATATTTCTAGGGAAGGGTCACTGAGCCTCAGATGGATAAAAAGAATATATGCCAAAAACCCCAGTATGTTAATGCAGAATATCTGAACCCAAGACAGAGAAAGGTTACACACTCATCTAATTTTAGGGGATAGAAATTCACAGATGTGTTTGTGATTCTACCAGCTACAGAGATTTCAAATACTGAAATGGCATTTGAAGCAGGAAGATGGGGTTCAGACTGGAGCACAGTGAATAACTGTGAAAATGTTATTCTAGCAGCTTACAGATACTTCATTGTGTTTGCCTCTGCTAAGTCCTGATGAAAAGATCTTGAAAGAGTGGTGCCTGTTGTTCTTGGCTTTTATTGATTTTGTTCCATGCAGTGTGAAGGATCTGCTGCTTGTCCCAAAATAATGAAATTGAGAGAAGATTGATCTTGGATGGCTTCCAGTATCTTTCCTTTAACTTCACTTTGCAGAAATTGGCCACTCAAAAATAAACCAGAACTCCCACAATTCACCTCCCTACTGCTATGAAACTAAAATTTACCGTTCATACACCTAATAGCTTTAAGAGATTTGGAAAGTCGAGCCTGTTTTGGAGCAGTGATACTTCATGTTTGATCAGTTCCATTTAAAAAAAAACATAAAAACACAGGACGTTAGACATTGCAAAGGTTTTCTTCAAATGTGTCTTGAAGAGCAACTGTTGGAATTTTGGAGAGTTATGGTTGGGGGTTGGGTGTAGAGGATGCTTTTCCCTTCTTCAGTTTTAAATATCTTAGGGATCCAAGTTGTAGAAAAAATAAACTGCTTTTTAAAATAAATCCATATCAGCTTTGTCCTATGGCATGCATTTTCTGTTGTTGAAAGGAAAAGTTAAAAGAAAGAATGTATCCATGGCCAAACACACACACTACCAACTGTCCTCTATACCCCCCTCCCAACACACACACGCACGCACATGCACACGCACACACCCTCCTGCCTGGCATGAACCTTCTGGTTCCCATGCTGATTTCTTCATTAATAGAGTTGTTTTACACATTGACAGGAGGCTTTACTGTCATTTTTACTCATTTTTCCCTTTGGGCCCTTAATGGTGATAAAGAAAATAAGGCCTGGGTATGTGGTGTGAACTACCCAAGGTCACATTAAAGATAAGAAACAGGCATGGGCAGGTTAATCGGACAATCTTGGGGTTGGTGTCAGTCTCTATCACAGCGCTTGTCATTTGCCATCTTGGAAATGTCAGGTGTGGTGGTGTAAGTGAATGGGAGTTTAGAGTTTGAGGGTTAGAGTTTTAGTTTCTTCTGTTTTAAGTGAAATATTCTACATGTCATTGTCTTTCACAGCTTCAGCCTTCAGTTTAATTGTTAAGGAGTGTGGAATGCTGCTTCTTTGTTAGAGGTCCAGCCCTGGCACATCTTCAGTTTCCTATATTCACTTTGTTCTTGATTTATTTTGTACAGGGCAGCCGTGTTGGATGTGTGAATCTGTACGGCATTGTTTTTGTCCTTGTGGAATTCTCTATTAGGGTAGGTGGGTTCAGGTAAAGGAACCATGGAGTGCCTCACTCAGGCCCAACTCTCCTTGCACTTTTGCTAAAGGAATAAAAGGAGTCCTGATACGTCTTAGTTAAGTTCAACTCAGAATAAGAAAGATATTGGGGGGCTGTTAACATTCCTTCTGCACTGTATCTCAGAAGTTTCTCATTTGGCTATTGTATGCAGTTGAGTGGGGGTTTAGGATTTGTGGCTTATTCTGGTTTTGGCTCAGTTAACATCTGGGAAATGGGGTTGTTGGGGTACACCTGCTGGAAAATCAGATTCTTACAAAAAGCTGTGTATATGTGGACAATGAATAGAGATAGGCACTGCGAGAAAAGTAAGTGTTCTTTGCCTCTGCTTGGTGGGAATCTGCTATTTGGGGGCCGAGGGAGTCATTTCTGAAGCAAGGGCATGACTTCTGTGGGTAGACAGGAGTGAGGAAGCATGATGTAAGAGTGACGTGGTATGTCGTGGTTGGAGGTGAACACCAGGAGAGCTGGTGAAGAATTACCAAGCAGTGTTCCATGGGGTCTGACTCTGTGCTGCATACTCTGATAGGAAACCTTTGGACACATTGGTGTTCAGAAATTGGAAAAAATTAATGGAAGGAACAGAGATAGAAGCACTAGGAAAGTTAGGAGATAAATGCGAGGGTCTTACAAGCCAAGTGTCAGGGAGTCCTTGGGGTCCAAGAGTGCCCGTGAGGTCAAGAAAATTTGGACCGAATCAAGCCTTTGGGTTAGAGAGCCATTGGTGCACTTAAAACCGGCTTTTAAGATCATTCAACTTTTGTTATTGGTTTTTTTCTTCCCTTTGTTATTTATTTTTAAAGGCATTTAGTGTTGATAGTGCTTATAAACACATAAAAATGTATTTTGGTTCATATATTTCATTATCTTTTCAGCCTCAGCTCTTGTGTCTTCCTCTGTCAAATTGCTAGATCTTAAATAAAAAACATATATTGCTATATCATAAGTTTGCCTTTCAAAGTATTTTGATAATGGTACTTCAGTGTAATTCACTTCCTTTGTAATTTTATGTATTTTATTTTGTATCTTTAAAAACATTCTTCTAAGAAAGCATCAGAGGCTTCACAGGTTGCCAAAGAGGTCCATGGTACAAAACACTCCGTGTCCTGCACCTTTGTGTCCCCGCACAGTGGCTTCATATAGGCACCAAATAGATATCTGATGAACAACTAAGGAATGGCATATGACTAGACACAGAGAGCTCTCCTCTGCAACAGGAAAGATGTAATTCAGTTTAGTTTCAGCTCTCTTAATTACAGTCATATTTAATAATGGCTGGACAGTGAACTGTGGTTCCCCAGAAGCTCCCTCTCGAGGCTCTTTTTATCACTGAGAAACAGCGTGACCCCGAGCCAGATGGCCTGAATTCAAAGCCAAACGCCATTACCTCCTAGATGAGTGACCTGGACAAGATATTGAACATGTTGGACTTAAGTGTCTGTAGAATGGATGGTACTAGAAAAGGGTATAAAAATGGAAGACACATTATAATTATGATGTGTGCTTGTGGAAAGGTAACCAGAAGTAAAATAAGATTCTTGGAGTGGTAAGAATTTGTATGAATACTTCTTTTACATTCCGTTTTCTCTATAAAATCTCTCAGTTTTATAGTATTGAAAATATATGTCAGATATAAAACACTGCCTGTTGTTAAATTGTTGGCAGTAGAGCTAAGACCATAACGTCCATGGATTAACTTGCTAAGATCTGAGCTTAGTGTGAAGAAGTGTGAGGCAGTAACCTGGGAACGGTTTTCTGACACCTGTTGAAACACGAGTGTACTTTCACTTGATAGTAATCTTTCTTCTTCAGTGGTTATGTAATTGAAAGGGCCCTTTCATAGAACCTTGTCCACCTGGTTCCAGCTACATCCTAATATATCAGTGCCTCTACTGAAGTCTTGCTTCAGGTACCTGTAGCACTGAGCTATACCATGATTATAGCAATTGCAGTGGTGTATTGTGATTGTTTATAAATTATGTTTTTCCCCCCCACTTTTTTTGTTAATTCTCACCTGAGGATATTTTTTCCATTGATTTTTAGAGAGAGTAGAAGGGAGGTAGGAGGGAGCAGGAGGAGAGAGAGGAGATAGGAAGGAGGGGGAGGGAGAGAGGAATATGGATTTGAGAAAGACACATTGATTGGTAGCTTCCCGCACATCTCCCAGCTGGTGCTGGACATAGACCTGCAGCCCAGGTATGCACCCTTGACAGAATTGAACCCGAGATCCTTCAGTGCGCAGGCTGGCACTCTAAACCACTGAGCCATACTGACTAGGGTGAGATTATGTATTTTTTTAAAAATAGAATGTAAGCTTCTTGTTACAGGTAGATTGAGTAGATACATTTTTATCCCCAATGATTCCTTTAGTGCCAAGTATATGGTGGGCATTTGGTAACTTTGGGGTGAATTATTTTTATCTACGTGATAGAATAGTTTTAGTTACAGGCTTTCTATTTTTGCATGCCGCCTTTGATATTGTTAGGTATGTCTTATTTTTGGAAAATTTTGTATGTGTTAAATTTAGGTATGCCTGGGACACTTTTATTCATAGTCATAATTCTGGAGTGACACAGAATAGATTTTCTCTTTAAAACATAAATCTCTCTTCCTTCCATATGTAAACATATCCCCTTCTTTCATCTGTTTCTGACAGTCACACAGCAAGTCCTCGCCCCACCCCCCGCCATGCCTCTGCCGTGCTCATGTACTTCTGCTTAGGCAGGACAGCCCAGTGCAGGTGCCTCCCCTAGTCCAGCGAGTGTTCCTCTACTTGTGTGGCCTGGCATCTTTCTAACTTAAGATTTTTTTACACCACCCTAAAGAGACTGAAGTTCTGTGGCCTGTAACACATTAACTGCTTAACTGCTATCAAATCATGTCTCTCTTTTCCTAGATGTGGAAATTTATATAATTATGAATGTCAGATGTTATATATTTTTTTGTTTTGATCCAAAGCCATTCAAAATTGTTTGTTTGGTTTTGCTGCCTGCCCTGAAACCCAGAGAGGTGCAACAGCACGGCCGCCTTCTCTTCCAGAAACGGGACTTTTCATGAATTCAGTATTTCATTTTGACTTGTTTTGCTTTCCTTTCATCTGTTTGTTATGAGATTTGTATTGTAGGGGAGGCACAACTTTTTTTCTTTTTAATTTGTCTTTATTGTTGAAATAAGTTCTTTGGTTAATTTCTTCCCACCCACCCACAACTTTATTCTTTTATGACTTCTGGCTGGGCCTAAGAATTACGTGGCCATAAGACAGATTAACAGGAGAAAAGTCTACAGATTTTACATGTACCTGGATCCCCCATGGGAAAATGAAGACCCAAAACAGTGGCTAGGCCTAGGTATTTATGTACTAGGGTTGAACAAAGAGAGGCAGTGTGGAAAAGTAAAGTATAAGGAAGATACGTTATTTTAGCAAGATGGGTGGGAAAGGGGGATGTCTGTAATACTTTCAACAATACAGATACATTTTTCAAAAAGTTATTTTAACAAGGTGTTTGTACAGATATTCCTTGACCTTCATGCTCCGTCTCTGCTGATAAGAATGCCTCTTTCCTCTTGGTATCAGGAGGGCATCTTTCACGTGGGAGTTTCCCTCCTGCTTTCAGGATAAAAGGAGGTCAGAGTGCTCTTCTTGCATCTGATGCATTTCAAGTACCTTTAGCTCAAAGTAATTCTTATGCCCAAGTGGTATATTTTGGGGTGGAATATTCTGCCACCTTTCAGTATCAATCTGTAATAAGTAAGTATCATGAGAATTTTAATAGAAAATAATTTAAACCCAAATTTCATTTGTTATATTTTCTTACTGGTTTTGCTTCTTACACTCTAAGTAGAATTTCAGAAAAAGGTAGTGTGGTAAAGTGGTGCAGAGCATAGGGTCTATAGCCAGATGGCCTGGGCTCAAACCCTGTCTCTGCCACTTTCTGACTTTCGTGACCTTGGACAAGTCCCTTAAACTTTCTGTGCGCCTGTTTACTTATCTAAAGCACAGAGATAATGATGGTATTTACTTCATAGGATTATTGTGAAGTTTATAGGAATATGAGTGGTGCTTAGAATGACTCCCCCTTCAAAAAACAAAAACACACTCTATTAGTGGAATAACTTGGAATTCCTAGAGAATTACCTGATGTGAAATCAGCCTTTTCTGAAAGCCAGTCGGGCAAGACTGCCCTTTTCTCCTCCCACACCAGCTGTGTTGCCCACCCCAGTGCCCCTCCCCTCACCCTCAGAATGTTTCAGAGGGGGAAGTGTTGGCAGCGGGGCCAAGGGACTTGAGAGACCTGGCCTGAGTTGGGTAGATGAGGAGCAGAAGGGGATATAAGGCCAGAGAAATTTTTTGTGAGGACCGGAGGGCTGGAAGGGGGTGGGGAGACTCAGGGCCATAGGAAAGGGGGAGAAACAGGCTTTCCCCAGCTCATGGACAAAGTGTCTGTCAGCCAGCCCCAGGCAGGGAGATAATGGGGAAGTCCTCAGGAGAGACCTGATGTGCTGGAGCTAAGTGTAGTTGGTCAGAATTTATTTTTCTCCCGGACCCCCAACCCCTGTCCTTTCTCCTTCCCTCCCTTTCCTGTTACTCCCCTACTTCTTAGGTGTTTTTTTTAAATATTCAATTGGCCTTGATATGTCTTATTATCATTTCCAAAGTACTTTGACTAAATTTTGAAAAAAAATGCAGTAATTACATTTATACAATTGTGCTTAACAGTTTGATTTTTTAATGTAGAATACTAAAGTAGTTCCTTTTAAGTATCAGCTTGATGTATGAAAACATAATTTATGACAAGGCCTACTTTTCAGGTGATGGAAAATATGAGATCTAGTCTTTGTATTTTAAAAACCATTTCATTAGATGCCATTTGTTGATGCTTTAAATTTGCGAGATATCTTTTCCACATGGTCTGTAATTAATTATTCATCCTTGGTATCTTAATTTGTAGGTCACCTATTTATATAACTCAGTTTGTCTGTCACCTGGGCATGTAGCTATACTTATCACATCTGTTAATTCATGACTGTTTTGACCAGTAATGTTAGGGGCATTAATGAGTTTTATTTATTGCTATTCTTTTTGAACTGCTCAGAGAACTTCTAACCTTCAAACAGCCTTTCCCACTCATTCTCTAAACACATTGGAGGTGCAACAAAAGTGACTTTTGTCTTGTTATGGAAGTGGGCCAGATTGTTCAACATAATGACAGGTGGGACGTTATTTAGAGCTGCTGAAACACTGGGTTCCACGGGTCTTTGTTCCCGCTGGGCTGTATTGTGACGTGCACGTTTCTGACAGCCATTGTGGCATCGGCCTCCTTTATTGAACTTGGAACATGCCTGCCAGGGCCAGCCTTAGAAAGGTTTTAGCTACAGACTTAGCTTTTTTCAAACATTGTATAAATTAGTATTTATTATAGTACTTTGGTTTTATGAACAGCACTAGAATTATATGTAGCATTTATTATGATTTTATTTGTTTTTACGTCATTTTCCATTATGGGATACGCAACCATTGTGTTTATGGTTGTGAATATTTATGCTTTTTGATTCCTTGGCCTTTTAAGTGTCAAAGTATGAATGTCTTAAAATGTATTTATTTGCAGGTTACAAAACCTATAAGAAACTTCTACCATGTTAGACAGTTCCTTAAGAAATTGAAGATCTTTTGCTTATTGGCTGTCTTTACTATCAGAAGTATCAGAGTCTATTATTAGAGCAGGAAATGATACAAAGATTAGGTTGATCCTAACTTTGAAGTGTATTAAAATACTCTTCTTCCTTCCAGTCAAAAAGGTACATATTCAGAACCTTGTAAATTCAGAACCTGGTAAAGTCACTGTGTCATGCATGGAGAAGGTAGCAATGAGTCAGACTGACAAACTTTCTACCTCCCTGAAACCTTTGTCCTGGGTTTGTGTGTAACAGTTTGTGTAAATGGCTCATTGGGTCAAACACAGTGTTTATAAGATCTGACCAAAAACAAACTCTAAAACAAACTTGTAATAATAATACCTACAGTTTATTTAGAGCTATAGGCTTTGTGTATGATACCGCTAAGAAGTAAGAAGGAACTATTAATATCTTTATGCCACAGGTAAGTGAACTAAGACTCAGAAAAATTCATTTGCTCCACATCATAGTGCCAGTGTTGAGAATTTTAAAACTCCATTCTATTTGTTGCTAGTGAGCCTTTCCATTGTGACTCATTATCTCTAAATATAGGTTTTAGACTAATAATGCTACTATCTTGTTTTTAAGAAGAAATCGATGCATTGCAATGTCAAACTTGGTTATTTGGATCATTAACAAAGAGATTTTTATATTTGTAATTTGATTTTTTTGTTTTTTGTTTTTAGATGAATGAAGGAAGAATGGTTTTAGAATTTTACTTTTAAAAAATAACTGTTTTTCAATTACAGTTTACATACAATATGATATTAATTTCAAGTATACAACATAACGATTAAATATTTATATACCTTATAAAGTGATCACCCAGATAAGTCTTGTACCCATCTGACTTCATACATAATCGTTACAAGATTATTGACTATATTCTCTATGCTGTACTTTACATCCCCATGACTTTTTTGTTTGTTTGTTTTATTGATTTTTAGAGAAAGAGGAAGGGAGAGAGAGAGATAGAAACATCGATGAGAGAGAAACATAGATCAATTGCATCCTCCACGCCCCCCACTGGGTTTTGAGCCCACAACCCAAGCATGTGCCCTGTCTGAGAATTGAACCAGCGACCTCTTGGTGCGTGATTCAGGAGGGCAATCACTGAGCCACACAAGCTGGGCCCCATGGCTGTTTTTATAACTGGCAATTTGCACATCTTAATCCTGTCCCCTTTTTCATCCATCCCACCCAAACCACCTCCCATGTGGCAACCATCAAATTGTTCTCTGTATTTATGAGTTTGTTTCTGTGTTGCTTGTTTACTTATTTTGTTTTCTGAATTCCAGTAAGTGAAATTGTATGGTATTTGTCTTTCTCTGACAAGATTTCACTTTTTTATGACTGAGTAACTAATATTCTATTGTGTATATATATATATAACCACCTCTTCTTTATCCATTCAACTATCAACGGACACAGGATGCTTCCATATCTTGGCTATTGTAAATAATGCTGGCCTGTAAAGTTTCTGTTGACAAATCAGCTGATAGTCTTATGGGAGCGCCCTTGTGGGTTCAAACCTGTGTTGTTCAAGGGTCAACTGTGTATTAATGGAAGGTAGAACATGACCTAGAAGAGTGACTGTTGCACAGGACCAGTCAGGCCTCTCAGGTGCAGGAGGCAGATCCCAACACTCTCTCCCCTTTGCTCTCAGCTCTTCATCACACTCCTTCACTGTGTTTACTTTCCACAAAAGCTAGGTAGGAGGTCTCCATGATGATAATTTAACCTGACAGGAAACACATCTTAAATATTTTTATCTTATTTTCAGGTTCTTTAAGTTGAAAAGTTAACAGCAAAACAAATGAAGCCAGTTTCTCAGCTCTATTGGAAAGCTTTGACCTTCCACCTCCTTGCAGCTATATTTGAAGACTCTTCCTATGCTCATAATAAATCTACCTACCTTTAACCTTTACCTTAGGAACAAGAAAAAATTAAATCTCTCTTCTACTTTAGTTTTTTATAGATATGATAATAATTATTATGGTCTATCATTATTTCAGGTTAATTACTCCTGACCTTTTGTACCGCTTTCGCCAGGCATGGTTTTGGGCCTGCCAACACCATCTTGGTCCCTGTCCATGAAACCTGCTCCACTTGGAGCAAGCCTTGCTTTTAGTGTATCACCCAGACTCAATCCATAAATCAGGCACAGCTCACCAGCCTGGGGAGGGTGGTGTGGAAACTGCTTCTGTCTGTATACATTTATGACGACATTAGCTTCTTTGGGTAGGCAGTGTCATACTGTTGACACGGTGAACTTAGTAAAAATCTGTTCTGCTTCATTTTTTTCTGCTAAATGCCAGTGTATTTGCACCATCACCATCCTATTCTCATGAGGCTTTTTGTTCCTACTTCTCTGTTTTTGGTTTGTCGTTTTTAGTCTTTAATAACCACTTTCATACATGTGCCAGATAAAGACTTTAGTACTAGTGCTTTGTTACCTTTTTTAGGTATCTTTTTCCTCTTAGCTTGCTAACCTCTCTCCAGCTTTTTGTTCCTGTCATATTTGTTTCGAGGGCTTAATGGAAATATTGACTGGGAGGAACCTGAAGACAGTGCCAGTGCTGGGCTGCTGAGGCATCCAGTGTACCTCTAGACCTGTAGTGCCTGGTATGGTGATTGTGAGGACTGTTGACATTTAAATTTTCATTAAAGTTAAGTGATATTAAAATTTTAGTTTCCAATCTATGCTAGCCATGTGTGGCCATTAGGCAGCAATAATATAGAATATTTCTATCATTGCAGCAGGTTTTACTGAATGGTGTTTCTCTATTCTGATATTCAACCATTAGTTAGCACCATAAAACATAAAAAGAATGTCATGAATTATTTTTCCATATTTCTTCACAGGGATGCCTTTAATTTTACTATAGGAGATTATTAAAGTGAAGCATTTTATGTGGGGTTCAGGCAGGTTTTAAGGAAGAGATGTAATTGAATTTATGTTCTGAAGGATGATTATCATTTTCAGAGTAGATATTAGGGGCATTGTTAATTTCTAGGGAAAACTGGGTAATACAGATAGATGAGTAATTCAACATTATTGGGGATTAAGGTATGTGAGGTATTATATTTTTAATTTAAATTTATCTTTATTGTTGAAAGTATTACAAATGTCCCCCTTTTCCTCCTTTGATCCCCTCCACCCTGCACTCCTACCCCCAGACCTTCACCACACTATTGTCTGTATCCATGGGTTATGCATATATACATATAAGTTCTTAGGTTAATCTCTTCCCACCCACCCACCCACCCACCCAGCCCTGCCTTCCCTCTGAGATTCGTTAGTCTGTTCCATGCTTCTGTGTCTCTGGATCTATTTTGTTCATCAGTTCATTCATTAGATTCCACCTATGAGGAAGATCATATGATACTTGTCTCTCTGACTGGCTTATTTCACTTAGCATAATACTCTCCAGGTCCACCATGCTGTCTCCTTCATTTTTACAGCTGCATAGTATTCCATGGTCTAAATGTCAGAGAAGATGCTTGATATGAGTTCAATCTTCTTGAACTTGTAGAGACTTGTGTCCTAACATGTGGTCTATCTTTTAGAATGTACCACGTGCACTCGAGGAGAATGCATATTCTGCAGCTTTGGGGTAAAATGTTCTGTAAATGTCACTTAAATCTATCTGATATAGTGTGTCATTTAGAGTCACTGTTTCCTTGTTGATTTTTTGTCTGGAAGATTTATCTAGTAAAGTTGGTGGGGTGATAAAGTCCCCTACTATGACTGTATTGCTGTCGATCTCTCCTTTAAAGTCCTCCAGAAGTTTTGTCCGTCCGGCATGGCTCAGTGGTTGAGCATCAACCTATGAACCAGGAGGTCAAGTTTTGATTCCCAATCAGGGCACGTCCCTAGACTGTGGGCTTGATCCCTAGTAGGGGGCGTGCAGGAGGTGGCCAATCATTGACTCTCTAATCATTGATGTTTCTATGTCTCTCCCTCTCCCTTCCTCTCTCTGAAATCAATAAAGACATTCAATAAATAAATAAATAAATAAATAAATAAAGTCCTCCAGAAGTTTTTTTGTGTTTTTTTTTTTTTTTTTTAAGCCTGTGTTTTTTGTTCTGAGGTGAATCTCTTGTAGACAGCATATATTTGATTCGTGTTTTCTTATCCATTCAGTTACCCTGTTTTGAATGGAGCATTTAATCCATTTGTATTTAAGGTTATTATTGATAGGTACTTATCTACTGCCATTTTACTTTTTCATGCCCATGTTTCTAATTCTATTTCAACTTCTTATTACAACAGCCCCTTTAACATTTCTTGCAATGCTGGTTTAGTGGTGATAAATTCCTTTAGCCTTATTTTGTCTGGAAAGCTCTTTATTTCACCATCTATTTTGAATGATAGCCTTGCTGGATAGAGTAGTCTTGGTTTCAGATCCTTGTTTTGCATTACCTTGAATACTTCATGCCATTCCCTTCTGGCCTGTAGAGTTTCTGATGAGAAGTCAACTCACAGCCTTATGGGAGCTCCTTTGTAGGTAAGAGATTGCTTTTCTCTTGCTGCTTTTAAGATTCTCTCTTTGTCTTGAATTTTTGGCATTTTAATTATGATGTGTCTGGTCATGGGCCATTTTGGGTTCTTCTTGCTTGGTACTCTCTGTGCTTCCTGAACTTGTGTGACGTTTTCCTTGACCAGGTTAAGGAAATTTTCTGCCATTATGTCTTCAAATAGGTTCTCTACTGGTTGCTCACTTTCTTCCCCTTGTGATAATCCTATGATGTGAATGTTGTTATGTCCCATGTTGTCCTACAGTGCCCTTAAACTGTCCTCCTGTTTTTTCATTGTTTTTACTTTTTGGTTTTCTGAGTGATTTTTTTCTACCCTGTCTTCTAATTCACAGATCCGATTTTTAACTTCCCCTAATCTGCTGTTTATTCCATCCAATGTATTTTTTTATTTCTATTATGTCATTCTTAATTTCCTTCATAGTTTCCATTTTCTCATGCTGTTGAGCATCTTTATGATCAGTATTCTGAACTCTATATCTGATAGATTGCTTATCTCCATTTAGCTCTTCTGGAGAATTCTCTTGTTCTTTCATTTGGGGCTTGTGTTTTGTCTTCCCATTTTGCCTGCCTATTTGGATTTGTTTCTGTGTATTAGGTAGATCTTCTAGGACTCCCAGTGTTTTGTATTGTCTCTGGTGCCGGCCAGTGTCAGATGCTGTTTGTGACTGGACTTGAGTACCCTGTTTGAAATTTTCTGCAGTACAGAGGTTGCGGTTCACTCTGCTGGTATTAGGTGAGTTTGGAAAGGAACAAGATATGCACCTAAGTCTGCTTTTCCAAGCTCTGTGTCCAGAAGCAAGTCAGGCAGAGACTCAAAGCACCCAGAGACTGTTTGTTATTCAGTCTCTTAATGAGCCTCAGGCTGTAGAAACTCTACAGGGTGGGGTGAGTGGTTTTCCAACAGGGCGGGGCAATTGCTTCCCCCCTCCCCCCCAGCAAGCTGCCAGGATGTTCAATGTCTGCCTGAGAAAGATGTCTTCTGGCATATGAGAGAATGACTTAGCACAGGAATCCAGATGTCTGCCCTCTGAACTCTATTCCCCTCAGCCAGCAATCCCTAGATTCTCCCCACACAGCTCCAGGTCACTTGTGGTATGTGAGGTTTTATAGTTAGAGATTTACCTTGAAAGGGAAGTATGAACATGATTAAACTGTATTGAAATATATAATATATATTATACATATATATGCTCACATATATGCTGCCATAGTCTGAAATATGAACTGGAGCAAAAGAGTGTTCATCTGTTCACTCTTCATTCAGCATGTGTTTGCTGAGTTCCTAGTCTGTCCTGTTCCTGACCTATCTAGAGGAGATGTCATTGTGCTGTGTGTGTCCTGGAGGGCCTCAGAGATCAGTGGAGGAGACAGACAGAGCAGGTCATTGCATTCAGCTGTGTGCTGTAGTTGGGACAGGAATGATGTCCTCGGGAAGCAGGACTATTCTCCTGGGAAGGCATTATCCGGTGGGTAGTTTCAGCATTTGTCACTGAAGGTGGAAGTTTGACAAAGACCCTGATGTCATTTCCTTCCAAGGCATTTTGTTTCCTTTTCCTGGTCATGCTGGGCACTGCTGAATTTCTGTCATCTCCACAGCACTAAATGTTCTATGGTCATGCCACATTCATGCAGAAGTGGCATTCATTCTCAGTAGTCCCAGATGCACATGGAATGCATTCTAAAATTTAAAAACAATGAGGCTAAATTAAGATCATATTAACACCAGATTGCTTTTGGCTGCTGTACAGTCAGCGTTTTAGTACCTGGGTGCAGCTCACTGGTGGTAAGAGTAATGGCGAGTGTGTTGGTGGAAAAACTAAATAATCAAAAATAAGGTGAATTGGTTCCCAAAGCTGGGCATGCAGTAGAGTCACTTTAGAAGTACTGAAAGAAATGCAGGTCCCTGTGTTCTGCTCCTAGATTCTGATGCAGTCTGCCTGGGATTATTTCTTGTTGTCTGTGGGTTTGTAAGCACCTGAGTAGTTCTGTTGGGCAGTCAGGGTTGGAAACCACAGGTCTTACGTTGACTTTTGTGTCTTCTTGTGACATGTAATGGCCTTCTTTTTCCCCCACCAATCAGAGCCCGGCATTGTTACAGAATTGAGCCCTGTTGTACCACTGAACATTTAAAGTTAATAAAATGATGACCTGGCTGGTGTGGCTCAGTTGGTCAAGTTCAATTCCAATTCTGGTCACATACCTAGGTTTTGGGTTTGATCCCTGGTTAGGGTGCACACGGGAGGCAACTGATCGATGTTTCTTTCTCACTTCGATGTTTTTTCTCTCTCTCCTTCACCCTTCCCCTCTCTCTCAAAAAATCAATTAAAATGTATTAAAGTAAATAAAATGACAGAACCAAAGAGAAAGAGGGACATTTAGTATATAGTGCCTAATAGCAAGAACTGTGACACAGGCTTCCTGTCTTTGAATCTTGCCTCACCATTTACCTACTCTGTGACTTTGAGTAGATGGCCTAACTTTGTGAGCCTTAGTTTCTGCATCTGAAAAATGGGTATGCTAGCATTTATCATGTAGAACTTCGTGAGGTTTAGACAAGTTAATATACGTGCCTTATTTCTTTGATTCTGAGGTGTACATGTTACCGTCTCTGAAGTGAGGTGATAGACAAACAAGAATGTCTGGCTTACTTGGTAACGTTATTTCTATGTGCTACATAAAATAAGAGTACCTCACAATTGATGGGGTATTAGATTCATTTATTTTATGAAATGCAAATGATTATATTCACTAATTTTTGTTGTTTTTTAATAAAGTAGAGTAGCTTGGTGTCTTTTTAAA
Source organism: Miniopterus schreibersii (assembly GCF_964146895.1). NCBI lineage: Eukaryota > Metazoa > Chordata > Mammalia > Chiroptera > Miniopteridae > Miniopterus > Miniopterus schreibersii. Next base: position 82,151,235 of record NC_138109.1, on the reverse strand, counting down.
ACTTAATTGTGATGATTATCATTTCAATTAATTATTGAGCATTTTCTGTGTGACAGGGATGGTGCTAAGCATCTAATCTTCATAACAAAATAATAATCATAGGTATTTTTTTAGGTGATTATTTTGAGACAGCTAGAAAGACCCAAAACTATGAATCAAACACATTTTGCTCCAAGCCCAGCCTCTTAACTTAACCACTGTTCTATGTTGACTGTCCTCATATTTAATCTACAGATGTTCAGAGTTGGTTGGTTCTTTTTAGGTCATGTGGCAGAAAAATGTGTAAGCTGAGGGAAATCCAAGTTACTGTTTTCACCCAATCAGCAGCTTAGCCCTGCGTGCTATCAGGTCTGCCTCTGAGGTTGAGGGATGACATGCTTGAGAGAGAGACAGAGAATAATTTTACATCTTGCAGGCAGAATTCTGGGCTGTGCAGATACCATTGTCATCCCACCCAGACTGGACAGCATGCAGGAGGACTGTGAGTGTCACATACACAGTGACCCAGCTGACAGTTAGATAAACGTCTTTTTATCATTGGTTTCCAAGAGACTGACACACCTAGGTGTGGCTTTCTTTGTATTTTTCCTGCTTGGTGTTTGCTGAAATTTATGGATTTTAAATTAGTAGTTTTTACCCTACTTGGAAATTTTATTTTTTTTGTCCTATTTATTTTTTTCTTTCTCTCTGGGAGTTCAATTACAGGGATGTTTTAATATTGTGCTACAGGTTTCTAAGGTCTTTTCCTTTTGTTCAATATTTATTTGCTCCATTCCCCTGATTCCATAGTTTCTTTTCTTCAATTCTTGTCTTCAACTTTACCCTTTCTTTTCTCTGTCATCACCCATCTCCTACTAAGTATATATGTTGCTTTAAAAAGCCCATTGCATTTCAATATGATGTTCTATAGTTCTAGAATTTTTATTTGGTTATTTTTTAATAGGTTCTATTTCTTTGATATTTCTTTTCATTCGTTATGCTAAGATTCCTTTTCATTCATCAAGAGTGTATTTTACTGTATACATCCTTAATCAAAGTTACAGTAGCTGCTTCAGCCCTGGCCAGGTAGCTCGGTTGGAGCATTGTCTTGATGCGCCAAGGTTTTGGGTTTGATCCCTGGTCAGGGCATATAGAAGAATCAACCAATGAATGTATAAATAAGTGGAACAACAAATCGATGTCTCTCTCTCAAATCAATCAATAAAAAATTTTTAAAAAATATTTGCTAATTTCAACACCTGGGATCATCTCCAGTCAGTCTTTCTTGAATATCTTATCTTTGGAGAATGGATATGGTTTTCCTTTTTTGATTCTGTTACATTCCTATTAACGGTATTGATTTTTTTGTTTTTGTTTTGTATGACTCAAACTGCAAACTCTGTCTTTGGGCAGTAGTTCAAATCTTTTAGTCTTATCATGGTTTATGTGTCAGCCAGAGATTTGAACAGTGTTTAGACACAGAGTGTGTATTGTCTTCTCTGTCTGTCTCTCTTTACTAGGACTCCCGTCCTTGCCAACCTCATTTCCAGTAGCTGTAGTTCCCCAAACTCTGTCCTTTGGTTCTTTAAGCCAGTGAAACACTGGATTTTCTGTAGGTTTTCTTGCCTCTGTATCATACAGATCAGAGCTTGCCCTTAGGCTGAAATTCATGAAAAATAGGAAAATCACTTAGAGTCATTCCTTTATGTTTATTTCAGGTGTCTGTCAAGTCCCCTCCAGAATCTCCTTGCTTTAGGTGCTCTCAAATACCTATTTATTTATTTACTTCTTGTTGTCGACAGTATTACAGATGTCTCCCTATATCCTCCGCTTAACTCTCCCCTCCTGCCAGCCTCTGCCCCACCCCAGGCCTTCAGGACAGTATTGTCTGTCCATGGATTATATACATATGCATGTAAGTTCTTTAGTTACTACCTCTCCCCCCGGGGATCTGTCAGTCTGTTTCATGTATCCTTGCCTCTAGGCCTGTTTTGCCCCTCAGTTTATTCTGTTCATTAGATTTCACATGTAAGTGAAATTATGTGATATTTTTCTTTCTCTAACTGGCTTATTTCACTCAGCATAATATTCTTTAGGTCCATCCATGCAGTCACAAAGGGTAAGAGATCCTTCCTTCTTACAGCTACATAGTCCATGAGAACTGAAAGTACTTTTTTGACACTTTGGTGACCTTCATGAGTGTAACTTATTCTGAATTCTGAGTGAGTACATTTGATGTCTTTCTTGTAGAAACTAAAATGTTTTCTTTGCCTGGCCGGTGTGACTAAGTGGTTGAGAGTTGACCCATGATCCAAGAGGTTCCCCTGTTTAATTCCCATTCAGGGCACATGCCCAGGTTGTGGGCTCGATCCCCAGGAGGAGGTGTGCAGGAAGCAGTTGGTCAGTGTCTCTCTCTCATTGATGTTTCTTTCTCTCTCTCCCTCTCCCTCTCTCCCTCTCTCAAATCAATAAAAAACATATCTTTAACAAGTGTTTCTTTACTATATGGAAATGCTTGATTTGCTAATCACAGATACTAGCTTTGCCCTGGTGGGGTGGCTCCGCTGGCTGGAGCATTGTCATCTGGTGCACCAAAAGGTTGTGAGCTCAATTCCTTGGGGAGCATGCAGGCGGCAACCATTCCGTGTTTCTCTCTGACATGGAGGATGTCTCTCTCTTTCTCTCTCTTTCTGAAAAATCAATGAAAACATATCCTCAGGTAAGGATTAAAAAAAAAATACTAGCTTTTACAAATTAAGTGTAAAAAGCTTTGATTATTCAAGTAATTCCATAGAAGGGGGATATATATGTGTAATTATATGTACAATTATAGGAAAAGTAAACTCTGATTGATTTGCCTTGATAATTGCCCAACTGTTTGCTTGATTTACAAAATATCAACATAATTAGCAATGCATTTTATCAATAAAAATATTTTAGTTTGAGTTTTTTGTGATTGTAGTTATAAAATTAAGCTTTTTCACACTCAATTATATTGAACCTAAAAAAATAAATTTTCTCTGTATTTTTAATCTCTTATTTCTCAAAATTATGTTCTGTGAAATATTAATATGTTACTGGATTAGAAATATGTGTCTTTCTCTTCTATAATTTTTTCAAATTTGAACCATTGTGATACAAATATTTGCTAGGGCAACTATAAAAAGTTAGTAAGTATAAGTGAGGTATAGAAAATTATGAAAAATTAAAAATTTTAAATTTGTTTTTGTACTTGCTAATTTATTAAAAGTTAAAGAGCCCTAATTCTTATGAAATGCTTACATTTTGTGTGTGTGTGTGTGTGTGTGTGTGTGTGTGTATGTTTTCCTGGGATTTACTATATTTAGTTTTATGTATTATTTTTAATTCTTTGTATTTCTACTTCATCATGACCAGACATGGAAACTTTATTTTCAAAAGCAATTCCTATAAGACTGTTATTTTTAAGGATTATAGAATGATAATATATTTTTATGATAATGTTTTAAAAGTTAAATTTCTTAATATTTTGGACTATAATGAAATACGTATACATATTAATGTTTTGGTAGAAAGTAAAAAATATATCTTTTTGCAAAGATTATTTACTTTTGGAAATTAGCTGTTCTGCAATCTCTTGTCATTTAAAACTGGGGATAAAAAAAAATCAAGAAGTGGTATAACAGGATGCATCAGCTGTGAGGAGCAGAATACTCAACCTAAAAGCCCTCTAAACAATGAAAAGTTTATAAACTTGCATAACAGGAAATCTGGGCACTGGGCCAGGTCAGCAATGTCAGTGTGGACAGAGGCTCCTTCCATCTTTTTGGCCTGGCAGCCTTATCACGTTAGCTTGCTTTTAGGGCTAGTTCCCTCATTATCACAAAATGGTTGCTATAGCTCCAGACATCCAGGTTTTCTTCCATGAATGTATTATTAGAGGGGAAAACCGTTTCCTGGTGTTTCCTCATGTCTCCTTGGCCAGGGAAATAGAATTGTCATAACTGGCTTGAAGCAATTATAATTTAACTTCTTGAGCTAGACCATGTGTTTCCTGACTACACAGCACAGTGAGTACTAGAGCAAATTTAGGGCTCTGGTAAGGGGATGTGGGGTGGAGATACCAAAGTTATTTTAGTTCCTCGAAAGCACCGTACTCTCTCTTGCTTCTGGGACCTTCTCATTGCTGTCTGTAATTTTTCCTCCTATGCCTAACAGTTTTCTGCATATTGTTTAACTCCCAGCTTAGCTATAACTTCTTTGGAGAACTCTGTCTAAATATTAGAAGAAAAGGAGTCTTTTAGGCAAAAATCACTGCTGCAGATATTACTGCCTTTATAGTGATAAAAATTGAGTTCCTAGGAAGAGATAATTCTAAATTTGTCTGCACTTTGCAATCTAGTAGCATCAAACTAGAAAGCAGAAGTTGACCAAAAACTAAAAGGGTAGTGGGGGGATAAACAAATTATAACTGTAGTAGGAGATTTTAGCCTACTTCTCTTATAAGTACTAGGAGCCAACAAAAAACATGTATATAAATTCTGAAGAATGGAACAGCATACTTAACTCTGTTAAGCTAAGTAATATATCCTGTGGCTTGATATATACTTGGGTGAAGTTATATAGTATCAATCTTATACATACTCTAACAGGGAACCTGAAAGGAGGGAATCCTCCCCAACTCATTTTATGAAGCAATATAACTTCTATAGTATCAGTTAACAAGAATAGTAAGAGAACAGACTATTACAGACCAATCTCACTGTGAACTTTCATACAAAAAATTTGTAAACAAAATAACTGCCAACCAAAGCCCACAATATATAATATATTATTATTAGTGAATTGAGTTTGTTTCAGGAATGTAAGTATTTAACATTTTGAAATTAATTTGTGTATCTCCTTTATTTATATATAAAGGAGATAAATTATATATTTTCTTACCAGAAGCAGATAATTATTTGTTAATAATGGAACTTATAAAATCTGCTATAGTGTATAAGTTTCTGACTGTTGCTTTAACAAATTGTTATAAACTTAATGGCTTAAAACAATACAAATTTATTATGTTAAAGCTCTGGAGGTCAGAAGTCCAAAATGGGTCAGCAGAGCAGGGTGTCTCTGGAGGCTCTCGGGGAGAGCTGTTTCCTTGCTCTCCAGCTTCTCAGGGCTGCCGTGGCTGTGGCTGGCGTCCCTCCAGCCTCAGCTTCTGTGGTCCCGTTTCCTTCCACCTGCGTAATCCGGGACACTCTGACCATTTCCAGATCCTTAACTTAATCACACACGCAAATACCCTTTTGCTATAAGATGTAGCATACTCACCGGTTTCTAGTCCTAGGATATGGGCATCATCATTTTGAGGGAAGTGGTATTTAGTCTGCCTAGCAGAGGGTAGCTAAAAAGGGAGCTTAAAAAGCTTACAAAGAAATGATGCTTAATTGTGGAAACTTTTCTGACACAGGAAATGAGGCCAGGCTGTCTGACGTCGTGATGCAGGACAGACCCAGGGCAGTTATGCAAATAGTTAAAATACCAGTTTGGGAAGGAAGAACTCTCCCCTGTTATTTGCAGATGAATATGATTGTGGACCAAGGAAAATAAAAAACAACCCATAGATAAATTATTGGAATTAATAAGTAATTTTTAGAATTGACATAACTTAGCCTCATATAACAAAATACTATAGTCTCGATGGCTTAAACAACAGAAATTTATTTTCTCCAAGTTCTGAAAGCTTTGAATTCAAGATAAGGTGCCATGTGTTCGGTTTCCTGTTAGAGCTCTTTCTGACTTGTCAGGAGCTGACTTCTCACCGTCCTCTCGTGGTTGAAGTGAGAGAGCAAGCCGTGTGATATCTCTTCTTATAAAGGCACTAATCCCATCGTGAGGGCCACCCTATCAATACATCATCTAACCCTAATTAAATCCCAAAGGCTTCATTTCCAAATACCATCATACTAGCGGGTAGCGCTTCAACGAAGGAGTTTTGGAGAGGACACAAGCATTTAGTTCATAACATTTCATCCCTGATCTCCCCAAATTCATGCCCTTCTCTCATATAAAACACATTCAATTCTATCCCAACAGCCCTGAAAGTCTTGACTCATTTCAGCATCATCTCTAAAGTATAAAGTCCAAAGTCTCATCTAAATATCATCCAAATTAGTTATAAAGGAGACTCGAGGGGTGACTCACCCTGTGGCACAATTCAAGACGAGCCATGTGCTTCCCCAGGACCATGGTAGACATTCTAACTGCGACGAGGAAATCGGGAAGAAGAAAGAGGTGATGGGTGCAACACCTGGTGAGGCAAATTCCATTAGATCTTAAGCCTTGAGAATAATTCTCTTTGAACTCTGCCCTCCAGGTCTACTGGGGAGGCAACATCACCCCCCTCCCTATGTTCTTGGGGGCTCTTCCCCTCTGCGGGGCCAGTTTCTGCCCCCAAGGCCCCAGGTAGCTCCACCCCCATGGCTCGGCAGACTGGCCCTGCCCACCCAACAGCTTTCCTCTATTTTGTTCCATTTCCATCCCCTTCTGATCAAAGTGGCAGCATTTCTGCTCATATAATCCTGTAAGCTCTTTGTTGAGCAATAGACCTGCTCTCCAGAACATACTTTCTGAGTGTCCGTAACATGAATAGTCTGAGAATTTTCCAAATACTCAAGTTTTGGGTCCTTTTTGCTTACAGTTACTTCTTCAGTACATCCCACTCTTTTTGCATATTTTTATAAGCAGTCAGGAGGAGCTATGTTGCTTCTTCAAACTTTGCTTTGAAATCCACTTAGCTAAAAATCTGATTTCTTCACTAACAAATTCTACCTTCCATAAAACACTAAAATACTTTTCCTCTAAGTTCCCTGTCCCTTTACAAGGATTATCTTTCTTCCAGTTTCCAATAAAACAATCCTCATTCTCGTTGGACACCATGCCAGATTTACCCCTAGTGTCCATATTTCTGGCATGCACTTCAGACTCTTCCAGCCCCTCCTCATTACCCATTTAAAAAACCACTTCCACCTTTTTAGGTGTTTGTTAGAGCAACACTCCACTCTCAGCACCGAAATCTGACTTATCCAGCTCAGGCTGCTATAACAGAACATTGCTGACTAGGTGGCTTAAACGGCAGGCAGAAGATGATTTTCTCCCAGTTCTGGAGGCTGAAAGGCTAAGATCAGGGCAATTCAGTCTCTCTCTTGCAGATCGTTGCCTACTCACTGTCCTCACGTGGCAGGGAGAGAGAAAGTGACCTCTGTGGTATCTCTTCAAGGGCACTAATCTCATCATGAGGACCCTACCTGGGGACCTCATGACCTCATCTAACTCTACTTGCCTCTGTGGGGGGAGAAGAAGAAACTTTACCCTTCATTGTTCTAATAATTAAATGTACATATGACAGATTAACAAGAGAAAATAACCACATTTAATTACATGTGTAATCTGGGAACCTCAAATATGTGAGAGAGTCAGTGACCCCACATACATGAGAGGACCAGGAGCAGAAAGTTAAGATGAGTATATGTGGCATTCTGAGCTGAGAGTGAGGTCAGGCACCTTGGGGCTCTAGAGGGAGGGAGGCCATTGTAGGGCAATGAGAAGAGCGGATGGGCAGTCATCATAGTTTGCCCTGCCCTGCCCTTCAGATAGGCCATAGAAAGTTATTTCTGGTGATAGCATTGTGCTGAAGGCCACTAATTTAAATTCTTCCAGATAGTCAAAGGGAGGGCAGGAGGTTCTCTTGCGCCCACGGGTCTCAGAGGCCTTAAGCTCAAAATAATATGCCTACTTCAGAGGCACATCTTAGGGTGACTTGTCCAGAACCCATACACTTCCTAAAGACTCCACCTCCAAAATATCATCATATAGGGGGTTAGGGCTTCCACATATGAAATTTTGGGGCGGGCACAAAGAGGCAGCTCAGTTTATAACAGGATGTTGCTGGATACAAAGTCAGTACCATGAATAAAATCAGTTGTATTTCTATACAACTGGAACAGATAGGAAACTATTAAAAAGATATTGTTTACAATAGCAGAAAAGTATCAAATGTAGTAAAAATATGTAATATCACAACAGAAAAAAAAATATTACTGGTAGGAAATTACAGAAGGTCAAAACAAAAGGAAGTAACGCCACACTTCTTACCAGAGGTGGGGAAATGCAGAATCATTACATGTAAATTCTCCTCTAACTCATGTATAGGCGTATATGCAACCCCAGCAGGGGTGTGTGTGTGGGGGGGGGTGTGTGTGTGTAAACTGATAAGCTGGTTCTAAAATTTATATGGAAATGCAAAGGGACACAACTAGCCAACACTACAAACAAAAAAGAAAACAGAAGAGAGAAAAATAGCCAACACACTCTCGAAAGAAAACATACAATGATGGGAGGAATGGCTCAGTTGATTATTAAGATTTATTTTAGGTGATCTTAATTAAAACACTGAGGCTTTGCCCTGAGAGTAACGAATAGACTGATGGAACACAGTATTGAGGAAGGTGGGGACGGACTCATCTTTTCACTAAATGGTATTATGTCAGTTGTCTGGCCATATGGGAAAACACCTTACACCATATAAAACAATTGTAGGTCGATCATAGATATGATTGTGAAAGGAAAGAAGTAATCTTCTAGAACATCGCATAGTAGAATATGTTCATAACCTCAAGATAGGGGAAGATTTCTTATACAGGATACAAGGAGCTTACCAGATGAGTTGTGTGGTCTTTACAGTTTGAATTCATTCCTGACTGTTGGCTCTCAGAGAATGTTAGTAAATGAGGGTGTGTAAACCTGAAGAATGAGCATTGGCTTAGTGGGGACTAGTTTTAAGAGTTTTGTGCCATATGATTTTAGTGTTGTTACTCAGTGTAAATACAATGGTATACTCACTTAGTAAACATTGATAGAGCTTTATCTACAAGTATCTGGAATGGAAGTTCAGTTATCAAACTTAGATACCCAGTTTTCTAAAACTAGAGGTAGTTTGCCAGATAGGATGTTCTTTATAGGGTAACTGCATTTTTAGAACATTCAATGTGTATAATCTTACTTTGTATGATTTTATTCTTAAACATTATGTGAATGACTTGGATATAGTTGAATTGAGATGAAATGATGCTAGGTGACATGCTCTTTAAGAGGAACTGCATCTAAATTTGCTTTGCAAAGACAGAGATCCTGCTGGGACCCCTTTCCCATTCTTCCAGTTTATTGTTTCATAAAGTAGATTGTTTTTGACTTTATAAGGCTACTCTGAGAGCTTTGTGCTCAAATTTTAATACATTTCAAACTATTCAATGTCATCTAAGGAGAGTTGCCAGAGATTTGTGTTCTGGTGGATAATTTCAAATGTTCATTACGAGGAAACTGTAATTTAGGGTGAGAATTGGGTATCGATTTTAGTATATATTCAGGCTGCTTCTGATATTTTAGTGTTGGATTTTATCCAAACACCTAAAAAGTGAAATTTGTATTTAAGGTAGTCAGATTGTCTAGTAATTCTTATGTGTTTGCAAGCAGGCATATGTGCTGCTCAACTTAAAACTAATTCCTCAAACTACCATTTAATGTAAGGAATATGATTAATTTGGGGGATACTTTTAGTATTGTAATTACTGCCCATATTTCTTTATCACTCGCCCACAACAAGTATGAAAAATCCATCAGAAAATGAGCAGGCTAGTGCTACTTCATTCAACTGTTTTATTACATGTTATATGATAAAAGATATGGAAAAATTAGTGAAATGAATTCAGGAAAATATAAATTATATAAAGTATTAAAATTGATTCAAGAAAACCTAAGTAGACTACTAACAGAAGACCTAGTAATAATGATGTACGTATCTACCCAAAAGGCTCTTTTCCTAGATTATTTTTAAGCCTTTAATGAATAGATGATTCTTAAGCCATTTAATCTTTGTGGAGCACCAGAAATGGTGCGATGGTTCCTAATTGAATTGTACAACTAGCAAAAGTCTGAAAACACACACACACAATTATGGGCTAGAAAAGTCTCAAACTTAAATGAAAAAAAATCTATGTGAAATCATCAAGAGACATATTTAGCCATGAAACACTTGGAGTTTTCCTATTAAAAATGGCCTTTCCTGTGTTTGCTTTGACAATATGCTGCACGTAAAGACAGGTTTATTTTTTATCTCATACATAAGTGACTAAGCTAAAAATATAATTCAAGCAGCATGTATAATTTAAATTTTTCTAGTAGCACAAAAGCAAAAAGAAACAAGAAAAATAATCTTAATAGAACATTTCATTGAATCCAGGATATCCAAAATATTGTTTATCACATGGCAGTAGCCATGTTTCAGGTGTTAGTGTGCCTCAATGGCTAGTGGCTTCCGTGCTGGACAGTCAGGTATAAACTGTGTACTACCTGCGCTGTCTGTCTGTAGCTCTGGGTCCCTTCAGTATCTGGCTTTGGTCTTCTCTAGTTCCATCCATCTTATCAAGGTGTTAAGACTGTTGAGATAAAAATGGGGAGAGGAATTCTAAGAATTTATCAGGTATACTCAGAAACCTTGTTTGGTAAGAGTTCTTGAATTAGCAAAGATTTGTAGGACCCCTGTTAAGTCATAGAAACAAAGGATGTTTGGATATCAGACAGTAAGAAGGTCCCGCTTGTGAAACCAGGTTAGCCAGCTCAAAGTAGGACAGCTGTCCCTGTGGGCTGAGTTCTCTCTGCCCCATGGACTCCTGTGTTGAGTGATGGCTCTAAATTTGTGCCTGTGCTATAACCCTTTGTCTTCAGGTCACTCTGTTTGACCCGTGAGACTTGATCAAACCCCAGGGAGTTCCAAAATTTCTGTACAAGCTGTAATGCTGTCTTTATTAGTACTTTAGTGAACCAAGGGAACTTAGAGAAAGTGGTATATGAGTGATGATTTAGCGAAGTGAAGGGTGATTATGATCTAAATGTTTTGTTTCATGTGTGTGTATGTGTGTGTGTGAGTGTGAAAAGCAAATCATTAAAATCAGTAGGCTTTGTTACTCCTGGCTCTTTTAAAAATATTAAATTCCCTATGTTTATGAGTTATTTTGAAAATGATGAGTGTTCGAATCTCCTAGGCTAGCACTTCTCAGAATAGTTTCTGAAGACCACCTACTTTAGAATCATCTGGGGTTCATATTCAAAATTTATACTCATATATTCTACACTGGACTTTTTCCAGTTAGAATCTCATTTGACAAACCCTGTAAATCTGTTTTAGAATAAATTTCCTGTGTCATTCAAATGCTGTAAGCCCTGGAGAAGATATGTGCATCCTATGAACATAACTGCCTGCTGTGTGGAGGATGCGTTGCAGGGAGGACACGTGTTTAGTGTAGGTCTGGTGGGGAGGAAAGCATGGATTTGCATGAAACTCGGGAAATAAACAGAGGATTGAGGATGGGGTTGCTGTTGGACACTAACAGAAGAAAGGGAAGAATGGAGGGGATGATTCCCTCTCCATTGTGGGCACTTCCTAGTCTCTAATCTTTTCCTTACTATTGGATACTCTAAAAACGTTTACTAACCAAGGTCATGATTGTTTGAGTTAAGCAGAACAAATGTAAGCACATGTGGCACTCAAACAAGTTACTTTTTTATTTTCCTTGTATTACCTCTTCTAAAATTTGAAGTCATTCTGTCATGATTTCCTGTTATCTCATATTATGTCCTCCAGGAAAAAGATTTCACTAGTGGGTCAGGGTGTTTTGCCTTCTATTGGTGTGATTTGGTTGGGTGGGAGAGAACATTACACCTGCACTACGTGTGGAGGTGCCACATGGTCGAGAGATCCCATTCATGAGTGATATTATCCCCTCTACTCGGGGACACTTGTTTTTTCTGAAGTTATCCTCACCGTCTTTGCCCTCGCTTTGTCCACACTGCCAGTTGTGGCATACTGTCTAAGCTTCTTACCTGGAACTTTCCCAATAGTTTCCCAATCTGTGTTTTTACAAAGTCATTTTAAGATTTAAAATTGATGTTTAAAAAGTGTGTTAAGCAGTATGTTCAGTAGACACCCCTGATCCCTATTTATACCCCCAACCCCCACCTCTCTCTGCTCCCCCACCTGTCCTTCAGGAAGGTGAGGATCAGGCATGGAATCAACTGTCTGTAGCACATGTTAGTGGATAATGTTTTAAAAGTTGAAATTTCAGTGGTTTGTTTTCTTTAAGCCCAGTCAGAATGGCCTTGGTGTCAAAATGGCTCTGTAAAAATGCCCCAGGTAAAATAGCCTAATTAAATGGTCTGAGATCAATGTCGTGGGTGCTATTTTTATTACTTATGGTCCATACCTAATGCAGTGTACTCTCAAGGCAGCTAAAGTAGTCATACTCTCTTATGTTTGATTTTTTTCATTCATTACTTTTTTTTGGCCCACGTATTTTAGGAGCCTTTTAGGCATTTTATTTCTCTAATTTTTTTTTTCCTCTTTCTTTTGTATCAGGCTTTGCAGTTACTAGAAATTCTGTTTACACAGGCATACATGTATATCCATATTTCTGTACATATGTGAACGTGCATTTGTACCTTGGGTAAGATGCTTTTTGAGCACTTCTCGGCTCTCCACCTTAGAGGCAGGGAGTCAGAATTCTGCAAGTAAAGTTGCCTTCTATCACCTCTGATTCCACCACATGGAATTCTCTACAGTTCTTACAAGCTGATATATTTTACTTTAAAAATTAATGTGAAGTAAAGAATATATGAATAATGAATGAATGATAATGTTATTAACATGTTGCTACAGAGAACAATCTTTTCTGATAGATAAGCGAAATAGATCACATTGCTTTTCTAATATCTGTTCTGAATAGTAACCAGTCTCTATTTCCACACTCTCAATGGCATGCTTATAAATTATATTCATTTACGTGGGATTTCACCCCAGTGGGCACTATGCATGTGACTTGATAATTAGCTAATGTTGGGAAATGTTCACAGTGGCCTAGATCACTGGTGAGCCTTTGATTTAATTAGCCCTGTGGCCATCCCAGCCATGCCTGCTGTCATCCTCGTTTCTCTGATTTCCCTGTGGAGAGAGGAAAATGTGGTCTAGGGTGTCCTCTCACTCATGTAGTGAGGAAACTTTTGATGCAGAGAAAGTATGCAATGGATCCAAGCCCACCATTCTAGAGATTTAAATGAATCTTGAAGGAAATTGTTGAAGGAAATGAGTCTTGAAGGAAGGTCTTTATCAAGATTAGTGTGGATCTGTCTCCCTGCTCTCTGCACTTAATGAGCAACTCTATGTCCAGAGGTACTTAGGAGTTGAAACTCCAAATTAATCACATTTTTGAACTTCAAATTTTATTTTGTTAGTAAAAGGTGGAGAAAAATCTACGTCCTGTGTTACTGAGTAGTCACTGGTCCAGTGAACATATTTCTGTGGGGCATTTTCTTTAATGTTGTCTATGAGTATAAGGAGGAGTGTGAATTAGGAAGAGTACTCTTGAGAAAACGCTATATGAAGAGAAGTTTCCTTGCAGGGTGTATATATATATATTTGTCTGCCCCATATGGACAGGGTATTGCTCTGACATATCAAAGACTTGGTCTGGTGTCAAGCTCAGAGAACGCTGAGCTGGCCCGGTGGAAGCCGGGGCCTTGAGTGAATGCTAAGGACAGGAAAGCATCCGCTCTACCCAACAAGCCTGCATTCATTCGCGAGAGCGGCTGTTCTGGCAGGCTTTCCAGCTTTTGCCAGTGTAGCTTGCTTATCAAAGCACTTTATCAGTGGGGAAGGGATGTGGGTTAACCACTTCACTTAACTTCAGCTTCCCAGCTCAGTCTGTCAGCAAACAGCTGCTTTTCAACATGTGCGCCCTGTGCTGTGCAGCCCATGCAGGAGGGGGGACAAAACCCGCATTGTGTCGGGAGGGGGGCTGGTCTTCAGCGGAGACTGTCCGAGCCCAGCTGCAGACTTTCGTTTCTAAGGGGTGCTTTGGTAAGCCTGGCGTGCCCTCTTCATTAGGGTTCAGGGTTAACTCTAAAGGAGTGGCCACTGAGGCAGGTCGACTGTAGATACATTGTGGTAAGGAGCGCCTAAAGCACTTGTTTTTGTAAATCACTGTTGTGCGGCGGGGTAGCTGTCTCCTGCCGCCTTTTCCTTCTCCACTCTTCGCCCTGCTTCCTGTTGCCGTTTACTCGTCTCTCTGTCTCATTTTGGGCTACCGGGGAATGATGTGCGGGCGAGCAGCTTGCAGCCTGTAGTGGGGGCACCGGCGCTTGTGTTTGCGCCAAGTCCTGACAGTCAGACGCTCCTCTCGGGGATGCAGCCACACTGTCACCTCACAATTTAACTTGTAGGAATGGCTTTACAACGTAGTTGAGCAGTGATACTGTTTCAGACATTCGGTTTCCTTGTTCCAGGTACAAGGTGGGAGCCAGCCTCTCAGCATGTTTGTCTTCTGACTTTCCTAAGGCCGGTGTCCTGTGCTGCCCACCCCACCGTGTTAGGGACTCCTATGAGGACACAGCTCCCGACCCAGTCTGACTGAGGGCCTGGAATGGAGGGGCATGTTTCAGTGGGAATGTATGACTTAACGCTCCTGTCACGGCAGCGTAGCATAGCTTTTTGACCAATGTCACGGAAGAGGAAGTTAATCTGGCTTGCTTACACTCTGGACAATTTGTAAATCTCCAATCAGATTTTTATGTTACCTGCCTGCTTTTTCCACAAACCAACCCTTCAGAAGGAGTGTCCTGAGAGCAGTTGGGAGCAGCCCACTGCCTGAGGTAAGGGTTCCTTCAGCGTGGGTGCTGCTTGTTAGAGAAATGTTGACGATCCCAATGCCACCCAGGGTCCTTTTTCTTTTTTTTTTTTTAATCTCAAGAGTGCTTTTTTTTTAACCTCAATATCATTCTGCCTCAAGAAAATTATCCCAGTTAGAGCAGAAGTGGAAATTGAGATATCTAGTGAGTATTTATTTTATACTTTACTTCTGAAAGTGTATTTTATGGTTTAATATGCCATAAAGTGATCTGTGGTGATACTAATTTTGGGGAACACTGCTTACCTGGCCAGTTTCACAGGCTGTATTAGCATATCAAAGGCTCTGAAGACTTTCCCTAAAACAACTTTTTTTAAACCTTTTTTTATTATTTATTTTTCCTATAGAATACTCTTAATGAGGTTAACTGCTTACCCTCAGTATATCCTATATTTACTTCCTGCCATTTATGGGGAAAAATTATCATTAATCAGCATATATGATTTTATTGTTTTAGGTTCTCTTGGCATTCTGCCTAGAGCCCTGCTTATTTGGAATAAGCAGATGGGTACTGGAAGGAATATCTATATGCCTCTAATGCTTAGAGGAGGAGCAGCACTGAGGGATCCCTGAGGCAGTCTTCTCATGTTGGATGTAGCTTAGATTTCTAGGTACCAATGCTAATCAGCCTGATTGATGTTCAGCCACAAGGCACTGAAAGCAATGATTTTGTTTCTAGTTAGCAAACATATTAAGGAGTCAGTAAGCTAGTTATTCCTGGGATGTGCACTTATAAAACACGACTTCATAATCGGTTACACTCGTATATTTAGATTTTTTTCCACCCGAAACCTAATTTATCAACACCTTGTTATCGTAAATATATTACACAGAAGGGTCATAAATCCTCTTTAGAAAGGCCTTATTTCACCATTTAATTAAGTCTCCGTGATCTCCTTCATTGACTTGAAAAGGGAGTTAAGGGTTCACTTGATTTTCATTAGGCACACAAATACTTATGTTAAATTAAAGTTGGGTGAAAGGAGAACACTGTTCTTTAACTCTTAACATAAAAAATTAAAGGCTAAGACTCTTCATTGGGCCAGACTGGCCTGAGACGTGAGATTACTCATGGAGAGGAGAGAGAGAGATACATAACTATGAGAAACAGCAATCGGTTGCCTCCTGCACATACCCTGACCGGGAACCAAACCCTCCATGACGTTCCCAACTAACTGAGCAGCTGGCCAGGGCTGGAGAGAAGACTTTTGAATACTCCTTTGCTTTATCCTATGTTTGCTGTTTCTGAAAGAACTTGATTATGAGTAGTAATAGTGATGTCATTGACAAATTTTAGCTTTTATTCAGTTCAAAGTCCTATGGCACATAGAATCAAGAATGAATGAAATGTAGACAAGAGCATGCTAACACCACTTGAGGCACAGATGTGGGAAGTAAGATGCAAGAGGGATTCTGTGGGAAATAGAGGAAGACATACTTTTGAGGAGGTGACTCCTTACTTAGGTTGGCCTTGAAGATTGGTTAAGCTTTGAACTTTGGAAGGCCGCGTGCAGATCAAACAAAGTATTCAGAAGTACTGTACCAAGGAAAGGAAGCTTGGGCATGGGGAGAACAGTCGATTTGACCTCCAACGGCCTTCCCTCCAAGGAGAGAAACCTGCCCGAGGCTGGCTGGGACTCAACAGGGTTCTATATGTGAATTTTGGAGAGATGGGATACATAAAGAATTTAGTCAGCTGTAAATTATGGGAGCCTGAAAACAGCCTAAATGAATTCATATTTCTCCTGTGGTAGGAAGCTTAGAGGAGGAGACTAGAGATGAGACAGCCACTCCACAGTGCCCTCAGCTGCTTCTCTTTTCCTCTCAGCTGTCAGCCTGCACCTTTTAACTCATGGTGCACAGTGGCTGCTTTGCAGTTCAGGGAGGAAGGCTTGCTTGGGTTCTCTTATCTGCCTCTGCATTTTGTCTGTTTCAGTACCACCTGTCATTAGCCTTTGGAAGACTCAGTATATACATGTGGGAATATAAGAATGGAAAAGACAAATAGCATCTTAGTATTTCATGATAAAATTTTGACTTCGCAGCCCCCTCTGGTGTCTTGGCCACCCTCACGGGTTCCCAGACTACATTTTGGGAACAGTCACTGTAAATAAATTTGTGACAAACTATGGCCTGTGGGCCAGATGCAGCCCTGAAATAAGAATGGTTGTTACCTTTTTAATAACAACTTTACTGAGGTATAACTGTCATACCATGCAATTTACCCATTTACAGTGTAAAATTCTATGGCTTTTAGTGTATTCACAGAGTTTTGCAACCATCATCTCAATCAATTTTAGAACATTGTCATCACCCTCAAAAGTAGACCCATACCTGTGAGCTGTTACTCTTCATTTTCCTCCTGACCCCTCTAACCCCGGCAAGCACTAATTATACTTTCTGTCTCTGTAGATTGGTCTGCTCTGGGCATTTTGAATAAATGAATTGTAAATATGTTAATTTTCAGAGAAATAAATATTGCTCTAGTTTATCAATTTAAAAGCAGTATAATGTGAAACTTTGGGAAATTCTTGTTGAGTTCTTTCCTATTAACTGCATAATTGGGTTTATGGTTTCTTTCCACAGTTGTTATTCATTGATTAATGAATCATTGATTCAGTGATTATGCAATTGTTCCATTGGGTATATGGTTTGGCTCAAATTACATATGAAGAAAATATCAATTTAAAATAATTCAGGAATGGAAATGACTTGTTGCGAAGCCCTCGATCTTTCTTTTCCTGCCTGATTACTCAATTCAGTTGGCTGCAGGATTTAATATATTCTCTCCTTTGAATAGATACCAGCAAGTTAGTTTAATCACGTCACATGTGTTTCACTTATCTTACTTTCATTTTTATGACTTTTACTTTAGAATTTTTGAAAATGAAATTTGAAACATCTCAAATTGGTGTTAAAATTTTTCTCTACATTCTCTCCTTCTAGGAGTTAGTGAGTTATATAGCAGATCAGTAAGAGGAAATGGTTCCTGTCTGTCAAGATGGGTTCTATTCCAGATGTATGCACTGTTTTTACTGAGACCTGTGGAAGACACTTCCACTAGCAGTAAATTAGCAGTTTTACAACGAGTGGAAATCTTGCTACTAATTATGTGGTTGGTTAAATATGACTTTTTGTGAACTAGTTACTTTTATCTTATTTGCCTGTATATGTTTTTTTACTTTCTCCCTAAGGGCGGGGATCTTTTTCTGTTCTGTTCTGATGTATGCAGAGTACCTAAAATAACATCTAGTACTCAATAAAAATTTAAGGAATGAATGGATTCTAGAACTTTAGAAAAAGATTTAAGGAAACTTAAGGGATGTGATCAAATATACAACATACCAAGAGAAAATAAATATTGGTAAGGAGAAACAAAGACAATTGGAAAATATAGGTAGCAAAGTAAGAGAGTACTAAGAATGAGATTAGAATAGAGATTACATACATGAAATTCTATAGAATTCCCAGAGAAGGGTGGTAGATTTGGCTCTGTGATGTCCAGTTGTACAGGATTCTGTATCAGAAAGATAAGAGGCAAATTAGATTTACTGTCTCTAAGGCATCCTTGATCTGGCCGCCCTCTTTTCAGATGCTTGACGTTGATTACAAAGAAATAGAGGACTAGACATATGTTTCCAATATAAACTATCATCACCACCAGAAAAGCTGCTCATAGTGTACATCTTCTAGATGATGAACCAGAGGCAGCAAATTCATAGATGAAGGACAACTGAATGTTGTCTCTTGCTGGGATTTCATTCCATTCTTTGATCATTCAGAGTCAAACTTCTGTACTTATTCTTGGTGGATCTTTGCATTTACACATTTTCAATAATAAGTTCTGATTATAAAGTTATATACAATATAGTTGAAGAGTTTAGAAGAAATTAGGTAATGATAAAAATAGCTAATATTTTTTTCATAAAGCATTTTGTTAAAATTTTAATTGTATTTTCAAAGTCTTAAAACTATAGAGATCAGAAAGTGATGATCAAAGGTCTAATACTTTCTAAGTATATGACTAGTTTTTTGGTATTTAAAGATCTGAAGATAACATAAAGCATTTAGGTTTTAAGATGACCTACCAGTCTTTCCCATGCTCACTTTGCTTCTCAGCCACCTGGCCTCCATACCAGTTCAGTTTAACACACCAGGAATGCTCTAAGCCTAGTTTTCACAACTCAGCTTTGTTCTTACCCCAGATATCCTCTTAACTTTCTTCTGTGTCTTCTTCAAGGGACTCAGATGTCATGCTCTCAGTGAAACCATCCCTAGTCACCCCATTTAAAGCTGTACACTCCCCCCTCCCCAACACACAGTATTCCTCTTTCACTTTATCTTTCTTCCTAAGCACTTGCCACTAGCTTATACATTTTTCTTATATATACATATATATATGTATATATATGTTTAAAAATGGGGTTCTATTGATTTTAGAGAGAGGAAGGGAGAGGGAGAGAGAGAAACATCGATCCTCCTGCACGCCCCCTACTGGGGATCCAGCCTGCAAACTAGCAACCATCAACCTCTCAGTGCACAGGACTATGGACAACCTTCTGAGCCACACTGGCCAGGGCTTACTTATTTATCCTGATAGCTGTCTCTCTCCTCCTGTTATTAACTCTGAGGGTATTCGTCTGTGTCTTTCTGGCTCACTATTATAACTTCAGTGCCTTGAATACCTGGGACATAGACAGGGTTGGCATATTTGTTGAATGAATGAATTTCCAGCTGCTTTTGAGAAATTGGTCAGCACTGAGCCTGGTTGCATTCCTATGTGGGGACTGTCATTTAGATAAAGTAACAAAAATGGAAAAGGACTCTCTAGTTCATTGCTTTTCAAGGAGGTTCTTCAAAATGCAGAATCTTGGGTGCCACCCAGAACTGCTACATCAGGTTGTGCACACAGAGTGGTTCCTTTATGTGCATTAAAACTTGAGAAGTTCTTCACTACTTGACCGCAGCCCACACGTGGCTGCCTTGTTTATTTAATGTTATGCGCTTGCCTCTGTGAACATTTGCATGCATGACCCCAGTAGTATAGAAAGTAACATGAGCATTTTTAAGTGTAAGAGAGTTGATGCAGTAATAACTGATTTTGTTTATAATAAAGGAATTGGAATGAAATCTTGCTACTATATTGGTATTAATTCACGAAGATAATATTCATGTTCTAGGCTTTTTACATTGAAGGGAAATGTGGACTGTTTTCTAGCAACACATTTTGCCCGGAAGTATATCCACATTTTAGTGAAACACTTGATTATAGTTTTACTATGTCTGTCTAATGCACACTGCCTTGTTTGGCACCAATACATATTTGGCAAGTGTGCTACTTTTAAAAATATCTATTACTTTCCCCATCAGAAAGTAATAGGTCCAAGTGAACTGCTACAGTGAGTGTTATAAATTCTCTGCACACACATCCTTGATCCCTGGAGAGCACTAGAGCCTTCGAGATTCATTGTGGTCAAGTCTGTCATACAAACTCAGCTTGCTTCAAATCCTTGAGGGAATTTTAGATAAGAAAGTATTCTTTTTGAATTTTATGTATGGAGTAAGGTCCACATAAAAAAGAAATTGGGGCAACATTTGAAGTTGCGTGTCCTCTCTTAACCTCTCCCTACAAATTCTCAGATAATGAAATAGGAACAGCAAAGGGTCAAGGTGGCAGAGTAGGTAAACACTGTGCTCGCCTCCTCCCATGACCTCATCAGAATTACAACTGACTTACAGAGCAACCATCACTGAGAACTGACCGAAGACTAGCTGAACAGACTCCATAACTGTGAATACAAAGAAGCCTCACTGAGATTGATCTGTCCATTTCTCCACCTGTCTGTTCATCCCTTAACCCATCTTTTTTTATGCATATCAAAGTAAGTTACTAACACCAGTGTATTTCACCATATTATGTGTTTGTTTATGAATTTAAAATGTGTTAGGTGGCCCGGCCGGGCGTGGCTCAGTGGTTGTGCATCGACCTAGGATCCAGGAGATCGCGGTTTGATTCCCAGTCAGGGCACATGCCTGGGTTGCAGGCTCGATCCCCAGTCAGGGGTGTGCAGGAGGCAGCCAATCAATGACTCATTATTGATGTTTCTATCTCTCTCTCCCTTTCTCTCTCTGAAATCAATAAAGATATATTAAAAATAAATAAAATTAAAAAAAATGTTTTAGGTCAAACTTACATACAGTGAAATGCACAGATATTAAATATACTCTTGATGAGTTTGACAGATGTGTGTACCGTATAACCCAGGCTCTGTGGAGATGCAGAACATCACTCTGCCCTTTTCCAGCCAGTCCGGTCCCCTTCCCCCGAGAGGCAGCGCCTATTCTGATATTTTTATCACAGATGTGCCTGTTCCAGAACCTCACATAGATGGAGTTAGATAGTTTGCGTTCTTCTGTGTCTGACATCCTTTACTCATATGTTTGGGGATTTGTTTATGTTGCTGCATGTATCAGTAGTGGCCCCTTTCACTGCTGAGCAATAGTCCATTGTATGAAATAACAGGTTGTTTCAGTCTTTCTTCTGTGGGTAGATGCCTGAACTATTTTCAGTTTTTGGCTATGACAAATAAAGCTCCCATAAACAGTTTTGTGAAAACATACAAACAAATAAAAAAACCACAGTGAAATGTCTTTGAGGTACTTTGCAAGCAACAGCTGCCAGGGCCTCAGTCTTCTCTGTTTTCCAGTTCCACTCATTTGACATGAGCATTCTTATGTACACCTTTACAAATACTTTAAGAAAATGTGGGTATATGTTTATTCTTGTTTATTCTCTATTTTGAAATCATCTGTTAAGGAAGTTCAGACTCTTGTGGAGGAGATGCGCAGCAGCCAGCAATACCAGGAAGCTCTTGGCTGGTGTGCAGTGTGCTGTGTGAGTGTCTTGGAGTTTGTCACGATCCCTGTGTGAGCATCCCATTTCCGTTTTCCTTCAACCTGTCCACCTGTCCGCACAGTCCTTACGGTGCTCTTTATCTCATGGGGAGAAGCACAGCTCAACAATTAGATAAAATGCATGCAATTCATTTTATAATAGAGGTTTGCTCAGGACCAGGTTAAAATCCTGAAGGGACCTGAAGCATGGAAAATAGTATTTTATGCTGCCTCCTCACACTCCAATATGTAATTAAAAATGACACAAAATTTAAAATCATGCTTAAATTAAAGTTGCTTCTTTAAAATATTTCTTTGAAATATTTTGATGGCAGAATTCTAGATAACTTTATTGCAGAAAAACTTTTTTCTTTTGGGGTAGCATATAAGCATATTCCACCTGTGATGTGATCCAGGAAGGGGTTAGCCCCAGATTCTGCTAGAATATAACTCAGGAATATTTTGTAATAGAAATGATACTTGACACAATCTTGGAAAATGAGCAATTGTTTTCTAGTTTTATAAAATTTGTCACTTACATGGTATAGAGAGATTGTGCTGAATTGAAGGTGTAGTTTGTTATCTGATCTCCCTTCATCGAGGCAGTTCTTGAAAATCACCAATATTTTGGATAACTTGTAGTGGATTTTGCTGCGTAAGTAATTTGTCTGCTTTTACTTACCTCTTAGTTGAGGTGCGAAGGAACAGCAAAAGCCCCGAGGCGGTGAGAAGGAATGAGAGCTACCAGAGGCAGGTGAGAAGGAATGAGAGCTACCAGAGGCAGGTTAGAGGCTGACAGATTAGAGGCTTCAGCTGAGTAGTTCAATAAGGGTTGTAATTTACTTTATTGTAGTTGAAAAATATCTGATTAGGGTCAGATTGGGGGGTGGGTGGAGGTGAGACAGAGACAGAGAAAGATGGAAGAATCCAAAACATAATGGCCAAATTAAGTTTAAATTAATATTTGTTAGGATGTGGATGAGATTTATTTTGTGTCTTGAAGGAGACCAAGCTTTAATGAAATGCTTTACATGTCTTAAACATTTACAATAACATGTTTTTAAACAAGTTTTGATAAAAGTCTCAAGAAATCTCTGCCTTCTTATTTCCTTTGGTTAAAAAAAATGCATAGCAAAGCCATCCATCTTGTATAATTATCCTCATAAACCTCTCAAGTGCGCTTCTCTCCCCAACATTATTGGCGTTGATCCTGGTATACAGTCATCACACAGTAATTGCAGCTGTTAACTGGAATATAGTCACCAGTGTTTACTAGCCTCTATTAGAATGCATGAATCATTCAATAAACAGTGCGTGGACACATTCCTTGACATTCTGTTTATGTCAGGCCTTCTCTGCAGGTATTCTACATGAAAGCTAAGGCCGTCTGAGACTGGTTTTGTAGACTGTGCTTCTCATTAATAGAAAGCAGCATGTGTGCATCCTGCAAACCCATTTCCTTATTTAAAGTGGGCATCCTTCCTTTGCTGAGATGTGCTTCCTCTTTATTACAGGACTGAAGACCAGGCCTTTGTAAACCCTTAAAGTCACATCCCTTCCAAGTGACCTTTTGTCCTGAGCCACTAAGATGTATTGTTTAGTCCACTCAGTTACATGGGCTGTCCTAGGAATTTTTGTTTCGGTTAATTAAATTTGGAAACGTGTCATTTTCCCCCCCCCCTATTTAAAGCATAAATGAAAGCGCAGTCAAATTGATTTGGGAGTTCTTGGTAGATAAGATAATTGCAAAGCAAAAAATGGTTTAGGATTTAAAAATATATGTACCTTTTCTGCATTAAGAACTTGAAACATACTTAATTTCAATTAAGTTACCCTCTTATCTGTGCTTCTTTCCATTTACAAGGGTGTTTTATATCCATATCACATGCTGAACAAATTTATCCTCTATAATTATACTAAATAGAGTAAGATACTGCTTAAATAAAGGTATTTTTTATACTTAAAGGTATTTGTTAAAGGAAGCTAAAATAGAGATCTGCAGCAGAACTGATTAAATTATGTAAGATTGTTTTACCAGTTAGACCTCTTTTTAGGCCCTTTTAGGAGCTATCTTTAAATGTTTTGTTTTGTTTGTGTGTTTTTCCCCCCAAAATTCTTTGTTTTTCCTGAAGTAGTCAAAGCTTTTATAAACCTTTGTTCAAAGAAGTATAGACACCAGAGTGTTTTTTTTGAGTCTGAAAGTATAGAAGAAAAGGACTCTGCAGTGGCTGTGAGTTCATTCGTGTCACTACAGAAAGCTAATTCGATTTTGCAGATACTTCCCTGAAGTTTCTACTTTTCATGTATAAACCCATTTCTAATAAAAAGAACTTTTATACACTTTATGAAGCATAAATTTATGACTTGTTAAGTTTGGGTTATGACATACCGTTTACCTATTTTCCAGTGACCATCGTGTGCTCTGCTGTCCTCTCATTTCCTTATGTTTGTTTCTGGAAGAATTCTGTCTTTATTTGCCATTCAGACATTAGTAAATTCTGTTTTTGGTTCATACTAATATGCCAAATATCCTTATTATGTTGATCATTCCTATTCTTATTCCAGACCCTAACACTTTTCTCCTGGACATTATTTTTTTATAAGAATAACCCCCTCTATGTCTGCATATCTTATATTTCCAGATAGAATCATCTTTCTTAATCTCCAACTTTAAGAAAAAAATCACCGAAGCTTCTTTCTGAGTATACTAGAAATCAGAGGAGAAGAAAAAGACAACTTCTGGCCTCAGAACTTTCTACCTGCTCTTCTCTCCATATTGGCCTGCCTTTCCTCCCTACACCTTCACATGCTCCCCACACAGCCAGACTGACCGTGGTAAACTCCTTGCTCAGCACCTGCCCGCTCCTGCCCAGCCTTGCCCAGCGCCCTGTGTCCTCCCGTGAACACCACTCTTCACTCAGTCATAGTGCCTCAGCTTTCAAGGACCAACAGGATACTTCACTTTAGACTAAACTCTCTCGATTTATACTATATTCTCTGGTTTCAGCTCCTAGTTTACCACAGTATTTTTGCTTCTATTCATGTTAATATGTATTCCATAGTTCCTGGGATTATTTAATTCTGGTCTATTTTTTTAATCTTATTATTGTCTTATTTCTTATATGGTCCATATTCTTCATTGGAAAAAGTGACCGACTCATTTCTTACTTCTTGATTACATCTCAGAATTAGTATAAAGCTTGTCCATAGACCACATTCAGTAAACAAATGAAGATGTAACATCCCTTTTATAAAGTAGCTAATTTAGATTTGATTAATATGCACTAACATCTCACTTAATCTGGTGGCTGGGTAGTTGACTGCCTCTGTGAAGTTCACTCTGCAATGTGTTCATAGGCAGCATCAAAACCAGGCCTTCTGAAGATTCCTAGGGAATACTGAGAGATGATGGAGTAGTTTAGGAACTGTTCCTTCTAAAATTAAACATTCTTCTGGTAGCATGTACAGATATACAAAGGACAAAACTGACTTTCACAATCAGTTTGCACCTGTAGCCAGCAATGTAGAAAATGAAAATGACCATTCCAGACGCTGGTGGTTTTGAATGGTATATTCTCATTTACCAAGCATCCTGCAAACCCATTTCCTTATTTAAAGTGGGCATCCTTCTTATTTAAAGTGGGTCTGTGTATTGATATTAAATCTTCTTTTATGTTCACGTATACATTGCAGAGGTCTTCTGGCATGACTTTCTGTTTGAAAAATTCCTTATTGTCCTAATTTCCCATTTCATAAACCCATGATGCATACTGAAGATGTTTGTGTTGGAGCTGGGTGAGTTTTGCCAGCAGTCAGGAAAGAAACAAATGGAGAATGTGGAATAAAGGTGTGTGCCTGGGAACCAGGGCCTTCTGAGTTTGAAATGAGAGAAGTGGGGAGGGTTTCTGTACCCTCAGGTACAGAGCCACAGCCAGAAAGCCCAGGAGGTATAAAGGCCCAGGACCAGTTGGTGGTCCTTACACTTCCCTTTGCCTTTTGAGCACTGTTTTTATTTGGCTGCTAAGTGGTGCTAATTGAACTTAAAGTGATTGTTCTGAGGGTTATACCTTTTACATTAAAAATAAAATACTAAAACTTGAGCATTTGTGCAAAATGTGCAAAACAGTTTTAAAATTAGTTTTAGAGGCTTATTTTGTGTCCAAAAACTCTGAGGACCACCTGACAGCTTAAAATCTTTTAAAAATGTTTTTAAAGATAACATCTTTAGTAAGGGAGACTTGATAATATAACATGTGACTGGTGAAATCATCTTCTTTACAGAGCCAGTTATTCATTCAAACAAGCATATTTTCTATGTAGGTTGTTAGGATTAAGAATGAACATGCCTGTTTTTGCATTTTGCATTTTCCAAATACTTCAGTTTGAAACGTGGTTTTAGATGGTCAGAGAGCATCTTGACCTGGTTCCTGGCTATGTGGAGTGCACCTTTATTCATCCTGACTGGTCATTCATTTATTCACTTATAGATCCATAGGTTAAAGTCCAGGGTAGAAAGTTCTCTCTTTTGAGCCGGCTGATGCATTATTCATGCTAGTTGAATTTACTTGGCTAATAACAGCATGTATAATGTTAAGTAAGCACTTGATTTGAAAATTTCTCAAGTACAAAAAGAAATTGTGGTGTGTGTGTGTGTGCCTGTGTGTACACCCGCTTGAAGAGTTCTAAATATTTATTTTAGGTAGGCTCTAAGCTCCATTTTTTCCTGGCCACTTTATCTGGGCCATTTAATGGCACTCATTAAATATTTATATCCCTCTCTCTCTCTCACACACACATACACACACACACACATACTTGTCATATTTACAGAGCTAATAGTTTGTTTTTTAATTCTTCCAGTAAATGGAAACAAATTAGATTTCTTTTCAAAATCAAAACAAAAAGTCAATTTTAATATCTTCTTTATTTTTTTTCTGTTTCTTCTTCCATTGAATTAAGCTCACTTATGTGTCTTTTTTCCCTAGATGATTATATTGAAGATTATAATACTGCCACAAAGTATGAAAATCTCTCACTGTTTTTGTGGCCTTACCTGTTTTTCCCTGTTCATGATTATCATACCTGTTGGTGGATGGTGTTACCAGTGTGTACTGTACCTCATTATTCTTGATTGAAAACAAAAAAGGGTTAATATTATTGAATCAACTTTCTTTTTGTAAATAGCTGTCTGGGATTTCTTTTTCTATTCCCTATACAGGCTGTCATCCCCCCCCCCCCCAAAATGTCTATATACTTTAACAGCTGATAGCTCAATTTTGAAAATGGAATATATTTTAATAAACAGTGTATTTATAATTATTCAAAGTATATGTATACATTTTTAGGGAACACCCTATATTTTCAACCATACAGTATCCTTTTGGTTTCAGTATATATTTATAAAAAATGATTAGATATTACTTTCTTGTAACTTCAATTTTATTGTTTATCACTTTTACAGAGAATTTAATGTTTACATTTATTGTTATTACTGATATACAGGTGCTTATTTCTATCTTGTTAATATATGTTTTCTACTCTGTTTTGCTTGTCTTTTTTCTTTTTTCTTGCCTTTGGTTAGTTTGAATTTTTAATTTCCTTTTCCTCAGCTACTGGTTCAGAAGTTATACTTGCCATTTGTATTCTTTTTGCTGTTAGGTTTAACTTTAAGACCTATACTTTGTGAAGTCGAAATCTAATTAATGGTCCTCCCTGCCTATTCAGAGCTCTAACTCTCGGATCCACTGCCCCCATGCTCCAGTGTATCGTCCAGTAATTTAATTCTACCTTGTTTGCATATCCTTCAGATTAGTCATTTATTCATTTATAGATCCACAGGTTAAAGTCCAAGTTGTTTTTAAACATAGCTTGTAATTGTTTAGATTTATTCATGTTTATCAATTTATTTACTTACCCTTACTCCTTCCATCCTGTTCCTGCTTTTTGAGTTTAATTTCCTTCTTGTTAAAATAGGTCCTTTAGTGGTAGTTTCAGTGTAAGTGTGTGAGTTATTAAGCTGCCTACCTTTGTCTGAAAAAAATCTCTTAATTTTGCCTGTACTCTTGAATGGTAGTTTGGCTAGTTTTTTAATAGTTTGGTCTACTATTCAACCTATTCATTCACGCCTTTTGTTTAATAATTATATTGGATTTTTGTTTAGTGCTTTCTTCAAATCCACCTTTTCTTTATGGCTTTCCTTCCTTATTTTGTCTCTTTGAATATTTCAGATATGCTTATTTTAGAGCGTCTTCACATCTCTAGTTCTCACTCCTGGGGTGGAATTCCTGTGTGTGTGGCGGCTCTGTTTCCTCCGGCGCGTCTGGTAGCCTGCGCTGTAGGAGGCTCTGACAAGGGCTGCACGTCTGCCTCTGCCAGTGTCTATTTCACCATTTCAAACAAAGTTTTTACGTTTTGAATTCTGAAAATTACAGCACAGAAATAGTTATCTGCCCAACAAATAGTTATCATGAGGACGAGACGGAAGTCCTCTTGTAGACTGTAACCATCCTAATTAATGACATTTAAAGGAGGTTGAAGTAAATGTAAAAATGACAAGAGAACTTTTATTCTGAAGTCCAAATAAAAATGAATTTAACTTGATAACATAAATACATATTTAGGTAGCTGCCACTGTTTTTCTGTGTTAGTGTAATTTACATGTGTGTTTGAGTATAGTTTTCAGTATAATTTAAAATGAAATTCAAGTTAGCTGTTTAAAAGATGCCTGAAACATTTCTGGGAACACAGTTGGATTCCAGGATCCACATTAATATTGCCGGAAATGGTTTGCTAAGTAAGCTCAAGATCTGTGCATTTATGGAAATAAATGATAGAAGTCAATTATAAATAATTTTTTAAAAACCTCTTAATTGTATGGTAAGAGCACATCTTCTTAAGAGACAAATGTCTGACTTGTGTTATCTCTCAGAAGGAAGGCTGGCTGGAGTTCGGAGGTCCCTTCCTGTGTTCTAAAGCTGCAAAACTATTCGTCTGCAAAGCTTTCTGACTGATTCCCAAATTATTTACATGTGGAGTAAAATCTTATCTTTTTTTGGAATGCTTCTCTCATGGATAGTCAAATAAATGGTGAAATTCAAAAATACCTCTGTCAGTCTAAAGTGTTTCTGTACATCAGCACCTATGGTAGATACATAATAAATACTGTGGAGCTAAGCACCTCGGCTTTATACTGTGTTCAGTGTGGCCAGGATTTTCATTTTGTAATCTGCATAATTGTTAGCAGATTTAACAAGTGATCTCATTTGTGATTTCCACCCCCTATTTAAAATTTAAATTTTAAAAATGATTGAAGCTCTGTATTATTTTAACTAATTCTGGCATCACAATACTTCTTTTTATATTATGAATCTCAAAAAATATAAAAGAATACCAGAAAAATTCCACAAAAATGCTCACTTGGCTTTCAGAACATGCATTTCTGCTGCTTAGGGACTGGGAGCTACTCTTTTTATCCACCTGTTGATGTGTAGTATCTCCAAGGCTTGCCCTTCAGACTCTGGCGGATCTATTTGCTTCCTATTTTTCTACACACATACCACAGCATTTTAAAAGAAATTTGGTTCCACTTTGGTTTCTTTAGCCCCTGTCTCCTGTCCTTTGGCATTGTGTCTCCTGGCTGGGTACAGCTTACACGTGTCCTCTGTGTGACTTTCCATATGCTGTTGCCTCACTTGGTTTAGGGAGCCAGTAAAGCTGTAAAATAGAGATATGGAACTCAGGTTTCAGTGAAAAGCAGTCCCTCGTCCTCAAGTCCAACTTTCCTCATCCTATGGCTTAATAGGATTACACAAAGGCCATTTGATGTTGGGCCGACTGCAGTGGTAATTTAATGATATTGAGAAAGAGACAGTGGCCAAGTCTTAATGAGACTTTGTCATTTCACAACCTCTAAATCAAGACGATACAGCTGAGGAAGTCTGGCTCCTTGCCACCCTACCAGCTGGGTGGTATATGTGGTGTTAGTATCACTTTACAGCCTTGCTGGAGCTCCAGAGCAGGCTCTGTGGTGTGGGAGGGAGCTTGTGTCCTGAGGGGGTAGGATGGGAATTTACTTAGAACATCACTAGTGGATGCAACTATGTTCTATTTCTCCAAGATGTTGGCACTTCAGTAGCTTATATCTGGGACTAGAGTTTTAGGAATTGAAGTTAAGACAAAAGGCCTGGAGTCCAAGAGAGTCACAAATATTTTATTTATATTAATTTTGGGTTCTTTTTTTTAAATATATCTTTAATTCTATGTTTACTGTTTCTGGAGACTGAGTTCTTGATTTTTTGGACTTAGCCTTTAAGTGCTTACTGTGTGTTTCTTGGTTTTTAGGAAAAAGGCACCTTGGTCTCTTAGTCTGCTAATTTAATATTTTAATGGTCTTAAGACTTCTACAATTAGCATCATAGCCATTGATCACTACTGTTATTATTTAGGTTATTAGGTAGGTATCCATTCTTTTTTGCTGTATTCCTAAATTTTCAGTTTAATAGATAAAGAGGGTCAGTATTTGGCTTCTTGGAGTGGCTGATTATAAATAGATCAAAAAATAGCAACAAGCTGGGTGCTGCTTTACTAATGGTCCCTTTCAAATACTTAAAAGCAAATGATTCATCAAATAGAATCACTAAAAGCAGAAACCTGCCAATTTGTAAAATTTGACTCCTCCTAATCAGAGTAAGGCAACAGGATGTCGAGTTCCTGCTCTGCACCTGATTAAAGCCACATGCACAAGGAACAGCTGAGCAAAGGAGGAAGCACAAGACCATCCCAGCTGGGGGTAGGAGAGCTAAGTGATTTTTAAAAACCTTCCACGTTTGTTTTATTTTTCCAGATATGCTTAGTAGATAAACACATATTCAGTCTCAGGCTTTACATTTCTTGAAGTAACATTCCATCTGTGATTTAAGGAAAACAAATATATCTGTGTATGGTTTCAGCAAAATTTCCTCCTGTGCGAACAGATGTGTTATTTTCAGATAATTATGTTATCTGAATTTGCAGAATTTCTTTTTAGGCATTTATTGCAGCTTTTAAAAGAGTCACATTTTTACTTACATTAAATATTGATGTTTTCCCCCATTGATTTTTATTTTATTAAGTGTTTTTCCCATTACAGGGCTCTTTGATGATTTTGATTTTTAAATAATATATTCATCTGAATTCATTTTATCTATAATTATTTTAATATTTTTACAAAGTTAAGCTAAAACACTGCTTTCCTAAAAATAATTTTTTTATAAGAAAATTGGAAGCATTCTGCTTACCCTAATTTAAATAGAACTGAGAAAGTATTTAAAATGAAGACCATTTTTATATTTTAAGTTCTAAATCTTGCTTAGTATTCTGTTTTTATCTTTGATAATTGATATGTAAGTGTGAGTACATATACATAGTATTTATCCCTAAATTATAACCTTTGGCATACATATTAAGTGTTGACATGTATAAATTATGCCTATTAAACCTGGCAGATCATTTTTATATATTTATATTATTCTCAGGGGTAATTTCTCAAAATATTTTCTTGGGATAAATATCATGAACATGTACAGTGTTGGTCAGATAAACTCCTAAGCTCAGCAGTTTCGAGACTGCTGCCCCTTTAAAACTTAGGTGAAACTTGTAATTTAAAGTATCAAGAAGCAGATAAAGATGTCCAGGAAAACTATATCAATACCTCTCTTGAATAGATGCAAAAATCCTGAACAAAATATTCAGACTAATCCAGCAAATATAAAAATATTATACACCGTGGCCAAGTGGGATTTAGTGCAGGAATGCAAAGTTGGTTTAACTCACCATTTGGTTAATGTTATACAGCACATCAATAGAATAAAGCACAGAGTCCACATAATCTTGCTAACAGATGAGCAGAAAACTTGACATTTGAAAAAATCCAACTCTCTTTCATGATGAAAGCACTCAACAAACTAGGAATAGAAGAAAACTTAACCTGAAAAGGGGCATCTACAGGAAACCTGTAGCTAACATTCTATTTGGTTGTGAAAGAGTCAGTGCTTCCCTGATGAGATAAAGAATAAGAAAGATTGTGGCTCTCTCCACTTCTAGTCAGCGGTGCACTGGAGGCTCAAGCCAGAGTAATTAGGCAAGAAAAAGAAAATATTGGAAAGGAAGAAGTAAAACTATATCTTTTAGCAGATAATATGATCTTCTGTTGTCTATAGGTAATTCTAAAGAATATAATAAAAATTATTAGAGCTAATAAATGAGTTCAGGGAAGATTCAAGTTTTAAGATCAATATACAGAAATCAGTGGTATTTTTACACATTGTCAGTGGCCAATAAGCACACAAAGCATCATTATCCATCAGGGTAATGCAAATAGAAACCATAATGAAATGTCACTTTAAACCCACTAAGCTGTCTGTAATAAAAGAGGTAGGTAATACCAAGTGTTGGTGAGGATGCAGAGAAATGACTGCCGGTGGTGATGTACAGTACGGCATTACTATGTTGTGGGGGTTTTTTTCTTTTATTTTTTGGTGACAATATTTAGCATATTTCAGTTTTCTCTTAGTATAATTTATTTATACAATAAATACAATGTTACCAACTAGAATCACCATGTTATACAATAAATCTTCTGATCTTACTCATTTTATAGGTGAAAGCTTGTACCTTTTTACCAGTCTCTCCCTATTTCCCTCATTCCCCCATTCCCTGGCAATCACTTTTACACTCTGTTCCTACAAGTTTGAATTTCATTTAGTTTCCACATGCAGAGTGATAGCGTGCAGTATTTGTCATTCTCTGTCTGACTTACCTCACTTAGCATAATGCTCTCAAATTCCATCCATGTTGTTGAAAATGGCAGGATTTCCTTCTTTCGCATGGCTGAATAATGTTCCACATGTTTATATATGTATTTATCTCACGTCTGCTTTACCCATTCATCTCTTGACAGACAGGTTGTGTCTGTATCTTGCCTATACTAAATAATGCTTCATGAACATGGGAGTGCAGACATCACTTTGAGATGGTGTTTCATTACCTTTGGATATGCACCCAAAAGTGAGATTGCTGGATCACACAGTAGTTTTATTTTTAATTTTTTTAGGAACTTTCCGTAGTGGCCGCACCAATTTCCATCCTCACCATCAGTGCATGGGATTCCCTTTTCTCCACACCCTCACCAACACTTGTTTTCTCTCATCTTTTGATGACAGCCATTTGCCAGGATAGCTTACAGGGGTTTTGATTTTTATTTTTCTGATGACTTGTGATGTTGAGTACCTTTTGGGTACCTGTTGGCCATTTGTATGCCTTCTTTGGAAAAATGTCTATTAGTTCCTCTGCCCTTTTTAAAATTATATTGTTTGTGTTTGTTTTTTCCTATTGAGTTGTGTGATTTCTTTATATATTTTGGATATTAACCACTTATCAGGTATATGATTTTCAAATACTTTCTCTCATCCTGTAAGTTGCCTTTTCATTTTGTTGATTGTTTCCTTTGCTATGCAGAAGCTTTTTAGTTTGATATAGTCTCATTTGTTTATCTTTGCTTTTGTTGCCTCTGCTTTTCAGGTCAAACCCAAAAATAATTGTCAAGAACACTGTCAAGGGTATTACCCCCCTATCTTTTCTTTAAGGAATTTTACAGTTTCAGGTCTTAAATTCAAGTCTTTAATTCATTTTGAGTTGATTTTTGTGTATGGTATAATATAGGGGTCCAGTTTTCATCTTTTGTATATTGATGGGCTCCATATTTTGTTCCATTGATCTGTGTGTCTGTTTTTATGTTAGAACCGTAGTGCTTTGGTTACTGTAGCTTTGTAATATAGTCTGAAATCAGGAAGTGTGATGCCTCCAGCTTTATTCTTCTTTCTCAAGATTGCTTTGGCTATTCTAGGTCTTTTTTGGTTCCATTTAAATTTTGGGATTTTTTTTTCTATTTTTGTGAAAAATGCTATTGCAATTTAGAGAGGGATAACATTGAATCTGTAGATTGATTTAGGCCCTATGGACATTTTAACAATATTACTTTTTCAAATCCGTGAGTATGTAATATCTTTCCATTTATTTTTATCATTTTCAATTTTCTTCAGTGTCTTATAGTCTTCAATGTATAGGTCTTTCACCTCCTTGGTTAAATTTATCCCTAAGTATTTTATTCTTTTTGATGCAATTTTAAATGGGGCTGTTTTCTTAATTTCTCTCTCTGATTGTTGTTAGTGCATAGAAACATGACTAATAAATAAATTCAGTAAGAGTGCAGGATACAAAAGCAATTTTTATAAAAATAAGTTTTATCATGTTGTTATTTTAGGAGATAAATACTCAGTGGTAGAGACCCCTCTTTCTGGTTTGGTGTTTGTGTGATGTCATTCCCTGGATATGGGCTTGTAATTTCTCTGATTTGAAATACCCTAATCATGATTTTCTTCTGCTGTAGATCTTGATTAACATATATATATATATATATTTACCTTTACCTCATCTCTTAATACAATGAAAAATCTCTCAATGTGTTTCTATAATCATTTAGAACATTTAAAAAAACTCCCTGAGGTCACACAACCTGTTTTTCTATATCTTACTCATCCTTGGAGTCTGGTGATGACTTTCTTGTGTTAAATGATGCTGCTCTGTGTTTATATGCATCTATGAGTTGTTTACAGCTGTCAGTTTCCACAGCAGAGATGATTTTAAATTCACGATGGACAGCAGAATGAAATAATTTTGAAAATCTATAAAAATTAATGGTGAGCTGTGGGAAAATTAGACAATTGGCGGGAAAATTTTATGTATTTACCCAGCCCTCAGTTTTCAGCAGATTAGTGAACTTCCTTAGCTATCAAAACTGTTACAGGAGTGCTATTTAAAATCAACAATATAGACACAATTGAAAGATTCTCTGGGCTCAG
Organism: Miniopterus schreibersii; assembly: GCF_964146895.1. Taxonomy (NCBI): domain Eukaryota; kingdom Metazoa; phylum Chordata; class Mammalia; order Chiroptera; family Miniopteridae; genus Miniopterus; species Miniopterus schreibersii. The sequence goes on along the minus strand of NC_138109.1, from coordinate 82,116,704 downwards.
ATCTAATGCATTTGTGAACAGATTCCCTCTACCTTTTTAAAAGCATATCTGTGTGACATTGCAAGAAGTTCTTCGGACTTCAAGTTGGGAGTCTTGGATTCTACTCTAGCTTTGCCAGCAGTTAGATATAGGACCCAAAAATCTCAGAAGTGTGGTTTTCCAGACAATTAGTCCCTAAATTTCACTGTACAGCTAAAGATAATGTTCCCAGGCCCCAGCCCTCAAGTTTCTGATTTCGTCATGGGTCTATCGTAGGACTAAGGAACACTCTTCCCCTGTTGAGATTTGGGCTGGCCATTTCTTATCTATGGTTTCTTTGAATGAGTGTCAATGAGGAAATACAGAGCATAGTGTCCTCAGGATGTGTGAGTGTACGTGTGGGGAGTTTAGTTTGGGACTAAAAGGCCTAAAATGTATTTTCCAAATGTGACTGGTCAGTCAAGAAGTGGCACTAAATACAAACTTAACCATTTTTTCTTATTTGTCAAATTAGAATATTAATACCTACTTTGTTAGATTGTTGTAAAGATTAAATGATATACTGGATGTAAAATAATAACAGTAATAACGGCGAGCACTTTAATCTGCTTTCTGTTTTTATTTCTACAAACTTGTCTAACAGTCAGCAACTTGCTTTTCATATAGTACTTGGTGAAGTAACTGAGGTAGAAAGTGATCGGCCTGCTAGGGTATTTAACACTGAGGTGAGCACTGAGGAGGGTTGATGTGTGTGCCTTGGGGCCCATGTTGGACCAGCTTAGGAGCTGAAGGGGAACCTCTGGCAAGACACATGGGAGGAGCTCGAAGCACTAGTTGGTCTAAGATTCATTCAAGATTTAAAATATTTTGGTCATTTTTCTGAATTGAGCCACTTTCTACTATCCTGGCCTACATATATGGCTTGAGGAAAATGCAAGCGAAGTTTCTTAATTTTTAGTTAATATCTATAAGATATGTACCTCTTTTTTCGAGCAATATAGAATAATAGCATCTTCGTCACGTATCCACAAGCTCACAGTGAACTGGCAGCTAATTCAGCTCTTGTCACAAGTAGATAAGTTGAGCAGTATTTGAAAGCGACAGCTAGGGACAATGATATCAATGTCATCACATTCCAGAGTATACTCCGTAACATACTAACTTCACAGTCAGCGAAGGAAACTTGTATCCTAAGTTAGTGTGAGAAATACTGGTTTAAATAATTAGGAATAAATATAAGAAACAGTTTTAATGAGGATATTTGTATTCGGTAAAAACGATGTTAAAAATAGTGCCAAGAAAATGTTCCTGCCTCATGAAGAACTGACATGCAACCTCTTAAGTGATGACAGAGGATGATGTATTTGCTAATCCAGTTATTACATTTTATGTTTAAAGCATTCTGGATGTAAAATAGAGTATTAATTACAGGTGTATATTTTGATAATTTAAAAAAAAATATTCTGAAATTCAAATTATTCAAATTATTTAAATTAAAATTATTTACATTTTTAAAATAATAAAATGAAGTCATAGTATATTTTCTTTATAATACATTATAATAAGCATATAAGTTTTGATATTTAATTTACAGATAAACCTGAAAAGACTTGTGTAACCAAATACCCAAGAAATGAGAACACACCCACTGTCACAGCTGGCTTAACTGCTTTTCTAAGAATCCTACCATTATTTGAATATTTCCCCCCAAAATGTAGCACTTTATAAAACCATTTATTTAACTTTGAAGAACTAGATTTATAAACAGTGCAGATGGCTTTGAACTTTAAATGCCAAGAAATGAAAAAGTCAGACCCTTTTTTTGAGAAAACCAAGTAAATTTGAGAACACGGTGAGGAAACAGAATACCAAGCTATATAATCTCACATTCAAGAGAATGTGAGTGAAAAAGGCAGAATTGGTAAGAGGAAGTTAATTAACTTAAAGGGTGTATTTCTTATAGAATTTTCATTATAAATAAGCAGAGGGATAATGTTCTATGGAGGGTACATATGCTTAGAATTGTGAAAGAATGTCATTTTTTAAATTAGGGGAAAACTCATGGTTCTTTATGAGGGCATTATTTGCTTTCAATCTGGTGTTCACCTTATTTATTTATTCATTCATTCATTCATTCATTCATTCATTCATTTATGTCTTGAAGGTGTGGTTTCATGGGATAATTGCACTCCTGGGGGAATTTGAGACACTCCATTTCATACCTTGAAGCTATTGAAGGATGAGATTTTTGCACAATTACTCCACCTCATCAAAACTTGCTCAAGTCATTCTGTTGTTTTTAAAGTAATTTTTTATTTTCTATTATATTTTTAAGAGTACAAAGACTACTTTATATGAGACTTTCTTTTATCTTCTGTCACTTTTTCCTTACCCCTAAATTAGAAGACAGGAAATTATATAACAGCAGATTGGTATTTTCCTCTTACATAAAACTTACACTAAGCATATTGCTCAAAACACTTCTACATTTCAGGGCAAAATATTTGCAGCATGCCCTGGAAATGGCTCGTCTAACTGCTTTGAACACTGTGATTGAAAACTGTGTGCACTTTGGATTCATGTAAATTAATTTAAAGGTTAGAGTGATGTAATTTGTGATGATTGATTTATTTGGGGGGAAAGTTAAATACCTTTGCTAACGTTTTGGTTACAGAATGGAAAAGGTGGTGGAAAATTATTGGTGGGCAGACACAGTAGAATGATGTTTAAAAGTGTGTTTCAGTTAATATAGAGAATATACATAAATAAAACTGAATAAAAATACAATATTAAAATGTTCATTTTTATTTTACCTATAAATAAAAATCTGTTTTGTGGCCATTGTTATGAAATGTATTGCTGTGAGCAGAGATTTAGGATCCAGTTCTTCTCCTTCGCCCCCTGAAGCCAGTGGATTTGATGATTTCTGCATTCCTGTCAGTTTGCTTGAGTGAACGTGCTAGAGAATTCAGGCAGAGCTGTTCTACTGGCAGCTGGACATGCGTGTCTGGAGCTCAGAAGACGAGTAGGTTAGAGATGAGGGTTTGGAGGTTATAGGGTATTAAGTGGTAACAGTGTGAAGAAATCAGTCTGATAAAGTGAGGCCTCTGGGGAAAATAAACATGGCATTTGGGGATACCAAGAGTTAAGGGTAAGAGCCTACCTGGGAGTGAAGAGAGAAGCAGGAGGAGAATTAGGAATTGGTGGTGTTCAGAAATCAAGGGAAGGAGTATTTCAGAAGTGTGGTACAGCCTGAGTGCAGTGCATTCAAAAGAACTTCCCCATGGTGAGGATCCAGCTGAGTGTGAGGCAGCTGAGTTTGGTAGTCATGCATTCATTGGAAGTGTGTGCCAATTGGTATTATCTCTGGTTTTCTCTGTGAGCTAGAATACACTTAGATTTGGAACGGAGAAGACAAGTGGTTAGATTTTAATTGGATTAGTGGGGAAGCGAGAAGGTGAGATGTTGGTTGGGCCTGGTAAAGTGAGTAAAGTGATAGGCTGTGTGCGGGCTTCCCTAAGTCTTACCAAAATTTCTGATAGATGATAGGCCCAGAAACAGTTAAACTCAATGTCAAAATGCCAGTTGATTTAGGATGTTAACTCCCATCTCTGTCCTCTCCAAGCCACATAAATTTATCTCTCCTCTTTCTTTTAAAGAGTTGAGCCCAGCTGGTGTGGCTCAGTGGTTGAGCGTTGACCTATGAACCAAGAGGTCACAGTTCAATTCCCAGTCAGGGCACATGCTCAGGTTGTGGGCTCGATCCCTTGATCCCCAGTAGGGGGTGTGCAGGAGGCAGCCCATCAATGACTCTCTCATCATTGGTGTTTCTCTCTTTCTTCCTTTCCCTTTCTCTCTCTGAAAGCAATAAAAAATTTTTAAAAAAAGAGTTGAAACCATAGAGGGGCAGTTTTTTCCTGCCGTTAAGTGGCCCTGTTAGACTGACTGACTAGAATTTTCTTACCTCTCTCGAACCGTATAGTTGAACTCCCTGATACTTAACATCTTGCACAAGGCCTTGTGTTCTGAGGTAATTTTAAACCTTATTAATCCAGCCCCCATTGAGTCACAATTTGAGCAATTCCAGAACAGGACTTATTAAAACACACCGTAGCAATCTCTGAAAAAAGTTGCACTAAGCAAACTAATAGTGCAAACAAGATTTTACCAAGAATGTTCAAACTACTTAAAGCAGGACTTTGTTTATAAGCACCCGTAAGTACTTCTTAAGTACTTAGAAGCTCTCACTTACTTAAAAACTATCTATACACTCACTGCAAATCACCCTTATCTAGTTATTAAGTCTATGGATTGGAACTGTGTAAGATTTTATTAGTTTAATTCCATTGCTATATTTTATAGACATTTTTCAGTGGCTAATGCCAAACATTAACTCAAATAATTTTCTAAAGTGCAGTATTAAATCCAAACACCAGAAACCCATGTAAAGCTTGCTTGAACTTAGGGTCCATATTTGTATTCCTTACTGTTTCCCCACAGCCCTATTTCTATCACTTCTCTACTCTTCCCGCATACTTTTAAGAGGAGTTGGTGGATGAAATGTCAGCATTTCTTTTCCTGCTCCCTGAGTGACAGTACCAGGAGTCTAGAACTTTGGTATCAACCACGAGGCCCAGTGATATTTTAGAAAGCTTTAATCAATCACAGTTTTGGACCAGCCCCAGAGTGTAGAGTCTTTATATCAAGTCCCCTGTGTATAGCAGCTCACGGGAGGTCAGATAACCTCTATTGTCATTTGGGAAGGACTTAAGATAAGAAAAACTTTAATTTTTAAATTAGGTGATATTGTAGTAAATTACTAAGTGATTTTAAAATTTAAAAGTAGCTAACTTCTGTTCTCACACTTGGAGTTGTTTGGGAGTTTTAGCCAGTGGAGATCTAGGTGTGAGCTAATGAACAGTGGCTTCTCTCTGGCCTCCATGGCTCCTGATCTCCACAGAGGCCCACACCCGGGAAAAGGGCTTTGGAAATTATACTGCTTTAAATCTGCTTTAAATCCTTTTAGGGAGTAGAGACTTAATCATGTAGTATGTAGTGCAGGGTGTTATGTGACCATATCATCGGGTCTTAAGTTTAGCATGTGGTAGATGTCTACATGTCAAAATAGAAATACCTACATTGGATCTTTATCAGAAATTTAGGGCACCCAATCAGTGTTTCTCTCTCTCTCTCCCCTTCTCTCTCTCCCTCTCTCCTTTCCTTTCTCTAAGTGTGTTCCCGGGTGAGGATTAAAAAAATTGATAATGTAACATCAAAAATGATGCAGGAGGGTATATCTAAATCAATTCCTGGAATTTAGGGATTACCAGAAGAAGGGTGAGATGGTCAGGAATTTACTGTATGAATAAGGGAGCATTCTCTACAATGAAACAAAAAAATGGAGAGGAAAGGAATAGAAATGAGAAGATACCTGATGCATTTGGAAAACAAAGAGCAACTTGGTGGACTGAATGTATAGTGAGTAGAGTGTGGGCCTGGGAAAGGGGGATGTGAGAGTTCACAGTGGTAGTGATAGGAGAAATCCAGGCCATGAGGGGCTGTGTCACATGAGAAAATCTGGACTTTATTCTGTAAGAAAAGGGGCTAGGTGATCTGCTTATATCTGTGGTGCCAGATTGTTTTTTAAAAATAGTTCTTTATTCATGAACTATATCAAATAAAGATCTATTGAAAAATCTATACTTTTTGTGGGCAGTGTGCGGATCTGTTGGGAGGGGCAGAAGCTGGGGACTGGATACCTTTAAGAAGCCTGTTAATCTCCTGTAGATTAATTCACTTAGCAAACAGTTATTGAGCACCTTCTCTGAGCCAGGCACTGTTCCAGGTGTTTGGGACCCACCTGCGAACAGTGTAAGCTCTAGCGAGGTGGACACGCATAAGGGAAGACAGTAGTAGAAAATGATCAATACCATAGGCCAAGGGGATCAGGAGTGCCAGGGGCATGAGTGACTCGGGCCTCATTTAGAAGGTAACATTTGAGCAAAAACTTTCAAGTAGAGGGGTTTAGCCATGCAGATTTCTAGGGGAAAGTATTTCAGGCAGAAAGAGTAGCCAGTGCAAAGCCCCTGGGTCAGGAACCTCCTTGAACTCAAGGAGCAGCATTGGAGGCCAGTCTGGGTGAAGGGTTGTGGTCCTGGCCTGGGAGAATGGCGATGGGACAGAAGAGATGCTGCCTTAGGCCTCAGGAGGGGGAGCAGTATCTGTGATGTTCTTCAAGTGAGATGGCGATCATGGGTAGTGAAGGCGGGAGGGAGGTTGGACAGTCCAGTGGATAGTTTTAGGCAGAGTGAGATGGAGGTGCTTACAGAACATCCAGGTGAGGTCCAGTAGACTGTTCAGTGTGAATCTGGGGTTCAGGGAGAAGTGCTGGTTCAGAATACATTTTGGGGATACTCTGAAACTAGGGGACAGATGCAGTTGTCCTAGTGGTGGGAGTAGAGTAAGAGGAAAGAAAACAAACCCAAAGTGCATGCTTGGGTGCATTGGTTTCCTAGGGCTACTCTAACAAAATATTACACCCTGGATGGCTTAAACAAAAAGACATTTATTGTCTTAACAGCTCTGGAGGCTCGAAGTCTGAAATCGGTGTCAGCAGCGCCCTGCTTCCTCTGAAACCTAAGGGGGATCCTTCTGTGTCTCTTTCTGGCTCTGGGGGTAGCCAGCAGTCTGGTGTCCCTCAGCCTATAGCTGGTCAATCTAATCTCTGCCTTCATCTTCACATGGCTTCTCCCTGAGTGCCCCTGTCTTCAATGGCTGTCTTCTTATAAGGCACAGTCATATTGCATCAGGGCCCACTCTGCTCTAGCATGACTGATTGCATCTACAATTACCTCATTTCCAAATAAGGTCACCTTCTGAGGTACTGGGCTTGGGACTTCAGCATATCTTTTTGGGGGGACATAATTCAACCCACGGCACTATGCAGTGCAGTCAGAAGACCATGATCTTACTGGAACAAAGACAGGCACTCCCATCACATCACACCTCTCCTCAGTTCACCTGGAGATTTATAACCCCTTCCCAAAGTGCACCTTTCTGCACATTTGCCCTTCATCCCTGTCTAGGCCACCCTGCCCTCCATGGTCAGGAGCGGATCAGAGGTGAGGGAGCTGAGGATATGGAATGCGCCCTTGGAGCTAGGCTGGCCAGGTTTGAGTCCCATCTCTATTTGGCAGTAGTGGAATTGTGAACATGTTGCTGAGCCTTTTGTGCCTCAGTTTCCTTGTCTGTTAAAGAGGAATGTTAATATTGCCTACCCTATGAGGCAACTGGGAAGATCCTCCACACTGTCAGCTTTTCTTATTCCATCCTGCTGAGACCCCTTCCCCTTTGGCCTTCCACTGTCACCTCTATAAGCCTTATTTGGGGGGAAGAAAATTCTCCATGGTGCAATAATCAGTCTTCCATAAAGGGACAGTGCCTCCTGCTCTGTTTGTTCTGCTCTTTTTAGTGACACTCCACATTTTCTTGGCCTTTTAGTGTCAAACCAAAACCTGATGTCTTCAGGAAATACAGCTCTGAGGACATGAGTCCATCCATTCTTTTTTTCCCCTCCTGTCTTAAATGCATTCTCTTCAAGGGGTTCATTTTGAAGTGTCTTGCTGTTTTAGAAACGCTTCAGATAGCTCCATGAGACCTTACTATTCTGTTTGTGACTTTTGTGGAAAAGCAGTGGAAGCTTTGAAGATTTTCATAGTGTGCCTTTCTTCCCAAGTTGTTTTCAAAACATTGAATAAGAACACTTCCTAAACTAGCTACTTACAGGATCTGCTTTTTGTATTTTGCTCTTTGGGCTTGCATGTTTTTATTTTAACTCTCAGTGTCGTGTCTGGAAGTTTCTGACTGTGTTGGGTGGGTATGCTGTGGATGCAGCAGGGAGCCCACTCTTAGCACGTATGAGGCAGGGCATTCTCCCAGGGGCAGGGTTACTGTGGTTACGTTGTTAAATGCACTTTGCTATGGTCTTTGTCAAGGCCTTTGGCAGTCTAAGTGAATTATATGCACAGGTTTCTCGCTTACTCCTCCCTGCCCATGTGCTTGTTTATCCCTTAAAAGTCACGAGGCAATACTGACTCTCACAAAGCCACTTTTACTTTCTGCCTTGACATATCTTTTTTTTTTTTTTTAAATCCTCACCCGTGGATATTTTCTCCATCGCTTTTCAGAGAGAGTAGAAAGGGGAAAGTAGAGAGAGAGAGAAAGAGAGAGACATCGATGTAAGGAGGGACACATCGACTGGTTGCCTCTCGCATGTACCCTTACCAGTGCTGGGGATCAAGCCTGCAACCGAGGCACATGCCCTTGGTCGGAATCGAACCCGGGACCCTTCAGTCCATGGGCCGACGCTCTAATCACTGAGCCAAACTGGCTAGGGCTGCCTTGACATATCTTAACTGTGCATTGGTTCTACCCACTATCGTATTCTCTGCTAGATTTCTCACTATGTAAGTGCCATCCAGGAGCTTGGTGATTTCAGTTCCCCTTCAGTTTGACCGTCAGTTACCTTTTTATGGATTAAAGTCATATGAGTAATCTGCTGGCATTTTCAGCACAGTGTTTATAGTTTTGCTGTGTCACTCATGAATTCGGGAATGCTCATCAATCTTAGTGATTCATCTTTATTATAGTTTGTCTCATATCTGGGGCAGCCCAGTTACTTACCACTGTTACTACCTACCTACCTACTTCCAATAGCAGTTTGAGAATCAGAACCTCTTTTGTGTCTTCCACAGCACAGACTGAAGGAATTCTTACAGCACTCTCAGGCATCTTTGCATTTCTTCTATACCAGGATCTCCCAGCAGCCTTCTCTAAATCTGGTTGCACTTTTTTCCCCCATCACCGTTTGTCCCCACTCCATCCTCTTTCACCTCCACCCCCTTGAAATCACCACACTGTTGTTCGTGTCCATGATTTCTTTCTCTCTTCTTTTTTGCTCAATCCCAGCTCCCTCTCCGACTATCCCCAGAGCTGTCTGCTTGCTCTCTATTTGAGTCTGTCTCTGTTTTGCTTGTTAGTTCATCAAATTCCACATGAGTGAAATCATGTGGTACTTGCCTTTCTCTGACTGGCTTATTTCACTGAGCATAATATTCTACAGGTCAATCCATGCTGTCAGAAAGGGTAAAATTTTCTTCTTTTTTATGGCCAAGTAGTATTCCACTGTGTGAATGTACCATAGCCGTTTTATCCATCATCTACTGATGGGCACTTGGGCTGCTTCCAAATCTTGGCCATTGTAAAATAAGGCTGCAATGAGCATAGGGTGCATATATTCTTTTGAATGAGTGTTTCGGGTTTCTTTGGATAAATTCTCAGACATGGGTTGCTGGGTAATAAGGCAGTTCCATTTTTAATTTTTTGTTATCTCTATACTACTTTCCACAGTGGCTGTACCAGTCTGCATTCCCACCAACAGTGCACAAGGGTTCCCTTTTCTCCACACCCTCGCCAACATTTGTTTGTTGAATTATTCATAATAGCCATTCTGACAGGTGTGAGATGATATCTAATGTGCATCTCTCTGATGATTAATGACCTTGAGCATCTTTTCATATGTCTATTAGCCATCTGTATGTCCTCTTTGGGGAAATATCTATTCAGGTCCTTTGCCCATTTCTTAATTGGACTGTTTGTGTTTTTGGTGTTGAGTTGTATACATTCTCTATAAATTTTGGATATTAACCCCTTCTTAGATTTATCATTGGTGAGTGTGTTCTCCCATTTAGTGGGTTGTCTTTTCATTGTGTTGATGGTTTCCTTTACTGTGCAAAAACTTTTCATTTTGATGTAGTCCCATTTATTTTTTTGTTGTTTCCCTTGCCTGAGGAGAAATATCAGAAAAAATATTGCTATGCGAAATGTACGAGATTCTACTACCTATGTTTTTACTAGGATTTTTATCGTTTTGAGTCTTAACATTTAAGTCTTTCATTCATTTTGAGTTTATTATTGTGTGCAGTGTAAGAAAGTGGTCTAGTTTAATTTTTTTGGCAAGTATCTGTCTAATTTTCTCAACACCATTTATTGAATAGACCATCTTTAACCCATTGTATGTTTTTGCCTCCTTTGTCAAATATTAATTAACCATAAAGGCGGGGACTTATTTCTGGGCTCTCTACTGTGTTCCATTGATCTGTGTGTCTGCTTTTATGACAGTATCATGCTGTTTTGATTACTATGGCCTTGTAGTATAGTTTGATATTAGGTAGCATGATTCCTCCAACTTTGTTCTTCTTTCTCAAGATCTTTGTTACTATTTGATGTCTTTTATGGTTTCATATAAATTTTTGGAATATTTGTTCTGATTCTGTGAAACACCCTGTTGTCTTGATAGGAATTGTGTTGAATCTGTAGATTGGTTTGGGTAGTATGGATGCTTTAATGATGTTAATTCTTCCTGTTCATGAACATGGTATATGCTTCCACTTCTTTGTATCTTTTTCAATTTATTTCTTCATTATCCTATAATTTTTCAAGACAGGTCTTTTACATTCTTGGTTAAGTTTATTCCTACGTATTTTATTCTTTTTGAAACAATTGTGAATGAGATTTTTTTTTTTTTAGTTTCCCCTTCTTATAGATCATTATTGGTGCATAAAAATGCAACTGATTTCTGTATATTTATTTTGTATCCTGCTACTTGACTGAGTTGATTTATCAGTTCTAGTAGTTTTTTGTTGGAATCTTTAGGACTCTCTGTATACAGTATCATGTCATCTGCAAATAATTTCAGTTTTACTTCCTCCTTTCCAATTTGGATGCCTTTTATTTCTTCTTCTCATCTGATCACTGTGGCTAGGACTTCCAGTACTATGCTGAATAAGAGTGGTAAGAGTGGAGATCCCTGTCTTGTTCTCAAACATAAGGGGAATGCTTATAGTCTTTGCCCATTGAGTATAATGTTGGCTGTAGGTTTGTCATATATGGTCTTTATTACATTGAGGTATGTTCTCTCTAGTCCCACCTTGCTGAGAGTTTTTATCATAAATGGGTGCTGGATTTTATCAAATGCTACTTCTGCATCTATTGATATGATCATGTGATTTTTATCTTTCATTTTGTTTATGTGGTATATCATGTTTATTGTTTTGCGGATATTGTACCAACCTTGCATCCCCAGATAAATCCCACTTGATAATGGTGTATGATCTTATTAATGTATTGCTGGATTTAGTTTGCTAATATTTTGTTGAGGATTTTACAGCTACATTCATCAGGGATATTGGCCAATAATTTTCTTTCTCTGTCATGCTTTATCTGGTTTTGGAATTAGAATAATGCTAGACTCATAAAGTGAGTTTGGGAGTCTTCCCTCATCTTGAATTTTTTGGAATAATTTGAGGATAGGTGTTAGTTCTTCTTTGAATGTTTTGTAAAATTCACCTGTAAAACTCTGTGGTCCAGGACTTTCATTTGTTGTACGTTCTTTGATTACTGCTTCTATTTCACTACTTAAAATGTGTCTATTTAGATATGTGATTCTTCCTTACTCAGATTTAGAAGATTGGATGTTTCTATGAATTTATCCCTTTCATCCGGATTGTCCAGTTTGTTGGCATATAGTTTTGTTCCTAATATTTTCTTACAATCCTTTGTATTTCTTTGGTGTCAGTTGTGACTTCACTCTTTAATTTATGATTTTATTTATTTGGGTGCTCTGTTTTGATTGATGAGTCTGGTTCAAGATTTTCCAGTCTTGTTTATTTTTTTAAAGAACCATCTCTTGGTTTCATTGATGCTATGTACTGTTTTTTTAGACTTTATTTCATTTATTAATGCTCTGATCTTTATTATTCCCTTCCTTCTCACTTTGGGCTTTGTATGTTGTTCTTTTTAAAGTTCCTTTAAGTGTGAAGTTAAAGTGTTTATTTGAGCTTTTTCTTGTTTCTTGAGATAGGCCTGTAATGGTATGAATTTTCCTCTTAGGACTGCTTTCCCTGTGTCCAACAGATTTTGGGTTGTTGTGTTCTTATTTTCATTTGTTTCAAGGTATCTTTTAATTTCTTCCTTGATCTCATTTTAATCCATTCATTGTTTAATAACATGTTATTTAGCCTCCATGCCTTTTTGACTTTTTTAGTTTTCTTCTTGTGACTGATTTCAAGTTTCATAGCATTATGGTCAGAGAAGATGCTTAATATGATTTCAGTCTTCCTAAATGTATTGAGACTTGTTTTGTGTCCTAACATGTGGTTTATCTTAGAAAATGTTCCATGTACACTTCAAAAGAATTTATATTCTGCTGCCTGGGGGTGAAATGCTCTGAAGATATCAATTAAATCCATTTGATCTAGTGTGTCCTTTAAGGTCACTGTGTCCTTGTTGATTTTCTGCTGGAAGATCTATCCATTGATGTCAATGAGGTGTTAAAATTCCCTACTATGACTGTATTACTGTCAATCTCTCCCTTTATGTCCACCAAGATTTGCTTTACATAGTTAGGTACTCCTATGTTGGGTGCATAAATGTTTACAAGGGTTATATCTTCTTGTTGGATTGATCCCTTTATCATTATGTAGTGTCCTTCTTTGACTCTTATTGTCACCTTTGTTTTAAAGTCTATTTTGTCTGAATATAAGTATTGCTGCCTCAGCTTTTTTTCATTTTTATTTGCATAAAATATCTTTTTTCATCCCTTTACTTTTAGCCTGTGTGTATCTTTTTTTCTGAGGTATGTCTGTTATAGATAGCATATATATAGGTCTTGTTTTCTTATCCATTCAGCTACCATATGTCTTTTGATAGAAGCATTTAAGCCATTTACACTTAAAGTGATTATTAATAGGTATGTATTTATTGCCATTTCACTTTTTAAATATGTTCCTCTGGGGTTTTTTGTTTGTTTTTCCTCTTCTTAAAGCCAGTCCATTAACATTTCTTATAATACTGATTTGGTCATAACAAACCCCTTTAGCTTTTTCTTGTCGGCGAAGTTCTTTGTTTCTCCTTCAATTGTAAATGATTGTCTTGCTGGGTAAAGTAGCCTTGGTTGTAGGTTCTTTCATTTCATCATTTTGAATATTTTATGCCAATCTCTTCTGGCCTGAAATGTTTCTATTGGGAAATCAGCTGATAGTGTTATGGGAGTTTCCTTTTAGGCAACTGATTGCCTTTCTCTTGGGCTTTTATGATTCTCTTTTTATTTTTAAGTTATTATGTGTCTTGGTGTGAGCCTCTTTGTGTTCATTTTATTTGGGACTCTGCACTTTTTGGACTTGTGTGTCTTTTTCCTTCACCAAGTTAGGGAACTTATCAGTCATTATTTCTTGAAATAGATTCTTGATCCCTTGCTCTCTCTCTTCTCCTTCTGGTATCCCATGACATGGATATTGTTATGCTTCATGTTGTCCCAAAGGTCCCTTAAGCTATTCTTGTTTTTCTTTCTTTCTCTTTTTAACTTTTTATTAAATATGTCTTTATTGATTTTGTAGAGAGGAAGGGAAAAGGAGAGAAAGAGAGGTAGAAACATCAGTGATGAGAGAGTCATTGATTGTCTGCCTCCTGCATGTCCCTCACTGGGAATCGTGCCTGAAACCTGGGCATGTGCTCTGACCAGGCATTGAACCATGATCTCCTGGCTCATAGGTCGATGCTCAACTGCTGAGCCACGCCAGCTGAGCCCTTATTTTTCTTTTTTAATTCTTTTTTCTTTTTACTGCTCAGACTGGGTATTTTTTTCTATTTTGTCTTCCAAATCACTGATCTGATCCACTGCTTCATTGAGCCTATTGTTTATTCCTTCCAGTATAGTCTTTATTTCAGATATGGCATCCTTCATTTCTCACTGGTCCATTTTTATGGTTTCTATGTCATGCTGTTGAGCATCCTCATAAACATTACTCTGAACTCTGTGTCTGATAAATTGCTTATCTCCATTTCATTTAGCTTTTCTTCTGGATAATTCTTTTTCTTACATATGGGGCCTGTTTCTTTGTCTCCCACTTCTGCTGCCTGTTTGTGTTTTTTCCTATGTATTAGGTAGTCCTACTACCACTCCAAGTCTTGGTAGGGTGGCCTTCTGTAGTAAGTGTCCTGTGGGACCCAGTGGTGCAGTCTCCTTGATTACCTGAACTGGGTGCTCTACGAATTTCCCTTGTGTGGTTTATGTGGGCCCTACTCTTGCAATTGAGTTTTGATTGCTATTGGCCTGTTCATGTGTGGGATTGACCCTCAGGCTGGCTGACATTGAGGCTTAACCCCTAAGACAGTATGGAAGGGGCTGTGCAGGTGCTGATCACGTGAAGTAGAATTTGCCTCAGCAGGGTTTGGTGCCTCCATCAACCTCCTTGTAGATATGCTGCTTGTGAAGCTTACTGTGTCCTGCTGTGTTGTTGTTTGAAGCTGGCCACTAAGTGTATTGGTTCTGGGCCTCCTCATAGGGACTTTGGTGCAGGCCAATGTCAGACGGTCTGTGACTGGCTCTGGCAACCTGTTTGACAAGATCATCGGTTCACAGCTTGTGGCTCCCTTTGCTGGGTCTGGGTGCATGTGGAAAGGACCAAAGTGCTCCTCAAGGTCTACTTTTACTAGCACTGGGTCCATGGGCAGGTCATCAAAAGTCTCAAAGCTCCCAGGGATTTGTCTCTGCCTATAGGCTGTCTGTTAGGCTCAGTCACTTAAAGAATCTCTGGTTGTACTCAGCTGTGTGTAGGCTCCACAGGGTGGGGTGAAAGGGATTCCAACAGGTGGGCTGTTGCTCCCCTCCAGGCTGTTGCTGCATAGAGGGGGAATGCTCAGAAAGATGGCTTCTGCAGTATGGGGGAATGATTCAGCACAAGGATCTTGGCAGCTAACCTTTCAACTCTCTTCCCAGAGACCCCTGACTTCTCCTCACGCAGCTCTACTGTGCTTTGCCCTCCCTCCACAGAAGCCCAGGGTGATTGGCTGTGAACAAAATTTTGTGTGTCGGCCCTTTAAATGATTGTCTGTGTTTCTAACCATGTCTCCCTAGTGCCCAGATGTTATGTGAGCACCTTACATGGTTCTGTTGCTCTGGGCTGGGGAGCCCTACTTGGGGTTTAGTCACCACAGTTCTCACAGGGAATCCCCTGGCAGCTGATATCCCTCCGGAACTAGATGCTACCCATGAATGCCCAGCCAGCCCTTGTGCCTCCACACCTCCGCACTTCCCACCAGTCTTGATGTGGCCTCCTCTGTAAGGAGGTGAGTGTAGCTTCCACCTAATCTGCTGCCATCTTAGATATTTGCACTTCTTATTGATTTTGGATTTGTCCTTGAACCACGCCTTATTTTTCTTAAGGATCACTTAAATTTTATTCCAGTTTAATGAATGCACCTTTTCCCCTGCTTGCCATTCATTTCCTGTTTGTTTTGAGCTCCTGGTTCTTCTTCCTAGGGCTTTCCATAAAATGTTTTTAACAAAACATATAGGTTTCTTCTGAGGGCTTACTTATTTAAGTAAGACTTGTATATTTCTCCCATCCTTAGATTTTTTTTCTGTATCGTCCCTCTGAAAATAATACATGTATGCTTTTTGAATAAGAGAGAGTAGGTCAAAAGAATGGAGCCAAGGAGGGATGGAAAACAGTTTACAGGTGTTCCCCACTTCCTGAAAGTCTGCATTATGCCACTTCACTTTTACAGAAGACCTACATTAATACCTGCTTTTGCTAACTGAAAGAAATCTAAAGATTTTTGCTTTTATAGAAAATGCAAAAAGTGAGAATAGCATTCAGTGTTTGTGTTGCAGCAGCCACTATAGATGCAGCGTGTGCACCCCAAGCAGGAAGAGTGGCACTGCCAGGCTCCTTCCTGGAACCACACTCAGCTTCTCAGCATCAAGGCAGCAGAGCTCTCTGAACTGGGTCTGTGAGCATCTGTGCTTTACCTCCATTTATCTTGTGCATCCATTAGACAGGAGGTGAAGTGTAGCTTTTGCCTAACCTGGAAATAAAGTTCTCCTTCACTTTATACCAGTTAGGCTTAAGAAAGGTTTCCTGGGAACTCTCTACTTTCAGATAGTTGGACAAACCTGTATCACCCACATAACATGTTGGGATGGTCTCTTACATGTTGTGACTTACGGACATTTGCATATGCCAGTTGTCATTGGAAGTAAAGCTCCCTATACTAGTTGTTTTTTCTGCCTAGAAGCTTTAGCTCTGTTTCTTGTCTTAAAGAACTCTCATAACTAAGGCCATGTTGTAGCTTCTCAAACTCATTTAACCAATTTCATTGAGGTCTCATTTTTTTGTTCAGTCGGTCTATTAACTAAAGAATGATTAGCTATTTAGATAGAAAGATAAGTGTTCTGTTCCTATTTTAATGTTACATATAGTGGTGGCCATTCCAACTGTAATTATAGTAGTCGTAAAATAAAAGTCATGCTTTATAATATTGATGAAGACTTTAAGATTTCTTTTGTGCTTTAGCCTCCTTATGCGCAACTGAACTTTTATAACCTCTTCGTTATTTTGTTTGTACAGAGAACACTGCCAATTACCATAATCTAAGCAGTAGTAACTGGCAGCAGATATTAAATCCTGTAGTCATCCCTGGATTATCTGTAACAAATATTTTTAATCCCTGAGTTTAATATCTTAAGACTCTTGGTTAAATACCCCTGATGTAAATAATACCTCTATTCACTCCAGTGCCATCCTTTGCTGCCAATAGAGAGCTTGGAGAATATTAGGTCATTTTGTATACGTGTGATCAAATAATTTTGAATTTTAAAGTTATAAAAATCATAAAGTAGATCTCAAAGCTAATTTGATTGTTCACTTTTTAATTTATATGTACAATTCCAGTGTTACTTTAATGCCTTAATGTAATTAAGTAGGTTTTCCCCCCTCCATTTTATTTATTTACTTTTCAATGAGTTTAAATCCTTGAGGGGTCCAGTATTACATGAATTCTTGGTCCATGGCCTTAGCAGGCCGGTTGCTTCAGAATTTGGAATGAACCATGCCACTGTTTCCATGAGCAGGAATTACGAATTACCTTTTCTTGGGTGACTTTGCTCTTGTTCAGTGTGCCACCAGAAGGCACTGTGTTGTTCTTTGCTTTGTACACATAAGCACATTTCTTGCCTAGAGAGAATTCAGTTTCATCTGAAGTATAAACACCTTCGATTTTAAGAAGAGCTGTGTACACCCTCTGTTTCTGGAAACTCTCTTATAGCCAGCAAAAATGGCCTTGGACCACAGCCTTCCAGGCATATTTATCGTTAGAGAGGTCCTCTTCCCAGCAGGCCTACACAGGCTCCAAGCTGGTAGAAAAAACTGTTTAAGGAATTTTGATACTTAGTACAGAGGTCAGGAATCTATTGAATAATTCAGACTATAGAATAATCGAGGATGTAACAATAATGGTTTTAGGATATGTACATCTAAAATAAAAAGATGCCAGATAAGAGCTTATAAGTGGTATGGATATGTGTTCTAAGAGAGATTTATTGACTACTTTTTAAATTTTTTCAATGTATTTAAACTAAGAAAAACCAAACAGTTGCCCATTTATCCCACCCACTACTCCCTGCCTCTTGCAACCACCAGTCTGTTCTCTGTATCTATGAGCTTGGTTGGTTTTCTTTTAGGGGGGAAGATTCCACATTTCAGAGAGATTATATGATATTTTTCATTCTTTTCTGACTTATTTTACTTCACATAATGCCCTCAAGGTCCATCTATGTTGTTGGAAATGGCAAGATTTAATTTTTTTATGGCTAATATTTCACTGTGTGTGTGTATGTACCACAATTTCTTTATCCATTCATCTATCAATGGATACTTATGTTTTTGCATATCTTGGCTATAGCATATAAAGCTGCATTGAACCTGGGGGTGCAGATATATTTTCAAATTGATGTTTTTATTTTCTTTTGCTAAATACACAGAAGTGGAATTGCTGGATCATGTGGTAGTTCTATCTTTAATTTCTTTGAGGAACCTTCACACTGTTTTCCATAGTGATTATATCAATTTACAATCCCACCAGGAATGTAAGTGCACAAGGGTTCCCTTTTGTCCACATTCTTTCCAACATTTGTTATTTTTTGTCTTTTGATAATAGCCTTTCTAGAAGGTGTGAGATGATCTCTCATCGTGGCTTTGATTTACATTTCTCTAATGATTGATTAATAGGTTGAACATCTTTTCATGTACCTGTTGACAATCTGTATGTCTTTGAAAAAAAAAAAATCTATTCAGATCTTCTGCCCATTTTTTAATTGGATTTGGGGGGGTGATTGTTGTCATTGAGTTGTATGAGTTCTTTATATATTTTGGACATTAGCCCCTTATCAGATATATTATTTGCAATTATTTTCTCCCATTCAGTAGGTTCCCTTTCATTTTGTTGATGCTTTCCTTTGCGGTGCAGAAACTTTTTATTTGATACAGTGTCACTTGTTTATTTTTGCTTTTGTTGCTTTTGCTTTTGTTGCTTTTGCTTTTGGTGTCAGATTCAAAAATCACCACCTGGACCTCAGTCAGGGAGCTTACTGCCATGTTTTTTCCTAGGAGCTGTATGGTTTTGCGTCTTACATTCAAGTCTTTAATCCATTTAGAGTTAATTTTTGCATATGGAATAAGAAAGCAGTCCAGTTTCATTCTTTTGCTGTAACTATTCAACTTCTTCTATAGTCATGATTTTTGGCTTCTTGGTATTCAAATGCATCTCTGCTTTGGCAATTTTTTTTTTCACTTTTATTAGAAGTTGTTTCACATGACTGCTACTTTCTGCCAGTAAGATGGTGTCATGTGTATATCTTCAGCTATCAACATTTTTTCTACCAATTTTCACTCCTTGTTCCTCGGAATGTAGCCCAGTTTTTTCCGTAATATGTTCTTCATACCGATTAAACAAACGGAGATAAAGTGCACTCTTGTCTGACACCTTGCCTAGAGTGGCCGCCTGTCCACAGCACAGGTTATGCATTAGGACAATCAAGTGTTGGGGCATTCCCATTTCTCTCAGAACAACACACAGCTCTTCGTGCTTCATGCAGTCCAGGCTTTACTGGAGTTTAGCTGTTTTGGAAATTCTTTGGAGCACTCCAGTATCCAACAGATGTTTGCAGTTAGATTCCAAGTATCTTTTCTTTTTCTGAAGCTGGCTAGAACTTCGGCACTTCTTGCTCCATGTAAGATAGGAGCCTGTGCTGCATCACCTTGAGCATCACTTTACTTGTGTGGAAAATAGGAGCAGTGGTCCTATAGTTACTGCCCTTCTTGGAATCTCCTTTCTTGAAGATAGGGATGTATGTTGAACATTTCCGGTCTGTAGGCCATTGTTTTGTTTTCCATATTTATTGACATGTTCTTGTTAGAATTTTGATAGAATCAGTCTTCATGGTTTGAAATAATTTTATTGGTCTCTTGTCTACCCCTAGTGATTTGTTTCTTCTCAGTACTTTCAGGGCAGCTTTTACCTCACTTTCTAGAATTATAGGTTCTTTCTCATAGGAATATTCTTCAAAGGTGTATGTCATCGTTTTGGCTCTTCTGTATAGATTTTCAATATACTGTGTCCACCTTCCCTTTGTTTTTTCCTGGTCAGATAAAATTTCTGTTGTTGGTCATTCAGCAATGCTATTTTAGGTTTAAGTTTTCCTTTTATTTCTTGAGTCTCCTGGTAGAGATATCTTGTTTTTCCTTTTTTGTTGTTCTTTTCTATCTCCTTATATTGACTATTGCAATAGCTTTTTTATCCCTATGTGATAGTTTTTGAAAAACTGTTCTTAGGGTTCTGGGCAGGCCCCCAAGCCTTTTCCAGTGGCATTTTCTTATAAATGGGCCTGTCTTGGCTCATGCTGAAGACATTCCTGAAACCTCTTAAAGGTTCACAAACCTCAAACAAGCAGCATCTGGTCTCGGTGTGCCCTAGACCTCTTGCTAACTGGCCCCAGGACTAGCACCAGTAGCAGCTGGCATTGGTTCATAGATTGGCCTCTCCCAGGGAACCTCCAAGCCCAGCACAAGTAGCAGCCATCTGAAGATCACTTTGTAGCTTATGCCATGTTGCCTCAGGCAGGGCACAGTTGGCAGCTAACCTTGTTATGCCTCTACAAGAAGGCCCCAAAGCCAGTGTACCCAATGGGCAACCCACCTACCTCTATGAACAACAAACTCAAGGGGCAGACTCATCAGGCATCAGAGCCTCACTGAAGCTATTCCTGCTCCTGCACAGCAGATCTTTCACTGTGGTCACTGCCAGTCCTTGAAGCCAATTGGCCTGGGGGTAAATACCTCACATTGATGTGCCAACAGCATTCAAGACTCAGTTACAACAGGAGTATGCACACAGCCCACATGGGGCAGGGGAGGTATCCACCTGAAGCACCCAGCTCTGGTGACTGCGGATGCTGCACCACTGAGCCCTATAGGACACCTGCTATATAAGAACATTCTACTAAGACAGTGAGATGTACCAGCTCTACCTAATACATAGAGAAAAATACAGGGAGGCAGCTAAAATGAGAAGACAAAACATGTCCCAAATGAAAGGACTGAACAGATATCCAGAAAAAAAACTAAACAAAATGGAGATAAACAATCTACAAGATGCAGAATTCAAAACACTGTTTAATAGAATGCTCAATGAACTTAGGGGAAGAGTAGATAAACTTGGTCAGAACTTCAGCAAAGATATAGGAAACATAAAAATGGAGATAGAATACATAAAAAGACCCCTTATAAATGAAAAATCTGATAACTGAAATGAAGAATACATTACAGGGAATCAACAGTAGAGTACATGAATCAGAGGATCAAATCAGTGATTTGGAAGAGAAGGAAGCAGAAAACACCTAATCAGAGAAGCAAAATGAAAAAAGTGTCCACAAAAATGAGGATAGTTCAAGGAGCCTCTGGGACAACTTCAAGCATACTAATATTCACATCATGGGGCTACCAGAAGGAGAAGAGAGAGCAAGAAATTGAAAACTTATTTGAAAAAATAATGATGAAAAACTTGCCTAACCTGGTGACATACAAGTCCAGGAAGCACAGAGAGTCCCAAACAAGATGAACCCAAAGAGGCCCACACCAAGACACATCATAATTAAAATGCCAAAGGTTAGAGACAAAGAGAGAATCTTAAAAGCAGCAAGAGAAAAGCAGGTAGTTACCTACAAGGGAGGGCCCATAAGACTCTCAGCTGATTTCTCAATGGAAACTTTTCAGGCCAAAAGGGATTGGCACAAAATATTCAAAGTGGTGAAAAACAAGGACCTACAACCAAGATTACTCTACCCAGCAAGGCTGTCATTTAGAATAGAAGTCAGGTAAAGAACTTCCCAGACAGGAAAAAGCTAAAGGAGTTCGTCACAACCAAGCCAGTATTACAAGAAATGTTAGTGTCTTTTTTAAGAAGGAGGAGGAGGGTGGGTGGATAAAAAAGTATGAAAAATAAAATGGCAATAAGTACATATCTATCAACAATTAGTCTAAATGCAAATGGATTAAATGTTCCAATCAAAAGACATACTGTGGCTGAAGGGATAACAAAACAAGATCCTTACATATGCTGTCTAAAAGAGACTCACTGCAGATCAGAAGACACACACAGATGGAAAGTAAAGGGATGGAAAAAGATATTTTGTGTAAATGGAAAAAAAATAAAAAAGCCGGGGGAACAATACTGATACCAGACAAAGTAAACTTTAAAACAAGAGCTATAATAGACAAAGAAGCGCCCAGCAGTTCCATTTTTGGGTATTTATCCAAAGAAACCCAAAAACACTAATTCAAAATGATATATGCACTCATATGTTCAATGTAGCATTATTTCCAATAGCCAAGATATGGAAGTAACCCAGGTGTCTATCAATAGGTGAATAGGAAAAGAAGTGCATATATGCAATGGAATATGACTCAGCCATTTTAAAAAAAGAATTCTTGCAACAACACGGATGGACCTATAGGATATTGTGCTGTGTGAAATGTCAAAGACAACCATATGATTTCACTTTTAAGTGGAATCTATAAAACAAAATAGCAGAATAGAAATAGACTTGTAGATACAGAGAACATTTTGACAGTTCCCAAATGGGAGGGACATCGGAGGATGGGTGGAAAAGGTGAAGGGATTAAGAAAAACAAATTGGTAGTTACACAATACTCATGGGATGTAAAGTACAGCGTAGAGAATATAGTCAATAATATTGTAATAACTATGTATGCTGTCAGTTGGGTAGTAAATTTATTGGGGTGATCATTTTGTAAGTTATATAAATGTCTAATCACTGGATTGTACACTTGAAACTAATAAATTGTACATCAACTATAATTGAAAAATAAAAAATTATTTAAAATAAAAAAGAAAATTAACAACCCAGTTAAAAAATAGGCCAAAGATTTAAACAGATACCGCCAACGAAGATTTACAAATGATAAGTAAGTACATGAAAAGATGCTCAGCATCATGTCATTAGGGAATTGCAAAGAAAAGAAAAAACCTGTCTTCAGTGTTCTGTCACATTTAACTTTTGCCTCTTACCTGTCTTTAACAATTTTTCATGTTTTCTACTGTGATCCATCTTTTTTTAAAACTGCAATGGTGTTTAGTCATGACAGTAATTAGCATAACAGCATATTGTGCTTTGGGTGGATGGTTGGAAAGACTTTCGATGTTTTAAGAAAGTATAAAAAATAATCATTTAAAGAATGAGATAAGAATCCCAGGAGTAACTACAGTTCTATCAGAAGTGAACTGGAAAAGGACCAATGCTTCTGGGTGATATCTTTTTACGTTTCTTTTTTTACAGCAGTGTGTTTTTTCTTTTTTTGAATATTGAATTTATTGGGGTGACATTGGTTCACAACACCATACAGGTTTCAAGTGTACAACTCAACAAAATGTCATCTGCACAGTGCATCGTACACCCATTGCCCCAAGCAAAGTCTCTTTCTGTCCCCATATCTTCCCCCTTTGCTGCCCCCTTTGCCTACTTCCACCAACGCCCACCTCCTTTCCCTCTGGCTGTCAGCACATTGTTTTCTGTGTCTGTGTTGTGTATTAATGGTTTTTTGCTTAATCCCTTCATCTTCTTCCATCCAGTCCCCCAACCTCTCTCCTCTCTGACAGCTGTCAGTCTGTTCCATGTATCCATGCCTTTCCATGCCTCACTCTCTTTTTTTTTTTTTTGGTCAGTTTATTTTGTTCATCACTTTATTTTGTTCATTAAATTCCACATACAAGTGAGACCATATGGCATTATGATCTTTGTCCAACTGACTTATTTCACGCAGCATAATACTCTCCAGGTCCATCGATGCTGTTGCAGAAGGTAAAATTTCCTTTTTATGGCCAAGTAGTATTCCACTGTGTAAATGTACCACAGCTTTTTTATCCACTCGTCTACTGATGGGCACTTGGGATAATGCTGCCATGAACATAGGGGAGCATATATTCTTTCAAATTAGTGTTTCGGGTTTCTTTGGATATATTCCCAGAAGTTGAATCACTGAGTCATAGGCAGTTCCATTTTTTAATTTTTTGAGGAAACTCCATACTGCTTTCCATAGTGGCTGCACCAGTCTGCACTCCCACCAACAGTGCACCAGGGTTCCCTTTTCCCCACACCCTTGCCAACCCTTGTTGTTTGTTGATCTATTGGTGGTGGCCATTTGATGTCTATTGTCATCCATCTCGATTTTTCTTTTCTTTTTACTACTGGCATTGTTTTTCACCTTCTTCCCTAGTAATACTTCTAGTTTTAGCTTACAGTTCTTTTGGTTCTCAATCAATTAAGTTTACAGTACAAATTAGTTTTTCACCTGGACTTCAAATCATGAGGAGCGCATTTCCATTACATTTGAACACTGTGTTTCCTCTCATGCTCTTCAGCTTTCCTCTAGGTTTGATGGGGACAGTTGGTGGTCAGCATCACATCAGCTCCTGGTCTTGCTCTGGCAGAGAGTACAGCTTCTCCACCTCCTGCTTCCAGTTACGTAGTTTGTTTGATTTCTGTATTGCGGTGGTGATGTTCTGCCTTGTGGTGATGTTAACGTGTGCAGTCATCTGTTCAGTTGTGTGAATTACATGTTATGTGACTGCCTAGTTCCTGGCTTCCCAAAAATCCACGAGCCAATCACTTGCCTCATTTCGACATTATTTTACTTTTGTGTTCTAATCACCTATAATTATCAACATGTCTTGTTTTTGTATATCACCAGTTGCTTCTTGGACACTTGCATGAAAGCTCTCAGTTCCATCTTCTTCAGCCCCTATAGTGGGAGCATAGACTTATGGTGATTATGTGGATAGGTTTCCCTGAAGTCTTACCTAGCGTCGCAGTTCCTAACTGCTGTGCTGTCTTGCCACTCCATTTCTTCTGACATGGTTTTGCCTTTCTTTAAACTCATCCATGTATTATTCGTTTTTGTTTCAACTGAAAATCCTGAAAGAAGTTAGAAATATTCATCAGTTTTTTATGAAATTTTTTTCTGTATTTGAATTTTTTTTATTCAAAGTTTTATTAAAATCCTTTTTTCAATTTATTTTTGCTTTAGAAGATAATAGTTCTATTAACAGTTGTAGGAGAGTTAAATAAATAAATAAAAATAAGTAGAACTTTTCTTCAAATGACATTTCATTTTTATTTTTTTATATTTTAAATATGTTTTTATTGATTCCAGAGAGAGGAAAGGAGAGGGAGAGAGAGAGGTATAGAAACATCAATGAGAGAGAGAATCATTGATCGGCTACCTCCTGCACACCCCCCTACTGGGGATTGTGCCTGCAACCTGGTCGTGTGCCTTGACTAGGAATTGAATCTGCCATCTCCTGGATCATAGGTCGACACTCAACCCACTGAGCCATACCGGCCAGGCTGACTTTTCATTTTTAAATTCCAGGTGCATTTTTACCAGTATGTCATTCTAGGGAATTTAACGATGAGCAGAAATAGGTAAGACTCCTGCCCCTATGAAGCTTACACGCCAGTATGAAGGGGGAAGGGTATTTTTGTTTTCTTCTTTCATGTTTGGTTATAGTAGATCTCAGAACTTTTTCAATGTGTATTCTTTTTTCCAGTCTGTATTTTGAGGTTAAGAGTACTGTATGTAAAGAGAAAGTAGAAGGAGAATGGATGGGGTAGTCCTGATAAACTACTTGCACTGCTTGTGAGAATGTAAACTGGTACAGCCACTAAGGAAAACATCGTGGAGTTTTCTAAAAAATTAAAAGCACAACTACCAAATGTATCAGCAATTCCACTTCTGGGGATTTCTCCAAAGGAAATGAAAACACTCCAACATCTGCACCTCCATGTTCATTGCAGCATTATTGATAATAGCCAAGATATGGAGGCAACCTAAGTGCCCATCAATGGAAAAAGGAAAAACCCTGCCATTTAGGACAACATGGATAGACCTTGAGGACATTATGCTAAGTGAAATAAGTCAGACAGAGAAAGACAGATACGTTAAGATCTCACGTGCATGTGGAATCTAAAAAGGAAGAAAATGGACTCATATACAGAGAACATTTTGGTGGTTGCCAGAGGCAGGATAGGGGGTGGTAAGCAGTGGGCAAAATAGGTAACAGTGGTCAATAGATACAGACTTCCAGTTATAAAATAAATAAGTCATGGGGATGTACTGTAGAGCATAGTGACTATAGGTAATAATACTCTGTTGTACATTTAAAAGTTACTATAGGAGAGTAGGTGTTAAAAGTTCTCGTCACAAGAAAAATATTTACTAACTATGTGTGATCATGGTTGTTAACTAGACTTATCGTGGTGATAATTTCATAATACATACATTTGTCAAATCTAGCTCAATAAAAATAAAACAGGAGATACCACACCCAGTGGGATGTTTATAATCAAAGAGAAAGACTTCAACAAGTGTTAGGTAGGGTGTGGAGCAATTGGAGCCCTCATTGACTGCTGGTGAGAATGTGAAATTGAAAAACAGTCTGACACTTCCACAGTGTTACCAGATGACCCTACTCCTAGGTACATATCCAAGAGAAATGAAGATATGGTATATGAAAGAAGCCAGTCACAAAAGGACACATAGTATATGATTCTGTCCATATTAAGTGTCCAGAATAGGCAAATGGGTAGAGACAGAAAGTTGTTTAGTAGTTGTCAGGGTGGGAATGGGAAGGTGAGAAGTGATTGCTGATAGGTACAGAGTTTCTTTTGGGGATGATGCAATGTTCAGGATTAGATGGTTGTGATGATTGTATAGAGCTATGAATATACTAAAAACCACTGAGTTGTAAACTTTAAAAGTGTGAGCTTTATGGGATATAAGTTTTATCACAATATATATTTTTTTAAAAAAGAATAAAATAGCCCCAGTTGTGCTTTCTTGGCATTAAAAGTTTGTGAGTGAAACACGTTTTTACGGTTTTATCTCCTGGCTGCCCTGTGAGCTTTGTTGGCAGGCTTGCATGACATGAGTCTAGTGGTCTGAGCTAGGGCTCTGGTTAGCTATTGCTTCTGTTCCCTGAGTGCCCTGTGCATGGACAGGCTGCAGGTTCTGCTTTGGGGGACACCAGGACCTGGCAGTAATGAAAGCCAGTGACCTCTCACCCAGAGGGCTTCTTCCAGGTCAGCACGGAGGTCGTGTACCAGGCAGCAGGAAGCAGGTCTGCACAGTGCCTGGCCGTATTTGGCCAGCAAATAGACCAGTGACAAAGATTTTCAGCCTTATTATTTTAGGTGATTTGAATATTAGGTAAATTTGTTTATTGTGCTTATAAATAATTTAAGAAAAAAAGCATACATCATATTTATTTTTAAAGAATATGTTAGAACTGCAAAATCTGAATTATCCCTTAACACCCTGTGGTTAGAAATCATTCAGCTTAATATCCATCAACAGCTTGCAGTATTCAATATGCCTCATAAGTATACTGTTTTATATATATAATATACTAAAAAGTCATTGTTGTATCTCATTTAAAATAAAAAGTAAAACAATTCTCTCTAATCAGCTATTCTAAAGCACATGTTCTCAAACTTCTCTGTGTGTAAAATCAGCTGGAACACGTTACAGATGTGTGTTTCTCAGGTCCTCACCTCCTCCCTCCCCAACTGGTTCAGTCTTTATCTTCCAGGAACACCCAGGTGACTCGAGGAGCTGGGGTCTGCACTTTGAGAAACACTGCCCTGGGGCCTGCAGCCTAGAGTTAGGACGTGATAGGTGTGGCTGTAGTGTTCTTCATTTTACCCATAGACGCTTCTTAAGGTGTTTTGCTCCATTTGGTGTTAGAAATAGATGATGTCCACACTTTTATTCTGTTAGGAGATATTTTCTCAGAAGTGTAGCTTTTCTATGTATGTGAAATTGTAAAAAGTCTTTATCACCCTGTCCGCATCTCTGCTGCCGTTCCCTTAATGTGGCACTGCCTTCTGCTGTCTCCAGATTTCGTTTGACCTGGCCGAATACACTGCGGATGTCGATGGAGTTGGCACTTTAAGGCTTCTGGATGCAGTTAAGACCTGTGGCCTTATCAATTCTGTCAAGTTCTATCAAGCTTCAACAAGTGAACTTTATGGGAAAGTGCAAGAAATACCCCAGAAGGAGACCACTCCCTTTTACCCTCGGTCCCCATACGGTGAGAATGCCTGCACTCCCCCTGCGCGTGCGCCGCGCTCTGGGTGTCAGCAAGTGTGTGTCTGCTTTGATTCTGTGCGTGTCTCGTGGCTGAAGTCATTTGGGTGTGAAGTGAACATTAAGGTAGACTACAGTGACTAGACTTGTTGAGAAGCATACCTTTATACATTGCTAACTGCAGTATTTGATGCCATTGCCTCCAGGGAGAAATTACCACCTCACCTCACCAATTCATGTTCACTCAACCCTTTCAAACAGATCACTCTGAAAGGAAAATTAGACCAGACATGATTCGTTTTTCTGAATCACGTGCTGAAGTGATAAGGTTTCATGTTTTTTTATCTCCTAATGAAAGTCTCCCTGAGTTCAAACCCTTAAAAAAGCAAAAACAAAAAACAAAATAAAAGACTTCAGTGATAAAATTTCTAAGCAGCTAGTATATTAAGATCCCATATTTTTCACTTTCTAATTCCTTAATACTAAGAAAAGGGATAAAATCTAAGAAGGTCGACTTGATAGATGGCACACGCTATAGTTGAAATTAGTTAGATTGTGAAGAAAGAACCATGGATATTACAGAAGTAAGCAGTTCTTAAATATTTCCTTGTACACTTGATTAACTGGCAAAGGAACCTTTATTTTGTCTTTGGCTTTTGACTTTTTTTTTTTTTCTATCTTGATACATTACAGATTGTAATTCTTGCAAGTTGTGACTTAAGATGAGTGAAAATCACTGCTTTTTAATAATAAGACACTGTCTTTTGTAATAATCACTATCTTTTATTTGCTTTTTAAAAATTATTCCCACAGGGGCAGCCAAACTGTATGCCTACTGGATCGTGGTGAATTTCCGTGAGGCATATAATCTCTTCGCCGTGAATGGTATTCTCTTCAACCACGAGAGTCCTAGAAGAGGTTAGTAAGTGTAGTAATGAAAAAGCCAGTAATAAAAAGTTGCATGTATATTCTGTATTTGTACTGTATAGACTGTGGATAATTTCACATTTTAACTCTTATGGATGTCAGAAGTGGTAAATGAAGAAAATCCAGCCTTAATTACTTATTAAGTTTTTTAGGTGTTTTTTTCCCCCAACAAGAAAAACCAAACATTGTTCCAGTTTTACCATTTTCATTTGTAGGTCTTATCAAGCATATTTTCAACCTAAATATTAGGAAGTTTTTGTATGAATGCAAAGGAATAAGTAGTAAACTAATACTTGTTTCTGGAATTCACTGTTATTTACATAGATTAAACTTGCAGAATCTATATATTTTTACTTTGAATCAGTTGGATATTTCAATAGTTTTTCTTTATATTCCATTTAAACAGGCATCCAGAAATTACTGTGCTTCTAGAGCATATTTAAAAATATATTTGAAATCACTGTTTTTTAGAATGAGCACATTCTAAAACAATGATAAAAAAGTACATAGTAAATACATAAACAAGTAGCATAGTCATTTATTATCATTATCAAGTGCTGTGTACTGTACGTAGCTGTATGTGCTAAGTTGTTATGCCTGGCGGTGCAGTGGGCTTGCTTGTGCAGCCTCAGCACACACAGGAGTGAGGTGCTGTGCTGTACCAGCACGTCATGGGCATTTTTCAGCTCCGTTGCACCTATGGGACCACCATTGTATATGTGGTCCATCATTGACTAAAACATCTACAATGTCTTGTGAAAAGGTCACTTTGATGATTTTGTACCATGGTAGTAAAGGCATCTGCGGTTCTAAGTGTATTACATCATCAGCTCAATTCACTGAGAGAGGAAAGAGCTCTGGAGAACAGGCAAACCCGACATAGCCGTGGGATCTGGACAGGGACGACCTCCCTCACGATGGTATTGCACCAAACTGATCATCACCTGTTACCACAGTTCGAGTGAGAAGTTGGAGTATTTTGGGTGCCTCATTATCAACCATCACAGCAAGAAACTATTAGTAAATTTCTACTAATGCAGCCACAAAGGACTTCTATCCCCAGAGAACAGGAGATGCTGCGGTCTCCTCCTCCAGTCAGCCTAGGTCCAGACGCCTGGCTTAGTTCTGGGGAAACAGGACTGAATTAGTTTCCATCTTTGGCCATACGTGCCCCCTTCTGGCTTCCAGCATCTTATACTTAGAATCACTGTCAGATTTTTTTCAGTAAACCGTATTTGTTTGTATTGTCTTGTTCTCTTTTTACAGTTTTCCTTGAGGCTGTTAGCAATATGCTGTCTCCTTTTCCAAATACTGGGTTTTAAATGAGAAATTGTTTATTCCTATCATTATTTCTGATTTACTGAAGTATGAGAAATCTTCACAAAACATGTATACTCTTTACTATTTAAAAATTATCTGTGCAATCTAAGAATTTTTGTTAAATTTCATAGCCTTTTAGCTTGAGAATAAATGATAAGTCCAATGTTATAGGTTGTGTCCTGCCCAACAACTAGTAATGCTTATAACTTTTTAATGAAATTTTCTGTGATGATATAGCCACATAATTAAACAGCGTCATGAAAAAAGATTAGAGTGACAGGTTTGTAAAGCATCTAATGTCAGTACATTTTTATTTCATAATTGTATAGGTTAAAAATTCCTAGGGTGAGCTGTGAAAGTGTAAAAGTCCAGTCTGTCATGTCTGTTGTTTGAAAGGAAAATAGTTAACAAGCAGCCAGCATCACTTTTAAATTAAGTTTTGTGGTTCTGGGTGTCCCTAGTAGAGCAAAAAGGGAAGAGGAAGACCTTGGTGATTCTTGCTTACGGCAGTGGTATGGGGGATGCTCAAGAAGTGTGCAAATTATGGTCCTTGCCTCCTTAGTCACAAACATGTCTATACACATTGGGTTTCTCTGTGCCTTTCTCCCCTTAACCTTTCTACCTGCAAAAAACAGGTAAAGTCAGTTGTTTGGGATAAGGTTAGGGTAGAGAAAGGCATTCTTAGTTATAGAATGAAAAGATAAATTGAAATATACTCCCCTCCAAATCCTCTGTTTACATGTCTGATGAGGACTATTTGTTGTCTTTGTTTATGTTAATCACTTTGTTTTTTTAAAATTTATCTTAAAATTAATACTTTTTTTATTTAAAAGAAAAGCAAACAGTAGAGGAGGGTGTAAGGAGAAAAGTAGAAGTTCTTTCCCTCTCACTGAATCCCAGCTCTGTCTTCAGGCCCACTGTTAGCATTTCTTCAGAACTGTTCCAGGTATCTGTATTATGAACTTACAAATAGGGTTATTTTATACATAATCTCTGCTATCAGGGCTTCTGTTACATGTTTATTAAATAACCTTGTAGCATATACCACTTTGTTTTGTTTTATTATCTATCTGGAAATCAATGATATTTTTATTTTATTTACTTAATAAAAAATTATAGAGGTATATGTGGTAATGATGTAATAAGATATCTGATTCTTGTAGCATTTCCTGAAACTTGAAAATTAATTTTAATGTTAGATTAATTTGGCAATAATATTGTTGTTTCATCACAATTAATTGTTATTTCCTGAGGAGATTCTTTATCAGACTGAGAATTCCCTAAAGGTAGGACTGTCTTGATTTCTTAAATCTTCCACATCTAACACGTCTGTCTGCTAATAAGCATTCAATAAATATTTATAAATGAATGAATGAATATCTCATGTTTCAGTAAAACTTTACTGACTAGAAGGCTAGGCAGTCTGAATTAGAGAACAGTAGGAATTTTTATGATAGTTTTAAATGTTCTATTGATTTCACACATATAGTAATTAAAGGTAAACTATTTTAAGTAAAGATTCAGTCTGATGTATTTTAATAAGTAGGTCATTTTATACCGATAGTTGCTGTAGTGCTTTAAGTGAGTTTATTTTCTTAAGTAGGTGGGGCATCAGTGCCCTTCTGCCCTGCTATCACAGGGAGCAGACACTCTTTTTATAGATGGTGTAGCAGTCAACCTCAACATAGTCTAAAGTATATCATCTCCAATTCCCAATTAGTAGAGCCCAAATTGATGCAGCTTTTTTGGGGATATAATACTTTAATAAAAAATAATTGACAGTGCCCCTTTTGACTGCATGAATAATAATATTCCATGAGAATTTCTGACTTTAAAAAGTATGGAAGAAGTATTTTTTATTATAAAGATATTCTAAACCAGAAGTTGGCAAACTATGGCTCATGGGCCAATTCCTGCCCACCAGCCTATTTTTGTAAATAAAGTTTTATTGGAGCACAGCCACACCTAGTTGTTTACAGTGTGTCTGTGGCAGCTCTCAAGGTGGAGTCCTGTGGCCTGTAAAGCCTAACATATTCACTGTTTGACCCTTTAAGAAAACATTTGCTTGCCCTGGGTTTAGAATAGTTAGATCTTTAAAATCAAAAAACTGTCAATTGGGCTTAACATGGGTTTCTCCCAAACTAGCAAGGTAGTCTTAGAGAAGGATTTTCAATAAATACTCAAGTCAAGGAGAGTCAATAGTTAGCCCATCCATAAACAGAAGTACTGAGCATGTTGGTCGGTTAGGGTTCTGTTTTGCTTGCTGAAGTATGAGGCGTGGAAACAGCTAAACTAGTCTCTGACCAAGGTCTGTAGCATAGCTCGTCACAGCAGCTCTCGCTCCTGTTTCACTTTTCTCCATTCAATCCTTTGTGGGTTT